>NC_060207.1:150879285-151218928 GCF_021130785.1 Homalodisca vitripennis | reverse complement strand
AAATCAATGAATTGCTGATTATATCCTTATTAATAATGATATCAAGGTATACATTACCTTTACTCAATTTGGTTGCATTTATGTAACGTAGTTTTACATCTAATATGTTCGAAAACTGTCATTTCACTGAGCATGACAAGTTAATAGTGGCCTAATATTATTTTACTCAAGGTTACTGTTGTTTTCTATGAGCTTCACGAGCAAGAACAAGATATCAAGACGCTTTTTATGTAGAATATTACTCAACCCCCTCCCATTTCCTCCAAAGTCGTTAGCCTACTTTGTTTTTACGACGGCCGTGGTGTAGTAGTCTTTTAGGACAAAATGCAACATCAAGGATATTGCTTAACAGTTTAACAGCCTCAGTCCTTACGTAGAAACATTGTTAAAAGCCGTTACAAACTACTGCTGAACTAGTCTAACGACAATAATTCGATATTTGGAATATAAGACCGAGACCGAGGCCACTTGAATATGTGGGCATTTGTAATTATGATGTAAAAAAGAGAGATGACCCCATTATGTTAGGTTATCCACGGACAGTCTAAATATAGTTGTATAATGTATGTTGCGTTCATAATCTAAACTACTTCTTTTTGTTTCAATGAAGCCACACTTACTTGTATTATCTCATTTCCACTGTCACTATGTAATATGTTACCTGTATCCGTATGTTCAGGTTAAGATTATATTAAAATCAAATGGATAAACTCTGTTTTCTAGGTTACGAATGATCCAATATGAATGACGCCTGATTTTTAATTTTCAAAACACAGAGATTTGATTAGTATAGATTCCATAATTTAGTGTAAATAAATGAAAACTACAAATTCCTTCCATAGAACATAAATGTATTCAGAATGAATAAAATGTAAGGACTCCACTCTATTTATTTTTGTCTAACGTTTATGTAAAAAGATATCCTTTGGGTAATGGTGTAATGAGGTAAGGAATTTAATTGGGAGCATTTGAAAATATTTTGTGTCCCTGGAAAGTGCGGTATTTTGTGGGTAATTCAAACATTTTACATATAAAACCTTCATTTTGTACGTCTTTGTAGTAGGAATAAATGAAAATACTTCTTTACTGATTGGTAAATTTGGAGAGTTCTTTGAGTCTAAGTTTGGAGTTAGTGTGACGGTGTATATAAAATGATTCATCAAAATTGTCGATCGAATAAAAGTTTTAAAATGTGTTTTAGATACTCTTTTACGCCGGTATATACGACTACCTGTCACTGGCATCTTAAAGGTAGCACCTTTTATAATTTGTTGAGTATTATCGAAGTCTGTCACTGTAGCACTGGATAAACTTCATTTATCTCTGTTTCCCTTTATGTCTGTCTGTTGCGCGATATATAGAAAGCTTATATGTAGAAGCTTCATTTCTGTATAAGCAACACCGAGTTCGATGATGGTGCATATCTCTCAATAGCTGAACGTTAGCGAATATTTCAAGTGGAAAAGTTAAAAAGAGATGAAAAACTTGATTTCAACGCTCACATGTGTTATAATGCGCTCAATACCTCACCGGAACGTTTATTACTTGAACACAAGAATGCATCATGTGGCCATATACCTTGAACAATATGTTATGGAATGATTAAATTTGCCATTAAACTTCATTTTTAAGGAGACAATTATGAATTCTATCAAGTTGTATCTCTAATCATGGAAATTGTTTGAACATCATTCAGAAGGCTGGCACAATTTCCTTTCATCTGCTCGGAAAATATCCAACTTTTTTATATTGCTGTCTGTATTTCCGTCACCAGGACATCTCGAGAATGAAAAGCTTTATATTTTGCATACAACCTCAGTGGACCGTGCTCGTATATTGTTATATTCTCTCCCATAGTCATGATCTAGCTCCGCATGCCACAAGGAATGAGGCTATCACAGTGTGTTACCATGTGACCTCTGTAATATATTTTCAAGGTGACAAGACGTGTGATGCCAAAATGGATCGTAGGTAGCCTAAAGAAGAATGGAGGGAGAGTAATTCCTCCTTAGAAAATCTTTAATTGACATGTATTTTTTCAATACCTGGAGTATCAGGATGTACTTTAAAAATTTAGTACTTAACTATATGATAAAATTACAATATTAGTGTTTTTGTAAATGTAATCAAAACGTTTTCCTAGGTTTGGATATTTTTTTTATTTAAAATGTTGTACAGTTTTTTACAATATACAAGGCTATTTTTTTGATTACTCGTATGTATTATGACGCTGACAGCAATGACCTTCGTACAGTTACTACACAGCACTACTAATTTACAACTGTGAATTGGACACGATGGGCACGCGACCGGCGACCATTGATCGGTGAACTACAGTTGCCGGCCCGGCATGGTTCCACACAGCTCGATGTAGTGTGCACGACCAGAACAATGCCAGAATTAGCAACAGCTGTATGCGACCACATCCGGCTACAATCATTATTAGTTCCGCTACTTGTTTCCGAAATATACCATGACGTCATCATAAAGTCTCAATCTCCATGCATTTTTCTTTTGAACTCATACGTACTGTGAAGTCTTAAATGTTTTAGCTTTATAATTTTGTTTACATTATTGGACCTAATGTTGATAAGACTTTCCAAAAATTGGCTGAAATGGAACAGGAAAATATTTGACAGACATTGAGAACAAACACAAACCGTATATAAATAAACACTCTGAGGTATTACAAACACAACCGATAAGGGAAATAAAAAGAAGAAAACAATACAACAATAAAACTGTTTACATTCTTTCATTTAACATTGTTTCATTCTTTGATTTATTCACAGCTTTAGTGAAAGGGCTTGATTAAGCAAAAGTAACTATTGCAAGGAGATTATTTATTTCCACGTGTATGAAGGAAATACTACCTTTAACCGAATATTATATCCAAGGTAATAAACATTCATGTTTATACCTTTCTCATATATTTAAAATTAGATATGAAAATTAAACGTAACTCAATAATGAACCTTGCAAAAGTGTGCGTTCCCGATAGTAAAAAACGTAGAGTATTTAATTTCCCAGTAAATAATATAATTCTTAGTTTGTAATTTACAAACAATCGAAGAGACGAGAGAAAAATTATAGTAGTTAAGAAAAATTATAATTTTATAAAATATATACTTATTTTAGGAGTAAACATAATCCAACTGCTACTAAAATATTCTACTTTTAAAAGATGTAAACCTAGTATTGATATTTTTATGTTGTAATACATAACCTTTACTCCTGCATCTTCATTTCTAATTCTTCCCTGTAGAAAATATTTAATAATAAAATAATTTTAATCATCAATTCTACTTATCTATATTTCAATTAAAATCAAGGATAGTATCATGCCAGGATCTCACATGTATAACTAACTGTGTTACTGAAATTATAAAATAAAACTTTACTAGGAACAGACAAACTAGCCTCATTTTGTCTACAATAAATCTTATCTTTTAGTTACGCAGAATAACTTAAATTTAGTATCGTTATGTCTATTAGTATAATTTGTTTTATGCGTTAATTTACAACATGACTTGTTTATTCATTAATGATTTGCAAACAAATTTACAGCTCTAAATTCCTTTTTAAATATTACGGAAACGTGTATGCGTAAAGGTATACACTAAATTTTTCCTGAATGAATTCTGATATTGTTTTTCAAATGTTGAATATTAAATCTGTTTGGACAAGACACGTTTCCGAATATATATTATTGAAACGAAAACAAATAATCCCTTCGCTGAGCCGCCCGCATCGCAGGGATCACTCTGTTTATCTATAATCCTGGTAACTGGGAGTTGGACTGAATATCACGCAGCATCCGATTTTATTTTAGCTAAAAATTAAAACAGCTCTCAATTGTACGTATTATGATTTTATGTTATCTGTGGTTAGGATAAATACTGTTTCATGTTAAATTTATTCAATAATTAGCAAGTAATGGTGAATAACTAGTTAGCTAGTTCTCATCAGAAATGTAAGCTGTTGCGGTCAGAGCATTAGTACTTCTTAAGACTCGAATGGAGCAACTTTTCAAAGTTAGTATCGACCTTCCTTTTTAAATATTGTTTAATTCATCATAACAACAAAAGAGATAATATGAAGGTGATTAACATGCAGTAATCTCTGTTTCAGACATTTGCTAATTATAATTATGAGTTTGAAAATACAATGCACTCAAACTTTTCATATTTAATGTATAGTGTAGAGAGTGTAAATTTTAAAATGTTAATAATTATACAATTTTGAACCAGATATACTGGCTTCACGTGGAGTAATAATTTTACTCCAAGAGAATTCAGAAAGTTGTTTGCGCTATACGTTACAACTACATTTATTTCTTGTTCTATGATATATTAAGCCAAGGGTTTATATTGAACCTCGCCGAAACGTTCAAAATTTTCAGCATAGGTATGCTCTAAATATTTGTATAGATAAAAATGTGAATACAATCTGAATAAGTATAAAGAATTGATTTCATTTGGTAAGTACTAGTTATAAGCATGAAAGGAAATAGCCGAGAATATGGAAAAGGGAGATGAAAGGAATAAGGGGAATTCACTAATCATTTAAACTACTAAAAGTGGGATACTCGGTGTATTCGACGCGCACAGTTCCTGTAAGTTCGCGATAGTTATGATTTGTATCCCAAGAACCCAAACTGAGAACCCGCCTTACCAAAGTCATTAAAAATTCAGCGTATTGAGAAGACTAGGCACCGTAACAACGTATCATACACGACTAATGCAATGTAACAAGTTAACACAGCACGTGACGCGAAACAGGTTTACTGAATTTGTATCCTATATCCTTATTCTAAAGCTTTTGTGAGATGTCCTGAGGAAAACAGACCATCGGACAGAAAATGGGTTTTAAAGCCATCCCTAGGCAGCCAGAAAATATACTTTTCCAGCCTCGATGAAGCTCAGCCAATACTATACTAATAAGACTAATGTAAAAATATTCACTAACACTTACTCAAATCTCAAGGAATAACCTGTATCATCATAAAATTCGATTTCGCTAATATAAAATTTAACTCCATGCAAAGTTTCAAATATATAGGTAAGTTTGTTTGTGATATATTGTGTTGACAGACATACATAAATAATTACATTTTTCCAGCTCTTCAGTTGGTAGAATTTGATAACGCTCGCCTACATACACACATACATACACATACACATACGTAAATATGGAGAAATTAATTCTAATCCTGAACCAATCAAAATGCGTACAATGATATGAAGCAAATGCAAGCAGTACATAAGATTAGTGCTTCCTTAGTTACATGGTATATTTATATTAAGATTTTTGTTATCTCAATATGAAAACTCATTCCAAATGTAATTAAACGATACTGTTTCGTTTGTGTAAAACGGCGTCATTCAAATAAATAGGTCAATGTGGATTTAAACGTGCTAATAGATAGTACACAGGTACGAGTTCTTTATATTATTGATTTATATATTCAATTATTACAGTTACAATATATTAAACTAAGTTATAATACCTTTAACAATATGGATTGCATTTTTATTATACCACTGCGAAAGATTACTTTTGGCCAATACTACTAATATGAGTAATATTGAGTACGTTAAATGAAAATTAACTCGTGAAGTTTGTCATGACGAGCATTATGAAATATATGTTTGTAAAAGACTTTAAGAAACAGAAACTTCATACCTCATACAACTTCTAACTTTATAAACATTACATATTTATAACGGTATACTATAATATATTACATGTTCTTTATTACTTGATTACTATTATACATACTACTTTAAATTTTAAAATGAATCAAAGTCAACGAATGTTACCAGGCAACGTAAGGGCTAAGAAGCCTACTAATACACTTAACCAGGGGACCAACGGTTTATAGGTGGTCGAGAAAAATATGTAGCATCCGGGAAAGAATTTGACTTTTTCAGGGAAAAAGATTCCTAAAAGACTATTAAGAATCTGATTGTCAATGTTATGAATGGTATGAGTTTTTATTTCTAGAGTATTTTTCTCTGTATCTGGTACGTTGATTGAATATCGTAAATTTATTCACAACTGTACTACATAACTTTTGGATCTTAATAAATTTTTAAACAAAATGTAAGAAAATCATAGGAGTAGGTCAATACCACGTGTCGCGTAACAGGTTTCGATGAGGTTGCATGCAAAATTTTAAATCTATAGCCAAGGAAATCATTTCAGTGCCTCAAGTTATAGGCCGCTCTATTATTTAACGAATAAAAGCCAACTTAGATATTCCTTATTCACTATTACACTTAAAAACTGATATTAATTTTACTTGGTTTACATGATATTACTAGGTTTACTCGCACTTGGATTTTAGTTTATAAGCACTACATGAAATGTAGGCAGATTATATTGGGAGTCCAGTATGCTCGTAAAACTGCTAGGGATTGTGCAGGAAACATGTCTGTAATTAACTTTGATTGACACTGAGGGATGATGTCTCTTGTGATTCATCATTTTGTCCACCTTTCCAATTTGTGTGACGTATAATAAAACTCCCAATGTTCATTAAACTCTTTGGCGCTATAACTGTTAGGGATCTAAAATTATTCCAACTATACATTTACATTTATTTATATACTAAATAAATATTTATTTATAATAAAACTCCCAATGTTCATTAAACTCTTTGGCGCTCTAACTGTTAGGGATCTAAAATTATTCAAACTATACATTTACATTGACTTATATACTAAATAAATATTTATGTAACACAAACTATTTTTACAGAAGTATATATGAAAGTATATTGTACAAATGTATATTTTTTGCTTTTAAGTTCGGTAACATCATAAACACTTTACGGCAGTGCTGCATTTTATAGTATTAAGAACACATGATTTTATTTTCACACGTTAATGAAACAAGTGAGTGGATAGTTTTATATAAAACTATTACTTGTAACGGTGCTTGAAACCTTAAATATCAAAATGCTAAAAAATGTAATAAATATGAAAATTAGCTAACAGTTTTTTTTTATTTAGATGAAAAGTTTTATGATAACAAGTGTGTGAAATTATTGTTGTTTTAACATATCAGTCATAAACAAGTTGGGCTTAGGATTTAATAGTATGCCTAAAATAAATTATTAGTTGCAATTATAATGAACAATGTAATGTGCCCATTTTGTTTACTATTATGTTATACTACAGGTTAATGTGCATTATGGCACTTTCCCAGTGGCACTAGAAACTGCACCTGATTTAATTTTGTATTATCATCATTAAAAAGCTATGTTTTGTATAGGAAAACTGTAGCCTACAATGTACATGTCTTGTAATACAATTGTTTTACCTCATGTACTAAAGTTCCCATATGACACGCATAGCTAAGATATATAATAATTTGTTCTGAAAAACCATAAGGTTTTTTAACAATGATACAAGTATCATTTCGATTTTTGCATATTTTGGAAAACTATATCAAGAGCCTGATTTTAACTCAAGGAATTAGTATTTTATTGTACTTATGTATTCATCTGTGTACATTCCAATATGTTATTTTCTGTTTATTGGTGTATTCCTAATATCTTACACTTAATCCTCTTCGAGACTAATTTCATATTAAAAATTGTGGAAATTACACCTGTGTTTGAAATCGCAAGCATATTTTCAAGGTTTTTCAGACTGAATATTAAAATAATTATAGAGAATGTCTACAATTATGGGATTAAATGCAGAATGATTAGGTTAGTCAAGTCTGCCCAGTAACAATCATTGTGTTTATGTTCTCTACTGTGTTAAATAGATGCTACTGAAAGTATTTACACTATTATTAAAACGAATTACTTATTTATTTTTTCGTAAATTAAGCAAGTGCTTAATACTTATCTGGTGTAGTATTTCAATATTCTTTGGACCCTCTAGTATGATGTACATCTAATACTTTACACTTTTTTTAATTTATAAAATAAAATTATCCGCATAAATAATAATAGTTTTAATTATTTGGTTTATCATGTTTATGTATAAAATATATCCGGTTTTATACGTAAAAGATGGTAGCTTTTGATTTCTATTTTCAGTGTTTAAATCAAACTTAAGAGGACCTAAATAATAGGTAATTTATTGATGATTATAATGAAAAATACTCGTATTGTATAAAACTTATCTTTTGTAAGTACAAACTTTTACACATACATTAAAATAACACTATTTCATTAAAATAATTCACAACCCTGCGACACGGTACTAAAATAAAATTACTTTATTTTAAAATCAACCAGAATATTTTATATGACATTAATGATTCAATTCATATCCTTTAAATCATTTGCTTTATTTATACTTTTAAGATTCTTAATAAAAACATTACTGATGGTTGAACATTGAACAACCGTAGCTTTACATGGGCCAGCAAAATAACATGTACACCAAATATCGTACGATCCAGGAGGTACGGTTCACTGCAGGATACCGTAAACTCACCAAAGTTCCCCAACACTTAAAGTTTGTTGTTGACCTACCACTTTAAGTTGGAGCCTCAATCAATACCGACACGTCTACCCACTTGCCTCAACCAGGATCTGAGCTTGTATAGCTTATTAGATTACAAATGTTTTCGTTTTATTTATTATGGAGTCGTGACAGAGTTGGGGTACGTGCATTTTTATTTGTGTGTGTGTACGTCTGGGTTTGTACAGTGTAAAGGTTGCATTCTTTAATATTTAGCATACTCTTTTATTTCTGTACTGTTTTTCATATCCTTTGATCGGCCGTATCCCTGATAGGGGAAGGAGGTTTAAGAGAGTTTGTTTATATAACGTTCAGTAGTTTTAGTAATTTTTTTTTGTTTCAGTAAAAAGTTCGATCATATAAAATTAAAAATAAAATAAATATATTTGTTGGTTGTTATGTAAATTAATAGCTTAAACGTATTTTAAGAAATAAAACAATATACTATAATACTCACACGGACTGCTTGTGGACATAAAGTAATTTTGGCTTAAACATTTAGGACTACTCTTATTCTTGCCGTAACATGCTTCTCGAAGCTAAGCGACCAGCGAATAACGCTAATTTCACTTTTTGAATAATATTACTTTTAGCTCAAATTAATTAATAATTTAATTAATTAATTAAAATAATTTAACAATACAGTGCTATAGGTGAATCTGCCTCGTTGCTCTGATCAAAATAATGTGCCCATTTCATATTACACTTAGTTTACATCTTTGAAACAGTTGTGCGTAAGTACACAAGTTAAATTGTTCGAGGAACCAAAACTAGGGCCCGTAAACATTTACTTAATCTCCTTAGTGATTACGAAATCGTAAATATAAAACTTCAAGGTTTTATTAGATTAGATAGGTTTGTATGGTTCAATGCACCTTGGAAGCTATGTAATATTTGTACATCCAATAGATTTTATTAATGATTACGAAATTATAAAAATACGATTGTTATTAGCTAAGTGCAATGGTACCAGGTACCAAAGACCTTAGAAGCTATGTACATCTACTTCAATCTTGATAATTATTAACTTAGTGATAAAAATTAGTTTTAATGTTTCCAGACACCAAATACCTTAAGAGCCATATACACCCACTTCAATCTTATCAGTTATTAAAAATTTTCAGTTAAAATCTTCTCTCTCAAGTCTTTCAAACACTCTAAAGCAAAAACTACGAGTGTTCTGCTATACATAATGCATGAATGAATCGTTGTCTATACTCAGTAGCACGCTAAATGCATGGTTTCTTTACAAAAGTAAGCAGTCTGAACAGATTGTTTTGTGCTTGCCACAGGCTCCGCTTCGCTAATCTCTCTATTGTTGTCCTAGTCCAACAAATACATGTTTATCGGTGTAAGCTTTTTATTACTGTTCTGCAAACCTAATCAGGGATTTCCATGAATACGTTAGGCCAAATATAAAAACATCACTATACCGGTTTTACATTGTAAAATTTTACATCATATTTAATTTATTTCATAAGGTTTGGCGATGATATGAAAACGTTTGTTATTGATATTTATTTACATGAAAAAGTTAATCTTGTTATGCTTGATTGTGTTACCATGCACGATATATTATTGAGTTATGGTTAAGTCAGTGAGTTTTCAAACCATTTGTGTCTTTCATTTCGGTAGCTTAGTTCAATAACAAAAGTGCTGCAAGGCAATCATATGAAATAATTTACATAAAATAATAAGTTTCCGAAATAGAGTTTCATGGCCAGAGTGTAATCTGTTCAATAACACGTCTTCCAATGCAATAGGTCTTATATTATCCCCTCGTCTTACTGGCAACAGATGGAAATACCCCCATTTAATTGAAATGTATCAAATAATAATGGAAATTATTTACATTATGGCACCGGTACAATTACATGAGGTTATTTATGAAAGTGAACATTTTACCAGAGAATATTCCACATAAAAATGCCATAAACTATTGATTATCTTTTTTAAATTTTTGGAGGATTTACATTTGAATAATGAATAATGAAACAAACCTTCATTAATATAATCGTTACTATCTTATCTATGGCTCATCATAAAGATCAAGAAATTGAATCATAGAAGTAAGTAACATTTTAACGTAATTTTCATGTTTATATTTTTCACGATTATTTTTTATTCTAGAAATAATCCATTAACTAAAAAAGGAAGTCAAACGTAACGAGACTTGTAGGTACTCTAAAAAATTGTTTTGTATAGTTTTTAAAAACGGAATATCTGTTACTCTGGGCCAGAAAATACTTCTCTAATCCTCAGACTAAAAGGCTCGCCGTTTTGATTTGAACCATTTAATGTGAGCTAGCTTAGCCCATACGCTTTAAAATATACAGTGCAATGTACTACTTATTATTGTTATGTTCCCTAATTACATTACGGTTTTTGAAGCTGCTCGAATTGACTTTCAAGTTTCATCAAGGTTTGTTACTGTGAAGATTAGTAGTGGAAAATATTAACTCTGAAATAGTCTGGGTGCTCGTTTTGAACTGTCCAGCGTCTAGACATCAAGAGGCACGGATTTATCTGTATTCCCCCTCAGTACTTGACATTACCTATATCAGTTAAAAAATACATAGATTAGATCCGTTAAATAAAAGTAGATAATTAATCCTATTCAAGCTATGTCGGTTAACAAATTATTGGTTGGTTAATCTATTAATTGCATTATATTTATAGTTTCAAAGACAACATCATATTTCCATAAAACATTTAAACACAAAGAAGCTGGTGAATAATACCCCAGTGAGTACCTGTGTGGTAACGTGAATGTCCATATGAAATTCCTAAGCGCCTGGTTCAGCAGTATTTAATACTTTAGTAACTCTGCAGTGAGTAATGATAATTTATTACTTATCGCTATCCTTTACTGCAGTGATAATAAGTAAATATTTGTGGATCAATCATTATTATATATAGGGAAAGCACTACCTATATCAACTCTTGCACTACCAGTTCCATATCTGTGTTTCATCTTTTCATATCTTTGTGGTTAATTTCTTTACAAGAAAAATGTATTTTTTAAGTCATATTAGGAAATAGTTTTTATAATACACAGTATTCTTGCATAGGTATAAACACACAAAATATAATTTAATTATTTTGTGAATATTATAACACATATAATATAATTATGAGTGATATGTTATAATTAATTATTTTATAATTAATATTTAAGTTATATTTTAACAAAAAAAGTTGTCTTGAAACTAGAGGCAATATATTTGCGTAATTTTTACTCCAAGGTATAGTAGTTTTGTGAAGTCTTAGTAGATTTCAGGGCCTTATTACAAAATTCAAAAGTTACTACCCTGTGTAGTTTTAATTCACCTACTATGACATTAGGTTCAGCATTTGCTGTGTACAAAAGCTATAAACATATGAATATGATATAAAACTTATACCATTATATTCACATTAGTCTCTATTTACTAGGTCATTAAACCGATATGGACAGTGGTTCTAACGACTTATTTAAGCTGAATTGACAAATTGTTAACACATGAGTCATTAAAAAGTGAGAGAATTACTAATTCATGGTAGATACAATGTTCTAGGCATTTTATTACGTCAATTTTACAGTTTATAGCAAAGGTATGAAATCGTAGTGATACCGCAGACAACACGAAACAAGAATAGCGTGTAATTAGCCACTGAAACTTGGGGCTAGCAGAATTACAGAATGATCTGCATTGAGAGATATCTGTGTAACACGCAAGTATTGCTGGTAAAGGTACCGATGATGTGGAGTCCGAGTCTAGTTCAATAGTGTTGTGTATACACAAGAATTATTATCACCCAACTTATGGTATACTTAAGGAGTTTTTATTGCCTCTTAGATATTCATGAATTAAACATAAACGGAAGTAGGTCACTTTATATTTATGTCGGGCAATTAAAATCAACACCAGCCTCATAACCACCTTGCAATTGTGTTATGGCATCATGCATTTGAAAAACAAATTAGTTACTGAATGCATTAGAACGTCACTAAATATATACCTAAAGCTCTTTTAAAATAATACTTTTTTGTTCGATCAATTTGTTCGATTTATGACACAATATTTGTGTCTAAATATTATTTACAAATACTTTATTTTTTTAGCGTTGAACAGTTGTACTTACGTATAAGAATATAATTTTCTTTTGTTTGTAAATTTGCACATTTATATTTGCGAATAATAGGTGGTAAATAGATGAACTCAGACCTTTCTAAATGTATTAATGTAATAAAACATTGAATGTTAAAAATAAATGTTTTTAAATGGAATGATATGATTTCAAATTCCTTGTTGGAGATGTTGTAAATGCTATTAACAATATTTATACTGTTATTTTCACTATCTCAATAATAACATTAATATACTCCTAAATCCTAAGAAACCTTTGATCGCAATATTGCCCATGAAAAACCCAAATAATCCAGTAACTATGATTTACAGCCCACAACACTGCTCCCCCGTAACTCCTAACTATATTTCTACACACTAATACATACATACAGCACGGGCTGGGGAATATAATGGATCTACTTTACGGCCCGAAACAAACATACACGTCGAGTTGTACAGGTGGTGAGAAGTAAAACCGTTAAAACAACACACAGGATACTATTAAAAAATAATAATATTGTATATTCGATAAACATTACAAGTTTATTCCCAGTTGTTAGAATGCTTGTTCAGACTAAACTGACCGGAAATAACAACGGGCCAGTAGTCACATTACTCCAGAATAATGGAGAGGCCAGTTTTAGTAGTTTAATCTGTTTAATCTCAGTTGTTAGAATGCTTGTACAGACAACACTGGTCGGAAATAACAACAGGCCAGTAGTCACATAGCTCCAGAATAATGGAGAGGCCAGTTTTTGTAGTTTATTCCCAGTTGTCAGAATGCTTGTTCAGACCAAACTGACCGGAAATAACAACAGGCCAGTAGTCACATAGCTCCAGAATAATGGAGAGGCCAGTTTTTGTAGTTTATTCCCAGTTGTCAGAATGCTTGTTCAGACCAAACTGACCGGAAATAACAACGGGCCTGTAGTCACATTGCTGCAGAATAATGGAAAGGCTAGTTTTGGAAGTATTTAGTTTAATCCCAGTTGTTAGAAAGCTTGTACAGACAACACTGACCGGAAATAACAACAGGCCAGTAGTCAAATTGCTCCAGAATAATGGAGAGGCCAGTTTTTGTAGTTTGTAGTTCATTCCCAGTTGTTAGAATGCTTGTACAGGCAATACTGACCGGAAATAACAACAGGCCAGTAGTCACATTGCTCCAGAATAATGGAGAGGTCTGTTTTTGTAGTTTGTAGTTTATTCCCAGTTGTTAGAATGCTTGTACAGGCAATACTGACCGGAAATAACAACAGGCCAGTAGTCACATTGCTCCAGAATAATGGAGAGGCCTTTTTTTTGTAGTTTGTAGTTTATTCCCAGTTTTTAGAATGCTTGTACAGACAACACTGACCGGAAATAACAACGGGCTAGCAGCGACATTGCTCCAGAATAATGGAGAGGCCTGTTTTTGTAGTTTGTAGTTTATTCCCAGTTGTTAGAATGCTTGTACAGGCAATACTGACCGGAAATAACAACAGGCCAGTAGTCACATTGCTCCAGAATAATGGAGAGGCCTTTTTTTGTAGTTTGTAGTTTATTCCCAGTTTTTAGAAATAACAACGGCTAGCAGCGACATTGCTCCACAATAATGGAGAGGCCTGTTTTTGTAGTTTGTAGTTTATTCCCAGTTTTTAGAAATAACAACGGGCTAGCAGCGACATTGCTCCAGAATAATGGAGAGGCCTGTTTTTGTAGTTTGTAGTTTATTCCCAGTTGTTAGAATGCTTGTACAGGCAATACTGACCGGAAATAACAACAGGCCAGTAGTCACATTGCTCCAGAATAATGGAGAGGCCTGTTTTTGTAGTTTGTAGTTTATTCCCAGTTTTTAGAATGCTTGTACAGACAACACTGACCGGAAATAACAACGGGCTAGCAGCGACATTGCTCCACAATAATGGAGAGGCCAGTTTTTGTCACATCTTTATTTCTCCAGGAACTGAAATTACCAGGAGACTGCCATTACCGCTTTTTCTTATTTCCAGACATCATATTTCACTCTTAACCTTCAATTACTGTACACTTGATCTCTTTTCATACGTGTAGCGTTGAAAACACAATGTTTGAATATAACACATGTTTTTTTAGTATAATATTTGTAGTGTAAGAACGCTAATATGAAACTGTTTACTTTCTTGGGGCATTCAGAACCTTTTCCGTATCTGAGCATTTGAGTATGAGAAAATATGTATAAGTAAAATCATATCTACTATATAGCATATACAACTCTTAGAATATACGCTTAACTAAGGTATGATATATTTTTAAAAGAGCATGAACCATTTCAAAAAATGCAATAAAAACTTCCATGGCAAACTCATGAAAAGTCCATTTTTGTGTGGATTGTGTTTATATTTTCATACAAGACTAAGTAAATTTTTATTAATATAATAAAATTAGAAATAATGCCAAGTTTCCACATTTGCGATGAAAATAACCCATTATTTTTTCCAGTAATTTAATTTCTATTATATTATAAAACCCAAAGAATTGTCTTATGAAAATTTTTGTGAACCCGTCTTTTTTATGTTTTTTTCAATAATAATTGAGATGTTCCTATAATAATAATAATAATAATAAATATATATCAATACTTGGTAACTTTTCCATAAAGGTACCTACTTAGGTACATTTTATAATTATTAAAAAGTATTATGAAATCATAAATACTGAGTAATCATATTTCAATACACAATTTCAAAACTTTTTATGATTACTATTGGCAAAATCTATACTTGTTTGAAAAAAATACATTAAATGGATATTTCAAGTATGAAATAACCTAGCAGCACATTTTTGAATGAGATTTCAATTGCAAGGTCAGTATATTGGCAGTTTCCCAAAACAGGCAGTCAAGCATTCCAGGGATTCATTCGTCAAGAATTCTCATTTCTTTCAATTTATTACCTGATCGTGTATTGCCCTGCTACTCAACAGATATATGAGTGTTACGTGAATGCGGAGGAATTCATTTCGGTATTTATTGGCAGTTAATAGGTGATGATTGAATTTTATACTATACGCACATTCCTTGTTATTGCATTTTAAAAGCCTCTATTATATCATTCGTAAAAAGATCAATCGTTTTAAAACTTATTAAACATTCCAAAGTATTATAACAAATATTAAATAGAATTTCTACATATACTACAGTATAATAAATCCCATTAACGCAAGTAAATGCTTGAGCTATTATTTATTAAAGAATACACTTTTAGCACATATTGATAATCTAAATAGGGAACAATCAAGTTATTATTATTATTCCTATTATATATTAGTTATTATTATATGAATTACGATAGCAAGTAATTCCCTATAAAGAAAGATCTCTTTTCACTAAAAAAAATGGATTCCGTATACGTATATATCTGTAGAAATTCTTGCGCATAACCACAATTATTACGGCTGAATGCATGAATATAATGCACGTACAGTATATGGGAAGAAATCATACATTAGCCCAATACACTTTCACTCGCAGGGCTAATGTATGATTGTCTGTCTATCTATCCATGAGCTATATAGATTTGACATTTTACACGTAACCTTAGCGATGCCTATTAAACGACACGTGGTATGGCGTACTCCTACCATACACACACACACACACACATATATATGTATATATATATGTATATATGTATATGTATATATATATATATATATATATATATATATATATATATATATACATATTCCATATCTTGATTGAATTATAGGTAAACAATGCATTTTTGGATAGGCAACAATAATTTAACTGTTTCCTTGATTGAATCTTTTACAATAACTGTAAACTTTGAGATGAGATACAATATAGAGGTTTTGGGTTACACATGAAAAGTTTTTATCTTTTAAATCCAAACATGCTATTTTGTGAAGACCTCCCTCCCTTGCACCAAATAGAAAAGTTCAACAAATTTATACTCAGTCTAAACACTAATCGAGTGTAGCAAAAGAAGAAACATTACTACATCAATCTGGAGTTGAATACCGAAGCAAGAGTCTTTTTGGTAAAATGTGTTGTTTAGTGCATCTGTAAACTGTCCAACAAATTCGGTCATTTATTCACTTGTATGAGTTATGTCCTAAAGATTCCTAAAGTAAACATCAAGCTATCATATACCGGAGCTGGTTTTGTAAATGGACTGGACACTGACTGACATTGATTGATGACGAGTCTTGTGATACTTCATGTCTTCCATCATTCAACACTGTATAAAGATGAGTGGCGACATAATATGCCCTTCCTCATGTGATACACTGTCCAATAACTGACCCTCTTCTAACTGGACACTGACTGTGAGTGATGAATTATTCCTTATAGGTTCGTGTTCATGTCATCACTCATAGCTATAAACATGTAAAACGTTGGCTAACGTTTTTACACTCGTGAATGCAGTATATTGCACATCTTATCCAGTCATCTGTACATCTTTTAACCAAACGAATTATTTTAGAACCATAATTCACAATTCATTTTAACAAAGTGACCCCCATTATTGAACAATACGTAAGACTAATTTTAATAATTATCAATTTAGTATGATACTAATTAAATTAAAATTAACGAATTATAATTAGAAATATATGTTCTTAATATAGTGTATATATATATATATATATATATATATATATATATAGTTTGTTTAGTAAATAGTATTAAAATCGTACTGGGATAACAAAATTGCAACTAATTATCAATATGTTTTATTTAAAAAAACATATCTTGTACGAAACGGTGGAACACGGATTTCTTACATACTGGGTGATCATGCTACCATTACTCCATACAGTCCTCTGTTTAATGGGTTAAATTATTTTCTATTTGGCCGAATATTATATGTTGTAATATTTCTTCTAAGTAAATTAAGTAATTGCAAAGTGCGCGTTAGAATCCTGATTGAGTGATTACTTTAATTAATACTGTCTGAAACATATATTATATGTATAAACCTGTATGTAGGGGTGCTGATGTCTTGGAACGGTCTAGTACCTTCTGTACTCATAAACGTACTAACACAAAACTTTGTATAGTGGAATAACACTTTACTTTTTGGTGCAATCAGTATTTCTTCGCCACATCGGGGTGATGACCCGTAAGGAGTCGGTAGAAAATCTTAAATGTAACCATAAGTCGACATCCATATAATTTTAAAGGTCTTAATTAGTAGAACAGTAGCCTACGACACAAATTGTACCTCAAAATGTTAATACAAAACAAAATTGCGGTGCTCGAATATTTGAATACTGATCTTAGTGCAAGCTCAAGAATTACAACAATAGCACGATACCGTATTGTAGAAGAAGCTCCGCGTTTTTTAGTTGACGTAATAAACAACGTGTTGTCAGTATTCTATCTTCAGCTGGGAAATTGCAAATAAACCCATGGGAAACGTTTCGAACACCTCCCATGACAATCTAGGTTTTTTGTTGCCATTTTTACTAACCATTGACAATTTTTAAGGTGAAATTAAACTAATTAAAGCAATTTCTGCTATTTTACTGTATGCATCACAAATTATCCAACGGCCACTATTTTGTAACGTATAAAGCTTTTGAGTCCTTTGTTGGGTATGTTTAATTTATCTTTAATTATAATTCACGTTGTTCATTATGTCATTTGTGTACAAAACAGAGTAAAAAAAATATTTTTTCAAAAAATAATTATGCTAAATTGATTAACGAATGAACGCTAATTAAAAATTTTCTGTCAGGAATATTGAAGAATATTTTCCGGTATAGAAATACAAGGGAATAAGGAAACACAGTAGGCCCTCCGAGTGGTACCTTCTAGGAACACTATAATAATTACACATTTCAAATAAATACTAAGGATTCAATGAAAGATTGTGAAATATAACACTTCAACTGACAGAGATCTGCCAGTGATACCGCATTGCAGCAAACGATATCAAATATTGAAATCCAATCACATACAATGGAATGGTGAAATAACAATACAATGATAAATTATGATTGATGTTAGACCATCGAACATCACGTTTCATTACAACTTAGCTAGTTAACTGTAACAGTTTACATTAAAATAAATTTAAATTGCAGTCAATTTCATTAATTGAACAAATCGCAATCAAAAACTAAAAATATTTTCTGTTATTATGTTATGCACCTAATGATGCTCTTGGTTCTTTAGTATTTCTGGTGAAGACCAAATTTAAAATGCATACATATATTAAGTATGTTTGTGTGGTCAAGCTAAATTCAATAGAAATAAATACAAATTAATGGAAATTCCTTTCACACTGTACAGCGAAAACAAATATTTCAAAAGACTGATAC
The DNA here is from genome assembly GCF_021130785.1 of Homalodisca vitripennis. Taxonomy (NCBI): domain Eukaryota; kingdom Metazoa; phylum Arthropoda; class Insecta; order Hemiptera; family Cicadellidae; genus Homalodisca; species Homalodisca vitripennis. The sequence goes on along the minus strand of NC_060207.1, from coordinate 151,200,021 downwards.
TAGTTATATTACTTAATACGAAAGTTTGTGAAGCCGTTTAGATGTTTGGATATTTTGTACTGAATCACGTATATCCAAAACCTAGTGGACTTGCCTGCAATATATCACTACTTTGTACGTATTTGCATGAATAAATATCAGATGTCAGTGTGTGATGTGTATAGTAATGACAAATACTATTATCTAACCTTTATTACAGATTCCATTAGTGAAGAATTCAAAGCAATTGGTTTACTTTGGATTTACTAAATGAACAAAAATGTGAATGCATAAACAAAGGCAACTCAAGATTAGTTTCTTTTGACATTATTAGACGACAAATTAACAGTAGAAGAAGGAATAAAATGGAGAAATCGTGCATTAACAAGATTAAACTAACCGTTCGCTCTGTGATTTGAGAAAACAAGCGAACGCTGTGAATCCGGAAAAAAGATCAAAACCGCATTTATTTCCACAAATTACTGAAAAGCAGAAAAAATATTTTGTATTGAAAAAAGAAAACAATTGTAGCATTTGGATATCAAATGTTAATACGATTTACAATAATATTCAAGTAATACAATTCTAAATAATTAACATTAAACGATTTAATGCTAAATAATATTAAAAAACCTTATATCACACAGAAATAAATAGATATATTGAAATAAAGAGATAAATTTAAATTTTATAACAAACAAACACACACACACACACACACACACACACACACACACACACACATACATACACATACTTAGTGAAAACAGCATTTATGATTTAATTAATTTTCTAACCGATTTTTGAATTGTTAAAAAACATAGGAAAGTAGAATAAAACCATTGAAAATGGAATCTCAAAAGAAAAAATCGAATATTAACACTTTTTTTGGTAACAATTCATCGAGAGCACATGGCTCATCATTCTGTTTGTTACTACCCCTTACACTCAAAGTGGAATACAAGTGGTAAAAAGACGCTTTTTAACTGTGTTATGCTTCGCTTTAACTTATAAACGTATATAACGCTAAATTTTGCCCCAAAAATTATATTGGCGATAACATCATTCTTTTAACAGCAAACAACAATTTAAAAAAAACTAAAACAATCATAATTATTATTTTTCAATAAAAACACCTTGTATTTTGCAATATTGTGTTTTGAATGTTGAATATGTTCGACTTGCACCTAATTATTGCATTTAGGAAATTCGTATGCCACTGTTATTATTCGTTTTTTTTTTTTTTTTTTTGTTGTTTTTGAGCTATAGCCCTTACAGTAAAAAAAACACATTTTGAAACTCGCAAAATTAAAAATAGGAACTTAACGACCAGAAGCTGTTTCTAAAATTCGCGTTCATAAATAGATTGAAGCTAGAACTATATACTACGTTTCATGGGGTAGATTAGAGGGGAGAGAACAATGTAAATGATTGTAGAAACAGATAGGTTTGGCACGCAACTTTCACGTTAAATCTAAAACGTAACGGCCTGACATCAAATCAGGAAAACTGATATGAAAATATTTTTGGCTTTTCAGCAGTTATTTATGCCTTATTACTCTCACGTGTTTAGTGAGTTACATAACTCGTATATTTACCATTAGAAGGCTTTGCGGTTAAGTATGAATACTTTGTGGCAACAATGGCCAATCATGCGGTACGCTTGTGACTATATTACTCCTTATTAAGGAGCATAAGTGCTAGCTGTCGCTATAAATGAACAAATTGTAGTTATCGTTTATGTTCTTAATACTAAACTGTTAAGCTTTGTTTCTAAAGAATTCTATAGGATCACATTAAAATAATTTATTAGTTCACTTTATTGCTTGGATGTTTTAGAGGTCTTAGCTAACAATTTTCTAATCAATTATAAACTGTCATCTCAAAGTCATGAATAGTCTTAAGACTATATTATTGGATTACAATGCAATAATATAGAATAATAATAATATAAATATATGTAATTTAATAATCTGAAACCTTTTCATTGTCTTATTATAGGTAACAATGATTACAACGAGAAATATTTCATCTAAGCAAATTTGTAAACACACTATACTGTGATTTTTTATCATATAATCCTCTTTAGTTAGGCACAAACACATGTAATGAAGTAACTTTGTTTTATGGTAAAAACATGAGCGTTTGATTGGTGATTATTTATGCATAAATTATCAAACTTGTTATGCCCTAAGGATTCTTGTTCTAACATTTACATTCATTTTTAAATTAAAAAACAATTTTTAGTCCAATCATAAATGAAATTATGGAAAGATAAATGGAATATTATATGATGTTCTGAGTAATATTTTGTTTTTACATTGAAGGTTGAGCAAGATCCATCCATGCTTTTAACTTAATTAATTTCAATGAGCTGCCATTTTGTACTGGGTTGAGATATGAAGCTCTAGTTTCCACTGCTCTTTTTCTTGTATCAAGACCTCTAAAATACGTTGTCACCTAATAGGTCTTTACTTTTGAGCCGCCCCCCTCAAAAAATCCCATTTAATGAAATGGCAGATTTGTAATAGGGATTAAAAACTTAACTTCTATTTAGTATAAAATTGTACCGAATTCCATTCCTCCATTTTCATCCTTCAAAAACTAAACAGGCTGTATACATACCCTTTACTTTAAACTTTAAAATCAATAACTTGTTACTGCTATTAAGTAGCAACACAACACAAAAACGTCTCAAAATACTTCACGAAACAGTAACTACACAATAACAATAGATAATAACGATCCACTGGGTAATAACCACTCTAAAATTATGACGTGTTCTGTGTAGATGGAAGTAAAAAAAGGGACTTCCTTAGTTCGTACTCTTTGCAAATAAACTTCTTATTTGTGTATTTTCTTACCTTTACTGATTGAATCGTAAAAAGTAAGATAAATTAATAAAGATTTATAAAAATTTGTCCATTACTTTCAGAATCGATAGAGCACAAACAACCAATAACGCAAATAGTAACTTTACAATAGAAATTTAAGTGTACTTTATTAAAATCTTGACATATTATTTTATATAGGAAAGATGTTTCTTTGTTTATTTTTCGCTATTAATTGATTTTTATGTACTTATAAATAAGTGGTTCCTTGAGAAGAGTTTACATTTAAAAATTTTAAGGTTGCCCCTAAAATCTTGCATTTTTGAGGGAATCCCAAAATAACCAAATAAAACTTTGTTTTCACTTTACAGTACCATCCAAAATATATGTACTTGTACATACATTAGATCAACATAAAGGGTGGTTCTGACTTCTAATTCACCCTCTTTATATAAGCTACAGAGTAACCTCGGTGGTTTGAAATTTATAATAGAAAGGTTTATGTCTGGAAAAATGTAAATCCACCATTAACATGTATATTTGTTTCTATTAACTAGCCTTGTAATTATATTCTTAGTTATGGTTCCTGTTAGAGACCAAGCTGTAGATCTCGAAACGTATATTACTGATTTTTTATATCAATAATTGAAGGAAAATCCCAGTAATTATTTTTAGTTTGAGCTAAAAATATTTCCAACAACTTACTAATTAATCCAGCACCTTAATATTCTAATTTCTAACTCTACGTGATATATTCTGCCACGACTGAACATTTTATTTTGATATAAAATGTTTGGTAATGACATTGGACCACCGGTGCATCGGCGGTTCAATCGATTTTGGGTTTCGATTTTATAATGTTAAATTTATACCATATCTACATAACTTCCCTAGATACATACAATGTTAACACATTTTTTAGTATACTGTTTACGAAATGACATACGTCTAAATAATGAAATAAGTGCATACTTTAATCTAGCCCAAATAAAACGCCTGAGTATAAAAATGTGTAAATTTAAACTATCTACATGCATTGTAGCTTCATAGAGTTAGGCATTTTTTATGTTGCTGAAATATGTTTTATTACAAAGGTGACACTTTCTTAATTCACAAATGAATAAATAACGTAATGTCTTTACCACAATTTAAACAATAAAATAAATTTATACATTGATTTCTGTCGAATTATTTGGTAATTTGTTTTTATCATATCTTACATGGACCTGTTCTGGTTTCTGAATTTGCCATTAAAATTCTCAGTTGTCTTTTAAAATTATGTTCACAAAATTTTATATAGCAAATATTTTGTACTTGCATTAGATATTGAACTCTTTTCACGTGCATTTACATGTATGATCACACAAATACATACGGATATGATAAAAATTGCATTAAAAATATATTTTAAAACCATAATTTACAACTAATTATAATATGTGTGTAAATACAAAATAAAACGTTCATAACTAAATAAAATATGCTTAAATTATTTTGTAAATTTTAAATTTCCAAATTATTAATTACTTTATAAGTTACGTTTAATACAGTTTATTACTTTAAATATAGGGTATGTTCTAAATTGTATGCAGACTATACGAGATATGGCAAAGATTAAATGAACATGCGCTAAAAATTGTTATTTGACAACATTTTCATACTACCACAACTATCTTATAAGTACCTATAATAGAACGTTTTTTACGTGAAACCTTCTCTGCATTTCAAATATTTTAATGAACAATCAGCAAGCACGAGGTGTAGAATTAAAGTAAATTGTTACTAATACAACGACCCATCTTGTACTGAGTAAAACGAAAATATGTTTTAATGATTTTAAAATTACATTCTAAATTATAATTTTTTTATATTCAGAGTAGCATGTTTTTTCATAATTATATCATATTTTACATTCTAAAAACATAGAAATAATATATAAATAATCAAAGAACCTAATTACATTTACAATGACAAACATTGAACTAAAAAAGAATATAGTATATAGCCTAATTTTCTTTTATGCAACACTATTATAAAATGCAAAGACGATTTTTATATACCTTTTCATTTACAAAAGGTTTTCAATATGGCCCCTTCTCTGAATCACGCACGCCCTACTGTATGTTGCTCCGCATACAAACTTTGTTAGGGATAAAAAATTGCAATGCAGTCAAGTCTCGTAAAAGCGTGAGCCAGCGAAAATTTTAGTTGGAGTAAAATAAGTTGCGTTAAACATTAATTAGCTTGTTTGATTATTTTTATAAAATCGTTTTAATTTTTTATAAAGTTATGGCACAATATACAATTTTAAACTAACATGCTATTCTATTAAATGTCAGTTACAGTCGTTTTTAGACTTATCTTGGTATATAATACATGTTTAACTAAACAGCTGATTCCATCTCTATGTGCAGTAAAATATTAGCCAGGTTTACCTACCATCCGAATAGTATATACAAATTTCGTTTGGTTTTTTTTAGAATTATTTCATGAAAACCACTAGAAAAGTATAAAATATATGGTATTTTTGTAATAATTAAAAAATTTTACTTCGTTTGGAATAATTAAAAATTTATTAGTTACATAAAAATAAATTACTTGAACTCTACACCACTTGCTTACTAGTAGTAAAAATATTTTCATAACAATATTTGAGTAGAAAAGATTTTATCTAAAAAACGTTCCATTCAGAAGACACCTGTGACAGTTTAAAACCGTTTTAAAAAAAACAGTTTTTTGAACGTAGTGAGTGAACTATGCAACAAAAATTAACTTAGCCTCATTAATTTGTTAGTCTTGTTATGAAGCACAACTTTGCTAATTTAACATTTGCCGTATCTCTTATAGTTTTCAAGATTTTATTCTGCATACAATTTGTAAAACTTAAACTATTTGTCGATTAAAGCGTTGTAAACGTTAACGTAATCATTTAATTACCTTTTAGAGTGTTCCTGGTGTAATAGGTAATAGCGGTGAGAGCAATAAACTTTATTGCAGTGGTTTGCGTTTGTCAAAAGAAAACGGATCACCTGCAATGCGGGAAATGTAATGCCCGTTTCCATTACAGTTGGTTGGTTCTATTACTTTTCTTTCTGGTATATACGTCAATTAGACTATCACTACTTAGAATCTCAAAAGTTGCTATATTTGAAAAGATTTACGTAAATTTAAATAGTTATTAATTATGTTAAGGAGTTGCAGAGCTTGTTGCTGCATTGACATTGTATGAATAATATGTTTTAATTTTAATTAAAATGACTTAAGAAAGGTATTCCAAATATAGATATTGGATCATTCTTTTATAATCCACCACTATTTCATAAAAGTTATGATGTTGTTTTGTGAAAGTAAATGTAAATAGATCAATGATACGTTAACAAGTTTGAACGCTATGTAAACCGTTGATTAATAAAGATCATTTTCACTCTTTTCGATTTTCTTATATTATTTCTAAATAAACAAAGTGTCAGATAGACAAAAATCACTAACATAACATGTGAAAGGAGCATGTTACACTGTTCAACTTTTTCTCTTTCACAACGACATGATGGAAAAACTTCAAAACAATATTATTTTTGTTTTGCCAGGAGCAGGAATCACAAAAGGCCTCTAGATCAGTAACATCAGGGTCAAGTACGTTGTATATGAAGTGATGCAAAAAAGAACAAACCACATCACTTCCTTTGTTAGCCGTATTTTCTGGATATACATAGAAAACACTTTGTCCTGTAGACAGTACATGGATATTGAACATAAATATAGAAAGTTGACGTTTGTAGTAGACGTCATTAGTCGTAATGTTTGGTACATGATAGTTTTTGGTGTAGTCAAAAACTATTGCTTCTTTAGTCTTATATTTCCTAGAGTTCCTCTTAGCCTTTCGTTTTAATCTGTACCATTCATCAGATCGCAACAAGTGAATGTCCTTGTCAGAAGATATTTCTAATTTCAGTTTCTAGTTTTCCTTTAGTTTCATTATCCTTAGCTGATTGTAGTTCAGATTTTAAGCAGCTGATTTTTGCAGAGTATAGATCACACTGAGAGCACGTATCCTTCCGTGGATATCCAAAAGCAAGATTAAATTCAGTACAAAATATATGTCTATAGGATTCGTACGAGACGTTACATTCTGGATTCAGGTCTTTAAACATGTTATACAACTTATTAACATTGAGATCTCCTGGCAAATATTTTTTCTTCGTATCTGCAAGACTGTATCGGACGTCACTCGTCTTTAGGCTTTTTATGTGGTCACGTATTTTTTTTTTTAGAATCCTCAGAAAAAGCATGTTTGTGTTTCTTGTGTTTCCCCCTCTGGTCCTTGGGAGCATCACCAGTTCTTTTTAACGAGTTCAAAATATAAGCTACTTCTGCTCGACCTATACCATGCAAAGCCATAAACGCTTTTTTACATACAGCTATTTCAATGGGACCACTGTCGTCAACAAATCTTACATTATATGCAAAGTTTGCATCTCTAAATTTAGCCTCATTGTCGTCGACCCTCGGTCGTCGTCTTGCAACTGGTATAACACTATTTAGACCAGCAAGGTAAGCGTTAACAGAATCATTTGAGCCAAACGAATTCATTCGATTTATAAACTCTGTCTTGTGATTACCCACCTTTTCAAAACATTTTAGCCTACAGGAGCAGTCCTCTCCTGTTTCAAATGATTGAAGTTTTAGCTTCATATTTACCAAAGACATTCTCCCAGTTTTCTTCATTTTCTTGGTTGTTTGATGCCTGGTAGTGTCCTCATCTTCACTATTAGTAGAGATGGAATCCATATTAAAAAAGGTAAACACACTACAAGCCACTCAGTAAACACCACTAGAACACAGTAAACAGTAACCTCAAACACTGACCAAGTCAGACCACATTGTGACGAAAGTAAACAAAGAATAAGAACTACACAGCCAAACCATGAACATGGCTACCAACTGTTAAAACGATGTAGACCTGAACATGTAGGACTGAACATTTTCTTTCCCAGTTTCATCTGGACTGAACATATTCTTTCCCTGTATATGATTTCTTTGCCTGTAGATATTTCTGGAGTGGACAGGTTTTTTCCATGAGTGAGTAAACATGTGAACACGTACTAAATTCTTCTATCACGTGACGTTAAAATCAGAAAATCAAAGATTTTGGACTGAACATGTTCTTTCCCTGGACCCTTCATATAATCTTTTAAGATATTTTCGTGTTTTTAAAGGATGTATATATTTTTCATACATAAAAAACTATATTGTTTATATAATACTTTAATTGAAGTCAATAATCCATTAATAGACAAAGTTTATATCGTGCTAATTAAGCGGTGTATAAACAATGTGTACAGAACTTAACATTACATGTATGCATTTAATCTATAGACATGATTGAGCGTGAGCCTATGTATTATATTAGCAATGGATATACAATTTAAGAATAAATTTAGCATTCACATTATATATGTTTGTAGTTGGGTATACAAATTCTTTGGTAAAATCAAACTTAAGTCCGTAGGAATTAAAAGTTTGTAAGTTAACAAAACAAAAATAAAATATTAATGAGTGTCTGCATCGAGGTCTGTTGAACCAGTAATTCCTGCAACCCGGTACGAGCAAACGTATTCAAGAGACACCAGCAGTTTTCCATTCTAAATACATAAACTTAGTTTAAATATTAACCTCCAGATTTTGCAAATATGTGTTTAGTGTAGTTAATATTTTACTACACTAAATTTATATAAAATGCCCATCCTATATAAATTACGATGACTTACATATTGTTGTTAAAGAAAACCTAGGCTTGTAATATTTATACTACTGCATAAACTTTTAATTGTTTTAATTTTTAAACATGAACATGGAGAAATCAAACTAGAATATATAAATAAATGTGCACTTCTTGTCCCTCATATTATAAGAGGAAAATCCGTAAGGGTTTTATGGGAATTTTGGATTAAGACGTAACTTGTATTTGTGGGTTTTCTCTTAACTTAAACTTATAATGAGCTCATAATATTTATTTTGGTAAACCTGAATTACAAACATATATATTGTATACAAATATATTGAATATATATATATATATATATATATATATATATATATATATATATAAAACAAAAGTATTGAATAGGCTTTACTGTTATATCTTTTTCATAATTTGGTAACTAAATGTTACGTTGACACAATAACTCCTTATTCCTGAGCATGCGGAAACGCTGATAATGTTTTATTTATTGAAATGTATTAAAGCTTTTTATTCTATATATATGTAGACAATACAGGAGATCTTATAACTATTGGCTTAATATAATCTAAGATTTGGTTAAGCTTCTTTTAATTTACAATTTAAATCGTGCCGTATTGGTTGACCATTTAATGTATATATATATATATATATATATATATATATATATATATATATATATATATATATATATATATATATAAGTATTTATAATTTATTTGCCGACCAAATAAAAGTGAACTTTTTGTTATATAATCGTAACTGGCTCATAATTTTGTAATTTTCTTGTTTACAAAACATTTTTAACAGTCTATCGAAAAGACATTCTATTGATATGAAAATTGTCTGTGCATACTTTCAACCAGCTGTAGTGTTACTTTAATGTATATTTTAATACTTCTTTACATAATGTGTATTTTTTCATAAATGCATTCAAACATGTTTCATACATGAATCAAATCCGTAGAAAATTAAGGATATTTAAACTACTTGTATACAAAGTTACAACATAGAAACTTAATTTGTAATTTTGTACAAAAATAAAGTTTTCCAATTAAACATTGTTGGGACTGTTAGATATCGTAAAAAGTCCTACAACAATAAGATTTATCGTAAATTCAACCCAAGTAAACCCATTACTAGTGAAACTCGTGTAACCAGGTTTCTTGAGGTACAACATGTGAACGTTGCAAATCTGCATATCAAGTGTCGTGTTACCATCCATACGTGAGATGTCAAGTTCCGAGTCAGTGGATCACTCACCTAGTCACCCTACGATGTTCTCCTTGTCAAATGTCAGAGGCGGAATATTTGATACAGTTACTTGCAATCCATACGTGAGATGTCAAGTTCCGAGTCAGTGGATCACTCACCTAGTCACCCTACGATGTTCTCCTTGTCAAATGTCAGAGGCGGAATATTTGATACAGTTACTTGCAATCCATACGTGAGACGTCAAGTTCCGTGTCAGCGGATCACTCACCTAGTCACCCTACGATGTTCTCCTTGTCACATGTCAGTGGCGGAATATTTTATACAGTTACTTGCAATCCATACGTGAGATGTCAAGTTCCGAGTCAGTGGATCACTCACCTAGTCACCCTACGATGTTCTCCTTGTCAAATGTCAGAGGCGGAATATTTGATACAGTTACTTGCAATCCATACGTGAGACGTCAAGTTCCGAGTCAGTGGATCACTCACCTAGTCACCCTACGATGTTCTCCTTGTCAAATGTCAGAGGCGGAATATTTGATACAGTTACTTGCAATCCATACGTGAGACGTCAAGTTCCGAGTCAGTGGATCACTCACCTAGTCACCCTACGATGTTCTCCTTGTCAAATGTCAGAGGCGGAATATTTTATACAGTTACTTGCAATCCATACGTGAGACGTCAAGTTCCGAGTCAGTGGATCACTCACCTAGTCACCCTACGATGTTCTCCTTGTCAAATGTCAGAGGCGGAATATTTGATACAGTTACTTGCAATCCATACGTGAGACGTCAAGTTCCGAGTCAGTGGATCACTCACCTAGTCACCCTACGATGTTCTCCTTGTCACATGTCAGTGGCGGAATATTTTATACAGTTACTTGCAATCCATACGTGAGACGTCAAGTTCCGAGTCAGTGGATCACTCACCTAGTCACCCTACGATGTTCTCCTTGTCACATGTCAGTGGCGGAATATTTTATACAGTTACTTGCAATCCATACGTGAGACGTCAAGTTCCGAGTCAGTGGATCACTCACCTAGTCACCCTACGATGTTCTCCTTGTCAAATGTCAGAGGCGGAATATTTGATACAGTTACTTGCAATCCATACGTGAGATGTCAAGTTCCGAGTCAGTGGATCACTCACCTAGTCACCCTACGATGTTCTCCTTGTCAAATGTCAGAGGCGGAATATTTGATACAGTTACTTGCAATCCATACGTGAGACGTCAAGTTCCGTGTCAGTGGATCACTCACCTAGTCACCCTACGATGTTCTCCTTGTCAAATGTCAGAGGCGGAATATTTTATACAGTTACTTGCAATCCATACGTGAGATGTCAAGTTCCGAGTCAGTGGATCACTCACCTAGTCACCCTACGATGTTCTCCTTGTCAAATGTCAGAGGCGGAATATTTGATACAGTTACTTGCAATCCATACGTGAGACGTCAAGTTCCGTGTCAGTGGATCACTCACCTAGTCACCCTACGATGTTCTCCTTGTCACATGTCAGTGGCGGAATATTTTATACAGTTACTTGCAATCCAAACGTGAGATGTCAAGTTCCGAGTCAGTGGATCACTCACCTAGTCACCCTACGATGTTCTCCTTGTCTAATGTCAGAGGCGGAATATTTGATACAGTTACTTGCAATCCATACGTGAGATGTCAAGTTCCGTGTCAGCGGATCACTCACCTAGTCACCCTACGATGTTCTCCTTGTCACATGTCAGAGGTGGAATATTTTATACAGTTACTTGCAATCCATACGTGAGACGTCAAGTTCCGAGTCAGTGGATCACTCACCTAGTCACCCTACGTTGTGTTCTCCTTGTCAAATGTCAGAGGTGGAATATTTGATATACAGTTACTTGCAATCCATACGTGAGACGTCAAGTTCCGTGTCAGCGGGATCACTCACCTAGTCACCCTACGATGTTCTCCTTGTCACATGTCAGTGGCGGAATATTTTATACAGTTACTTGTAATCCAAACGTGAGATGTCAAGTTCCGAGTCAGTGGATCACTCACCTAGTCACCCTACGATGTTCTCCTTGTCAAATGTCAGTGGCGGAATATTTTATACAGTTACTTGCAATCCATACGTGAGATGTCAAGTTCCGTGTCAGCGGATCACTCACCTAGTCACCCTACGATGTTCTCCTTGTCAAATGTCAGAGGCGGAATATTTGATATAGTTACTTGCAATCCATACGTGAGACGTCAAGTTCCGTGTCAGTGGATCACTCACCTAGTCACCCTACGATGTTCTCCTTGTCACATGTCAGTGGCGGAATATTTTATACAGTTACTTGTAATCCAAACGTGAGATGTCAAGTTCCGAGTCAGTGGATCACTCACCTAGTCACCCTACGTTGTTCTCCTTGTCAAATGTCAGTGGTGGAATATTTTATACAGTTACTTGCAATCCATACGTGATATGTCAAGTTCCTTGTCAGCGGATCACTCACCTAGTCACCCTACGATGTTCTCCTTGTCAAATGTCAGTGGCAGAATATTTTATACAGTTACTTGCAATCCATACGTGAGATGTCAAGTTCCGAGTCAGTGGATCACTCACCTAGTCACCCTACGATTTTCTCCTTGTCACATGTCAGTGGTGGAATATTTTATACAGTTACTTGCAATCCATACGTGAGATGTCAAGTTCCGTGTCAGCGGATCACTCACCTAGTCACCCTACGATGTTCTCCTTGTCACATGTCAGTGGCGGAATATTTTATACAGTTACTTGCAATCCATACGTGAGGCGTCAAGTTCCGAGTCAGTGGATCACTCACCTAGTCACCTTTCGTTGTTCTCCTTGTCACATGTCAGTGGCGGAATATTTTATACAGTTACTTGCAATCTGAGTTGTTGTTGTCTTCACCTAAGAGGACTCAGTATTTTTTTGTTAACGTCAACCTTTTTTGAATTTTGGAATGATCAGTAAAATATGTTGTATGTTTCAGAAACATTAACACTAATACAGGAATTTTGAATCGCTTCGTACTTTCGATGTTTTTACATACTCAATTATAACTCTTTCTGTTTTTATCATTCCCCTTTTTATGATATTACACGTATGAAAAATTGTAGCAATATCAAATCTGTTTACGAAATAAATACTAAGTATACATTAAACATATGTATGCAAACATTTGCTTTTATAACTGCTACGTCGGAAACAAAAGAACCTTAAAACTAAATACTATCATTAACTATCATTATTAAGAGCTATTGGTCTCTTACAGGTCATTAGAAATATATCAGACATAAGGTTTTGGGGGAGAATGTTCAGTTACTAAGTCTATATTTGGAACTCAACTTCGTAAACTTAATGGCTTAAAAAGTTAATGAAACAGACTGGGTAACTGCATACGTAAGAATTTAGTGCACTCCAATAACGTATTCAACACAAACACCACTGCGGGAGGAGTACTTTTGTTATCAGTGTTGGACCTATCATATCCCTAATGTCAATAAAGACAAAAGTTAAACTGATTTGTGATACTGTCTTTCTTTTAGATTATTTACAAGAAACAATGGAAGAAATATCAAAAGAGCAGTCGCTAAATAATACACATAATATTCCAGAAATAACGTACCAAACACTTTATAAAAAAAGAAATTGGAGTTAGACTACCGAAAGTTAATACAGAATAAAAAATAAAATATCTTAAATTTGTAATAGAATCATACCTAAAGACCTCATTTTCAACAATTGCTTAAGAATGTTTGTATCATAAACATCAGACAAACTAAGTAAACTAGTTTGAGTAGGCAAAAAAAAAAACTTGACATTCTTAATATTTTTGCCTTCTTAATACATTATGGTTACAGCCTGGGGTAAACAGCTAGCTCATATGTAGAAAGATTTAATGTTGAGGCACTTGTTAATACTATGGGTAGTAAATATACTAAAAAATCCGATATTATTCACGTAAGTCACGTAGCAACCTATAAATAAAAGCTTGGAAGAAATCCAGCATGTAGTAGAAACTAATCAAGACAAACTCAGAAATCTACCGACAAACTCAGAAATCTACCAACATAACACTAGAAACGGAACCAATTTTAAAATTGCTGCCTCAACAATCTACTGTAAAAAGGACACGACAGCATCTGTATAGACACCTGATCAGACGAATTGAAAAATATACACTTTTCCTGTACTCATTATTTTGTTAACAATCTTAGTCATGGCTAACAAAGATAACATAACCTTCAGAGTTTATTATTATTGAGTAATAAACTTCTTACTCATCATAAATAGAAAATTTTTATTCCGTATTCTAAGAAATCTCCCATAAAATTAATATTCATGATCAACAAAAATAAGTTAAACTATTCCATTATACATTTCTGGAAAGTAAGTGATTAGATAGGAAATGGAATTTATTTGAATCTGCAGTATATTTTAATCGGTTTTAAGCAGTTAGGCTACAGATTTTGTAACAGATTGGTAGTGTTGATAAAAATCAAGATGACCTTCAGATTACAAAGGGAAAAAAGATCGAACTAAAATATTATATGAGCGACTTGAACAGGATAAGGATCCAGCTAACCAACGTATGTTTTTAAATTCTGCTACATATAAGTTAATATGACTTACAATAAGTGGATTTTGTGTATAGTGCCAACTTTTTCATAAATTAAACAGGTACAAACTTACTATTTTGGATTTCTATTTAATATATAAAAAGAACAACTTAAATGCATTGAAACATAAATGTAAATATCTCATATGCATTACGTTATATCTCACAAAATAAAAAACCTATAATTCCTTTCAATGTTGATACTATTACATTTTGTTTAATACAAAATATTAGTTTTAACTAAGGAACAAATTCAAACGGAGTCTTAACTTAGTACGGCTCCTAAGATAAATGTTACCTTAAGTTTACCAAATTAACATTCGCTGATATTACCCATCCAACTCCCTTGAAGTTCATTACTTATACTTATGAAATTTCAGTAAACTAAATTTCTGTATGCACTGCGTCCAGTATAACATATTATCCGCTCAAGCGTTATAAAGCTCTTAGTTAGTTTTGCGAAAAACTAATAATTGTAGATCCAAAATTCCATAAATTGCAAAATAATAAACGGTAAACAACTAGAAACTTTGAAGCGGCAAGATATTTCACTAACGAGCAAAGTAAGTTAGCACAATTAAGTGTTTGAATATCCCCAACAACCTTAACCAAGCAGTAACGTTGGAAAGTTTTAATGAAATTCCGCACATTCGCCCAAACACCGTCAGCACCTGAGGAGCTCTTCACAACTAATATTCATCAGCGATTCTGTTTAAATATAACCTCATTCGCAAATAGTTATAAGCTCAATGCATAACCTGAACTGTAAGTAAACATATTTTCTATAACATTTATTGAGACCGAAAGAAAAAAGATATGACGTATAATTTGGTAATTTTAAGTCTGGTAGAGCAAGATACTACGTCACACAATAAGTCTCATAAGAAGATTAGCTGAGGTTGCATGAAACATTTTTAGTATGTAGCTAATTTCATTCTCGAATTGTCCTTCGGTCACATAGACTGATAAATCATGCGCTTTACACACTTACGATTTACTTAAAAACTAACGATTATGATTTGTATGTTCCACTGATGTTTGTTATGCGCATTACTTCTATAGAGGGCATGTATGTATTTTATCATTGTAGCCTCTTTTTCTTAAGCCGGATATTTCTTTAAGGCGAAATTTGTAGGCACTTTATGCCCAAACGCATATTTCTTTTTAAATTTAAATTCCACAAAACAAATTATTCACTGATTTTTCAAACGTACACTTCACAGCATTGTGTGATTAGAGATTACGAGATATTACGTGTATTTATTAAACAACAATAAGAAAAACCTCATTATTGTGAATGCTAGAAGATTAATATATTAGAAGAAATAATTACTTATTGTAAATTTTTGTTTTTAAATTATAAGCAAGGATAACTTAGGATCAATTAAGCAGAGGTTTTAGTGTATCAAGTTTAAATTATGCCATACAAACAATTCCTTATGGATAAATACTAATATTTAAGCTTAATGTGGTTTAATCCTCCGCACAAATATAACAGAATTTCTTCACTACAATATTTTTGTACTCTATCCTTTAAGTTTTTTCTGAGTATAAAATATTTTACAAAATATTGTTGGTTAATAATGGTTACTGTATTTAAATTATGTCTTGAAGTTTGCAATCCAAGTTTTGTTTTTGTCCTTCACTGTTAACATGATATATTTGTAAAAATATTTCAATTGTGTTAAGTTTTTGGTAAGTATTTTTTTACGTATGTTTAACATAATGTACATAGATCTCATGTTCCTTTTTTAGCACAGACAAATAATATTTTGTTTAATATTATTTTGATAATGATTGCGATTAGGAGAGGAATAGTTTAGAACCTCCTATAGACTCTAGGAATGGCATGGAATTGCATAGTAGGCCTTCTTTTTTTAAAATGTTAAGGATGAATAACATCTCTAAACCTAGTGATTTGTTAAAACATACAATAATCATTTTAAAGGAATACTTATGTATTTGGTAAAAAACTGGATTTGACTTCATTGTCTCCTAATATTTTTTAAAAATATGTTTAATTTCATTATCACGTCTTATCAATAGTTTGCTTATAATTTTGAACTAACAATTGAATCTATGCACTATTTAGGAAATATAAATTACTATTCAATACTGATTCCAAATTTATTACCTGAAATGTACTGTTACACTTCCTGCAGCTGTAAGTTTTTGAAAGTTGAAAAGTTTACTTACACCAGACTCCTATTACAGATTTACATTGTTTGTTTGTTGCCAAAATGATCATTCATTATTTGTAATTATCAGAACATTTCAAGGTTTCACAGTAGTAGAGGAATACGTGGAAACACTTGTTTTTTAGATGTGTGTGCTTTCAAGGTTATGTTTTATACATGGTAAATTACAGGAGAATAGAATCGAAGGAATGATCCTGTCTGAATAATGGCTCTAAGACACGCATCTTAGAGTTCTGAGTGACCGATTGCATTTCCAACACGCTGTCTAAGGTTTATTCCACCATATAGCAGTAAATTAAATAAGTGTTGTTATTATTACTGTTAGATTTGGTTATGATTTTAATCCAAATTTAATATTTACAGGTAAGTCATGGAGATCTACAACTCACATTGTATTGCAGAGATGGAATAATCTGATCGTAAGTAAGGAATCATTGTCTGATTCTTCGCTGTAGTTTTACAGGGTGATTGAAAAGTAAGTCGCATCCTCTCTTAACCTTTTTGTTATTTTAGATATATATATTATCTGTTTACGACAATCTTATTACTTATAAAAGGCTAGACTAATAATATTTTTTTCAAAATTTTGACTCTTAGGGGACAGCAACTGAAAAAATTTTAAATAACACTTATAGTGTAGTCATTTTAAAGGTCTTGGTTAGTGAATAAAAATACACTTAAAAATTGAACACGGGCCACTATAAAAGAAATGGCTTCTCCAAACGTAACCGATCATTATTGTGGTTCTTAACGTAGGGACTAATACCTAATTTAACAAATAATGAAAATCAATTAAAAATTAAAACTTATTTGCGAATTTGCAGAGAATTATTGTCGTATTACGAGGGGAATAGTTGGGAAAACTACTACCCTCTTGTTTAACTGATTCTTAACTTATGCAATGCTTTTATCCAATAAGTTTTCTAAATGTCTAACAGTTCGCTTGACAGGTCTGACTTATTCAGATACCAAATACTGAGTTCCTACTGAGTTTAGTTATACTTTGTAATTCAGAGTATGACGTAGGTACGTATTATTTGAATAATACCTCAAACTTAACGTTTTAATATGTCATTCAATAACCCGAATCGAGATAGATATATGGTGAGTATTGTTGATCAGCTGAGAGTAAGTATTTTGCCAGAATCGACATATATACATAAACAGCTGAGCATTGTTGGACAGCTGAGCGTATGTTGGGAGAATCGAGATAGATATATGGTGAGTATTGTTGATCAGCTGAGAGTAAGTATTTTGCCAGAATCGACATATATACATAAACAGCTGAGCATTGTTGGAAAGCTGAGCGTATGTTGGGAGAATCGAGATAGATATATTAACAGCTGCGCCTCGTCCGATTTTAATTCTTTAAGTGTATTTTTTATTAACTAACCACGGCCTTTAAATGATGTTACAAAACTATAAGTACTATTTTAAAATTTAGAGTTGCCCCACACTACCCTTACCACTGAGGGTGAAACATTTGAAAACTATCATTATTGATATGCCCTTTGTAGATAGTAAGAGTGCCGCAAACAGATTTGCAGAAGGCAAGGCGATATTGCAGAAACCTAAAATCCAAGGCCCTGTGCGTGCCGTCATTGCTATCTCTTTGCAAATAACTGTCACAATTATTTCTTGCGTGATTTTTAGGGTATGTTGCATGCCATCAAGAGGGGAGTTTTATTACAATGCCATAAAATGTTTACACTAAGATGGAATTGCTGCTTCGTGCATTTACATAAAAGATTCAACATTTAAAACTTACAGAAAACTGATTCATCACCGTGTTTATATACTCATGAGATTAAATTGGTATAAGTTAACAAGTTGCCACACAATTAATAAATGTACGTAATCGAGTAGTAAAGTTATGTTTCACTACTAATTTACAGATTAATGAACCTACATTTTATAGAATTTGTAACAGATGAATTGAATGTTCAGCAAGACTTTAAAGTATATATCTTTGATCTAATTTTATCACACGGCAGGTTTCTTTGCTAATAAAATTATATTATATAGTAATACATATTTACATATATCATCCAAACGCTGGAATCGAGAAAGAACGTTCAATACATAAGTGGGAAAAGGATAGTTATTTTCATATAAAATATTGCAAATGAAATAATCTTAGTCTAAAGTAATGTATCTTACCTTATCTGTGCAAATTGTGCTATAAAACACGTTTCCAATTAAATACATTAATTTAACAAGTAATATTTAACAACAAACTCGAAATTTTATCAAAATAGTTCAGTAAGTAACCATGTATTCTGCAGAACCTTTGTTAACTTCAAGCACTGTAAGAGCACATCATTTACTGCAATAAATCGACACTCTGCAGGAGGATAAACTTGAGGGTGATTTTATACTAGTTTAGTTGTTTTAAATCATGCAGAACGTAGTATATGCACGTGTTATTTCGCTTTTATTTAATAGAAACAAAAAAATTACTGCTAAGGAAAAGTTTTCCTAAGACTTAAAAATTTGTAAATAAAATATTAAAGACATTTCTCTTAAATAGAGTTCAGGGAATTTATAGAGTATTTTAAGTTAAAATTAATATTTCCCATTATTAATAGTCTAACGTTAGTAGATCTCCTTATTATCGTCATATTGCTTACCAATAAAAGTAATGAAATACCATTATATTTATAGTACATTTATTAACTGAAAACGCGGCAAAGTAAAACATTATGCCTTGTATTCCTAAATGAAGAAACACAATTTAATTCCTACACAAGACAAAGACAATAGGAAGGCAAATATTTTCATGTACGATGTACTCAAAAGATTAAATTCTAAAAAATAATAAATCTGTAATTAGTTATTAATATTACAATACAACACTCACAGTAGAGAAAAGATGTATTAATTTATAATAGATGCATTACAGTGTTATTTTTAATTTGTGTGTGTTTTTTAATAATAACTCATTCTATTTCAATTTATTTATTTGGGCGTATTTAATATCACATCCTTACACAAAGCTTAAAACATGAAGTAAACAAAATTAGATCTTATATTTACGGTATATCCTCAAATATACACATAATTATAACGTAACAACACACCAGAATAGTTGCTGTATTTGCATGAAAAACGCTCACCAGTTTTCTTCGCGAATTTTGAAAACTCAGTCCAAAATGCAATCACGGTATGCGATATATTGTGCCGATTCGCACTGGTTGAGAGGTACTAAACTAATCTAACAAAATGTGTAGCCCATTTCCTGAAGGAGAAATGGCTTTTAGTTCGATGCCAAGCTCATTTATTCTATTCATAACAAGGAACCGGTTAAAACGTTGCGTGTACTGCTAAGAACAATGGGTTGTAAATACTAAATAGAGAATTTAGAAAACCATCGAAAAATGTACTGCACCTGGTTTGAGAGAGGCGTACTAATGACTGTTGATAAGGACATAAAATGGAGACGTGCCTTCCTCATTACTGTAATATGAACAGAGTTATTGATCATTTATACACTAGTATGTACACGAAAGCAGTACTCATATTGACGTTAGGCCATTATACCAGCCACACCTTCCTCAAATCATACTTTGTGTTTCGCACAAACTATTGGTTCTCTCTGATGGTTAGTGTTGTCTCGTGGATAGTCTCAATTCTAGGACGAAGCTCGAGATCTACAATTCTGAAATCGCCAACGATGCTGCGATGGACTCACTTCCATCATCAATGTTTCCAAAATACTGAAAATCCAGCCTTTGGTACATTACGCTCTGGAACTTTATGTCCGCTATCTGGCAGATTAGTCCTGGACAGGAATAGCCCCTCGTGGTGGTATCTTTCTTAAGGCATAGTCAATGCTGCCGTTTATCAGTATAATAGTTTAAAGCTATGGTGCATACTAAGTTTTAAAATACACAACAGTAATATTAACGATGTATTCGGTAAAAACTTATAACTTCTATAGCAACATTAGGGATTCTCACCTTGTATATGTTATTGGTAAAACAAACTTTAACCACCTGTCCCGTTGGGTTTATAAGTTTTCAATTATATTGCATGATCGTATGCAAAGCCATTTGTGTATGAATTGGTTGTAAAGTTTGAACTTATTCTGAGATTCTGATTCTCATCAAATTACTTCAGCTATTCGACTAAAATATCCAGTTTAGTATTGTAATTGGTAGAGCAGACATTGACATTGATTCACTAAATTGTTCCTTTAACTGACACTAGGCCTGTATTGAATATTCTCCAAAGTATATTTTACTATTTCATAAGTAGTTTTAAATAAATGTGTATGGGCAATGTTTAGTTTTGTTATTTCAATTACATGTATAGACTGCCTTCAACAGATGTAACAAACATTTCTATTGGATGCGATTTAGTTGAACTAATGAAAATGTATGCTTAACATAGTATCGAAGCAGTGTAATACGTTGCAGCTCACAGGCCAAGTTGCATCCCAGGTCGTCTTCTTACAACATCGATATAACTTTGTAAGGGGCTTTGTGGGCGACGGTGAACTCGTTCAAACTTGAGTAACACTTGTTAGCCTGTAGCGGCGGCCTCCTCAAACTTCCACTACTAAGAAGTTTAGACTTAAAACGTTTATTGTATACCCCAACAAATGCACATGTGATAACCCACTCGGATAACTTCTTCAAAGTTATTTTATATAACACATCGAAAAAATACAGCAGCTGGAGCACAATTTTATATTATAACTGTGGAAACTTTTGAGAACTGTCAGTGATCTTAAATGCCCTTAAAGTACATTAGTATGAAAAGTTTTATAGAAGACACATTTAGAAAAGAGATCTTGGGTTCTTTTAGTTCTTATGGTTTTGCACCCGAACTAATTAACACTCTATATACAATCTAAAAATAAAATAAGATGAAGAGCATAAAACATAAGGACGATTAAGGGTTTAGTTATAAGCACTACTGGTTAAATACTTCAAAGATGATTGGCATTTTTATGTCTAATAAACAGGAATGAGATAAAATCAAGTCTAACCTCGTAACCTTTTATTTTTAAAACCATGTTCAATTATATTTGTTACATTTTTACTAGTTTCAAAACTATTTCATGAATTTATTTAGTTACCTTATAAATTAATTAATTGCAGTTACAATTTCTTATTTTGGACAAATTTGTCAAACCATATAATATTATGAATAACAGGCTGCGATTTTTCAGAAGGTTATTTTGTTTACATAAAGTACAACACGACACTAACTGTCCACTGTTTTGTTTCCTGAGATTTAATGAATTGGTAAACATAAAACATTTAAATAATTGTTACTTCAAAAATTAACTAATGAATTGGTTTGAGCTGGCAGTAGAAATAATAATAAGGGTTCACGGAAACAATTACAAATTGTACATTTGTATAAGGTTTATTTAATTTTATCTCAGTCCAATAAGTCTTGTTTTAGACCCACAAAATACAGGACCCAATAATAAGTATAAGAGTAGACATATATTTTTGTATAGTATTGTAGTATACTAAATGTAAAGCACTGTTTACTATACATGCAATCTATTTAGGTGTAAATCCGTTATAAATCACACACCAAATTTGCATGTTTGTAAAACGCTAAAAGTAACAGAACGAGACGTTTAACTCACGAATGGTAAAAAATTAGTATTAACTAGATGATATAAAATTATAACATAAATATTTTTGCAAATATAAATCGCATTGATTGATATTGGTAGGTTTTTGGGTACAAGCACATGGAAACTAATTAATAAAATAGAGTAGCCATAATACGCAAGTAATTAAAAAAAGACTAAAAAGGTAGTTATAAAAATATTGTTGGCTTCTGATATGAATTTAAATCAAAGTAATTTTGAATTAAATTTAATTTTGTTTGAGTATTTTCTCACCAGATCTAATATTTTCTTAAAGTATCGTTTAAAAATAGTTTTATATAGAATATTTTTTAGAAACACCCGTAAGACATTTTACGCAATAAATTTCACTATGGTAAGACAATTATAACGCGTCGAGGCTTTTTAAAATCACAAGTTTCCAATTTATTAACTTCTTGTTAAGTCTTCAAGTTGTTGTGCGAACTACCATATCACGATAGGTGTAATTTTATTAGTACACCTGTTCATATTTCAGTAATCTGTTCCCAAAATTAACATAGTTGTATGCAGGTAGTTAGTATTTCCACAAATTGTAACTTTATAATATGTAACATACAGAAACTATTACTTATCTCAGGATTGTTAGGAATGCTTTTTAAAACGAATATGCTCATGGTATCCCTGTTAAAAAAATGAAATTGCGTGCGAAGGCATTAACTGCTAGTAATAAAGTAAATTTAATCAGCAGATGATTAAATCACATGGCTATCTCTGTTTTTTTTTTTTTTTTAAACTCATGGTTTGTAAGTGCATTAATTTTCTTACATTAAAAGATCACTTTGTCTTTCTTAGTCTTAAACGCGTCATTAAAAACAAATTTAATAATAAAAACCATATAATTTTTTTTAAAACTTATACGTCAACTGTTTTCTTAAAAGCTATTATTTTAATAAGTATTTGCGTTCCGAAGATCTATTTTAATAAATGTTTGCATTTTGAAAGATAAACATGTAAAAAACTTCGAAAATGTAATTTTACATAATTTAGATTGATTTCAAGATTACGTACAATAAGAGAATCCCTTTGTACCAAATTAAAAGCCTTATTTTAACAAAATAAAACAAACTACTGAATTTGGTTTTCATAGTACAGTAGCTACAGAAAAAAAGTGAAGTTGACCTCTTTGCCCCACCCAACAACATAACATCGATCTGGCTGGCGTGATATTTACTCGTCTCTTTTTATTGCTAGTTTGTTTGGAGACGAGGGCTCATTCCTGTGAAATTAATTTTAGTTTTATATTTTTTTCATTAAATGTATTGATACATTCAGTTTAATTCTGGTTTAACATATATAGTTAAAATACCATGTGCTCTGTGTTTTAGAAATAATGGAATCAATTCTCGTGGTGCAAAATTATCAAAATGTGCACTGAAAATATTTTAGTGGTGTTTGTAAATGGTTTAAAGTAATGCATTATGTAATGGTATAATACAGTTTAAAGTAATTTCCTGTAATTATGTTATCATTCCGTAAGCTTGATTTCATACGTATTATTGATTATATACAGTTATATAGAAGGTTAAAGGTAATTGTACTATGTGTTTATGGTTCATTGAGCTACTAGGAAAATAAACTATATAGACTATAAGCGTATAAGAGGATGTCTGTGTGTCTTTTCAACAAACGATAGGGGTATACATGAGCTTCACTTTATTACTGTAGCCGTAATGGAATGATGATTGGAAGAGGACTCGTCGCATTAACACATCGTGTATAGTGCTGGCATTAGAGTATAAATCTGTCTTTGAAGCTCTAAATGAAACCTGTGGCTATTGGCTTACGTAATGCAACAATATTTTGTGTGGATTAATCGTTGATGTATGTAGCTGGAAAACTTTAAATTTTAAACGTGCTGTAGTTCAAGCACCATTAAAACGGCATTTCTCCAGTTTTGATTATTTGCATTTAGGTTGATGTTTCTAAGCCAGGAGT
This sequence comes from Homalodisca vitripennis, assembly GCF_021130785.1. Lineage (NCBI taxonomy): Eukaryota > Metazoa > Arthropoda > Insecta > Hemiptera > Cicadellidae > Homalodisca > Homalodisca vitripennis. Next base: position 151,175,885 of record NC_060207.1, on the reverse strand, counting down.
ACTTAGAACTAATATCAGGAGTGTTTCTTACCGCCAGAATAAAGGTAACCTTATTACATTACCGATATTTAATGGACTGTAAGCAGGTCCGTGAGTCTGATTCCTTATCATACACCGGCAGCAAAAAATAACAACATAACAGCTTGTGATTTTGTTTTAAGAAAATGAAGACCAGATTTTAGCTCATAATATAATACATGAGACCTTGGAGTTTCTATATTTACCTCCTAATTACAGGTAAGTTATCCATTGAGATGTAGATTGAATATATTTCAGGACTAATAAACTTATCTACAATCTAAGCATTCAGGAAAAGCGTTCTGATTTACTCGAGACAAAAACGGTATTCCGCTGACTAGTTCCTGACCTATGTGTAAGCATCCGAATTTTTAAGGTCCAATCCTCATTTTTTTACAATCAAGTTTCTGACTCAAACATTTCTGTCAAAACGTCCTGACTTATTTGTTGGCAAGGCCAAAGTGTTTTAATCGTTTTCCCAAAAGACATATGAATTTGTTAATATGTTTATTTTATTAAAGGCTGCTCTGCCCCAATAACCAAACTATTATCTCGCACTTCTTTCATAAGTCCTTTCTGAGAGTAAGGCCAAACAAACAAACCGATGTTTGTAGGTTATCGAAGAAGGAGAAGCTGACTCCTTGTTTGGCAGTAAGTCCGCCTCCTCGTTATCATTGATATCTTTATGTCTATACTGGCTCTACCTGAATGTTGTATACTTTGTTCCTCCAGCATTCGACCACATGTTATTAAAAGACTCAATTACGTTTAGTCTTTTTAGGCCCTTAATCTTTTTAATAATGGACACTTATTTTAACTGGTATAATTTCTTATAAGTAATATAGTATCCACTTGCTAAAGCATTTACAATTAGTATTTAAATCCTTAGCACTTTTCTTTAAATCCTTAGCACATTCATTGAATGCATAAGCTGTGTCTAAGGATCAGTTTAGTCGAGAACAGAAAAACTTGAATAAGGGCATTAGTGATATTTTACTGAGATTATAGTAAAATTAAAGTAATGGTGAACCAAATATATCCGTTGAGTGCTTTTAGATCTCTCATAAGTTGTCTGCTATGCCGATCATCGCAATCTGTTCCATAATCTAGAAGATTGCCATATTTGTGTCTAAAATAATCTCACTACAACAGAAAAAATTATTCACATTTCTATTAATCCACCATCAACTATAAATCTGAGGTTTAGTGTCTTGTCTCTCAATGATTTTTCAGGTGGTAACAAATTCTGACTTATGTAAACTGCGCTGGCTCACCAATCCTGTACTGTTTGTTTATGAACTAAACTCTTAAGTATAAACAACGCACTTGCATATCTTCGTACTTTTTATTATATGAAGGAAAAATACCTCTTATGTAAAATAAAATATTTTTAAGTTTTTGTAGTACCTATATATTTCTTGACCGTGCATAGGTTATACTGAATTTATGTATTGAATTATAAGCAATAACAACATTTTGTCTCTGAAAAACGATGTAATAAAAAACAAATATTAAGAAATTAAATTTTATTGTGTTTATATAAATGTTTTATATCAAATTTTATATATTTAAGTAATATATAACTATATCCTCTACTGGGTCTCACTCAGCATGTCTTTAGAGGTGGTTAAATGGGATCTTGAGTGGTTAAACTGGAAGGAGGCTACTGTTACTGTGAACCAGGCCAATGTATTTATTTATACATCACACAACAATATACATAAAAAACAATAGTTAAATTTTAGCCGTTTATAATATTTATAAAACCTGTCATACTTACATACTATACTGTTTATACTTGTATTAACACAAAACTGTAATTAAAGTCGCTGTATGTACATATGCGATTATAAGGAAATAAAAAAATCAATTACTCTGTAGTTTTGGAATGTAAATTATTCCCGATGAAATGACTAACTAATTCAAAATCTACTTATAACATTATGGGACGTAGTAATAGAGTGGCAAATAATAGTTTTATAACTTTTATTGCAGTTGGTGAGTATATTTATATTGTAATTTCAGTAACTAATTGTAATTTGTAACATGTATTCAGTTAATATATTGTAATTTATTGCTAAAGCTAGCAGTTAATTTTATAATTTATTGTTTAAAATTACGTTATGAAAAAAATCTAATTTAAACTTTACAGAGCTTTGTCAGCAGACACGAATAAAGTGAAGGAAGAGACAAAGACAATGGGTAATTAAAGTCGTTAGCTGCAGTCGTTAAAGAAGCACTGTCCTGGGTGACAAAGGACCTCAATTATTGAAAGTGTTCCTGCATACACAGCGACAGTAGAAACTACTGGAAATAAGTTTCACAAGACGTTTCATATTTAATGCATTTTCTTGGAATGAATATTGGAGGTAATCACAATATACGTATAGACAACCGTAGGTTTATGTTAGCGCTCCGTTAAACAAATTGTTTTTACAATTTATAATGTTAAAACTTTTAAAATATTAACACTGTCAACTTGATAAATTGGAATTCATGAATCGGGTAACTTTTAGCACACTGACTGAAGTACATCCTCTGTGTAAAGTGTAGCTCAAACCTACTAATCGCTCAATAACTGAAAACAAAGTGTATGAAAACTACTACATAGATGTCACGCATAGAAGAAAGAATAAAGTTTACACTAATATTTTTATAAGTAAATAGAGGAATTAGTATATATATAGCTGATGGTAAAGATGAGAATCTCTATATTTATGGTGAGGCGACAAAAACGGTATATAATAATACGTAATTCTATAGGTATCAACTAAGATCCCTGTCTCGTCGATTTAACCTATTATCAACTAGCTATAATAATACTAAACAACAACATTTGAATGAGAAGCGAAGTTATAAACAACTGCTGTTGATGAAACGAGGAAGCTCCTACTATTTTCTTTTATAAATAAACAATAATTATTACATTTCATTTTAGAGAAGAGCATGAAAGCGATGTACTTGTGACAACAGTTCGGTAACAAAGTTTATTTTTATACATTTCAATGTAAAATATATGATATTCTTTACCACCTTAAAATAATTATTACATGCGTTGTCAAAAGAAGTATTTAGATTAATAGAATTTTTGGATGAAAAACTACATCCCCTTTACAAGTAAGAGTAAAACATAAAAAATAAAACCGATGATACATAAGAGACACATTATTTGCAACTGTGATATACTCATTAAGTAGCTATGATAGAAAGGGTTTATTCAGTGTGAATGTTGAGATCAACTCCATTACACCTTCCAATTTCTGCAGCGTATGAAATCTTACTCTTTGATTGACATGCGTCTGAAGAGAAAATTATTCAGCGACCACGAAGTTCAAAATTAACTTTTTGTATCGTTCCGACATTAAAGATACCTGTATTACATAATCAAGTGTAATTTAGAAAAAGAGGTGTTCTTATTTTCTCATCAGATGCACAATTGAGTTCACTATGATGTTTTAGACTTGATCCCAAAGCACGGTGAACCAACCGAGTATTCTACACATAACGAAGCAATGACGGGAGGGGCTGATTCAATGTGAATGTTGAGTTCAGCTCCAATTTACCTCGCGCTTTGTGCATCGTCTGAAGTCTGACCCTGTGACACACTTGACATCTGGAATCAATATCCGTCTGAAGAGATAAAGAAAGGCAGCGACGAATAAGCTCAAAATACACGTACAATACAAAAGGCTGATTTAGTATGGAAAGTTATCATTGTTGCATCAGATGTACAAATAGATGCTCTACGATGTTTTAGACACGATTCGAAGCACGTCGGAGCAACCGAGTTACATAATGATATATATTATATATATATATATATATATATATATATATATATATATATATAATCATTTAATTATAATTTTAAATCTTCATAGTAAATGATTTAACGGAATGTTATACTTCTAATAACAAAGGCCTAGACAATTTGAGTCTTTGGCCACTAAAGGTAATGTTTTCGGCTTCCTTGTTTCTGACTCACAATACTTAACCCTTTTAATTAACTCATTTATTTTTTTTACATATGGGTTCAGAGAGACATTCTGTGGTACTGATTGTCTTTAAATTTTTGTCACTGAAGATTTGCATAGGCTATCGCGGGAATAAATTTATTCATTAAATGAAAAATGTATTAATAATTCATTTAACTGTAGTAACTAAATAATGGATCTTTTGAAATACAAATATAATACATGAGGGTGAATACGAAACATTATGAATCCTGTATTTGAAGTATTGTTAGAAATATTTACGAGCACGGTTTGGGTGAATGATTAGGTTTTCTTGCCACAAAACCTATAATAATAGGTGAAGGTCAAAATGTGCTGTGGTCGGGGGAATGAAACTAGAAAAATTCAGATCAATTTTTGTCTTAGATGTCATGGGGTTATATGATAGGTACTATAAATGGAAGCTTTTTCAATGAAGTATTAGATACCAACCACCATTTTTGGACTGGCCGGAGTAGAACTGAAGAGTAGAAGGTAAAGTCACAGTATAAGAATTCTTCATGGTACACGAATAAAACTTTATTTTAAAACAGCAATCCATAACAAAATGGAAGAATTAGTCCATAACTCTCTTGATTATAATTTAATATGCGTAACAAAGATGTTTTGTCAACACATGTCTATCAGTTGTTTTAAAATTTAATTCATTTTCGTGTAAAGGTTACAGCTTCAAAATATATATCGAACAACTTATGAAGATTTTTTAAATATTACCCAATTTTAAAAGTGTCAAATGTTGTCCCTGAACCTAACTGAGATTTTATTACATATTTAATTGCTGGTGAGCCTGACTGATTTGCCATGTCAGCTCAATATCATTCGGTACATACTTTATTTATGGTTTAATTGAGAGCAATATAGTTAGTGATATATATATATATATATATATATATATATATATATATATATATATATATATATATATATATATAGTTAGAGGTTTTATACCTCTAACGCATGAAGCTTATAATAATACTTAGTAAGTTTACAACAGTTTTCTCCTACTTTATTTCCAAATTCAGAATTCAAAATAGATTTCGATCCGGTTCATATCCTACTCGTACAATTTAACTCTGCCTTTTTGTAAAGGTTCTTTTTAAGATAATTTATACAATGAGAGATGTTTCGGGTTACAGTATTCATGAACGGAGATGTTTGTAAAACGTAGACAAGGTTGGGTCGGAGTCGTGGCTCTAGAAGACGGGTCGTTACGAGGAGTGGGTTTAGAGGATCACTTGCTAAATTGGGGCACACCTCGTTCTCCCTTTCCTTCATAAAATACTGAAATGTATTAAATTTGTCCTATTCAATTTAAAGGAATAAATACAATATAATGTAATGTAAAAGCATTGCATAATTAAAAGATACTAACTTATATTTGTTGTTGAGAGAAACTGAACTTCGAGAAATATTAGCATGACAAAATGGAATTTTATTCATGGTAGAGCACACAACTTATCATGTAATTAAATCGCAGAATAATAAAATTTTTAACAATTCATCATCTTTAGGCATCACTAAACCAGCATAAATTATATCACGGAATGAATGAATTAATAAGTGACCTGTATAATTTACCTATATCATTTAACCTGAACCTTCACCTAAAGGCCACGGGACACATATCTTTATATGTCGGGCAACAGAATCCTATAATTAACATGAGCTTCTGCAGGTAATCTCAGTTATAAAAAATAAAAGATGACAAACTAGTTTTTTTATGGTATAGTAAAACCTAAAACAGTAAATTATATATATATATATATATATATATATATATATATATATATATATATATATATGGTTTTAATTTTTAGGTTTATTATTAACGAATCCTACATGGTGGTATATATATATATATATATATATATATATATATATATATATATATGTATACGCAGTTTTTACTGAGTGACTAAACAAGCTTTCTATTTTTGAACTAATATAATACTTTAAAAATCATTTCAGCGTCTGATCAAAAAATACTCAAATACTGATAGCGCCAAACATCATATTATCAGAAAGAAGACTTACTATGATCACATTTACTTAGTTTTATATGAGTTTAATTTGGCCAAAATTCACCCTTCCTCTGATCTAAAAGATTAGATATGCTTCTCACAGATACTTATAACAAAAGTTGAATGTATTTCAATGTATGCAGGATTGCAAAACATGCAGACAAGACGAGGTATTAGCAAACAAAAACTTCTGTAGGTAATGAAAATGGGCTGCCCTGATGAGGACTTTTACACCATCCCTAAAGAAATCTCTTGAATACCATTCTTTTCACGGCCACCAAATATACGTTTTCTGTAAAATATAATAAGTTAACTAATATTATTACAATTCGGTTTTGCATAAATATACTATAGTCCTATTTCTATATTTAAAAAAGTAATTTTGAAAACAGTGTCCTTTAGACAATATAAGGCATGAAGTGTTTGTTTTGATTAATAAAACCAATATTTTGAATAAATCTTTTTGTACGGTACTGGGAAAGAGTATTACATCTATTAAGAACGCAGTATTGATACACAAACATTTCAAATTTACATATTCATTATTAACTTAGCAATATGCTTTTATATTTGAAAATATTCCTATAGCTGAACGATTAAAATTAGCTGCACTATATCTCAATAATAATTTTACATCATGTGCTATAAAGTAGTAAGCTGATATATTTATTAATGCTGAATAAACGCTACCTAGTTTCCTATACAAACGCTGGTGTCAAGTTATTGCACAACTTTAACTAGATAAGTTCATACCTGTCACTGGTACATAACTTACCTGATGTTGAAGTAAAGTTGCTCTGCCATGTTTGTTCAATCTATTTTCATATTGTTATGAATGACAAAAACTCTCTTGTATAATAATAATAAATGTAAACTGAATAATCTATTATTAAATGAACTAAATGGTTAAATAAGTGTATGGGCATTAATTAAAGACTTAAAAATATGTAAATTGTCTAAATCTAAGACAACAGTTTGAGTTTATATGGGTTGTTTATCCTTGAATAATGTTTTATTCAAAATTAAAAACTCCTTCGGTCAAACTTACGAGGAATTGTTTGTTAATGAATTGGGTACATATTTGGCTACTCCAAAAATCAAGTTTAATGTTAATCATGGGTGATATAAACTGCATATGCTACAAAATAGAACAATAATATTTAGTTATAAAACTTACCTTAGGTTCTAATGGGTTCTTTTCACTTATAAATATTCCTACACGAATAACTAACGCAACGCAAACTTGTATTGATCATGTTTTCGCACGAACTAAAAATGCAAACAAGGTTATGTTTGAATCACCCTGTGACTTAACGGATTATCACGTGGCGTGCGTCTGGTTGCGCGTAGACGGACACTTTTAACGTATCACGCGATATTCCTATACGAATATAATCGGATACAAATATTCTGTGACATACACATAAGTTTTATACATAGTTATCTTGTAAAACCAGTTATATTTAATTTACTTTTTGGTAACTTTAAAACTGTATAGGAAGCAAAATATAGAGCTCTTCTTCTTGGATGTATTCTGTAAAAATAGTAATACAATTTATAATTATTAATTACCTACGTGTTACGAGTAACTGAAAATCTACTTAGTAATACAAACATTTTCTAAGTCTCCATAGACATCTTATCAACTAGTATACATGATTCTAGTTCATTACAAGCAGTGTGAGTTAATTCCGAGAACAACAACATTATATAAACGTCTCAATGATCCAAATGCAGTAGAGGGAGTCACAAGAAAATCGTTCGGCAGTAGATTAACTTGTACAACAAACAGGCAAAGTTATAATTGCATCTCTACGTGTGAAGAAAACCAAATTGCGATACTTAATCCTTTACAGTGTTTTCACTTCAAAACCTCCCATTAAGTTTATATTTATGATATAAGACGTATTCTTTTGACTTAATAAGACTTGATTCGTTGACCAATAATGTCGTTTTAACATAAAATAAATAGTATAAATCAATTAATTTCAATAACATTGTAGTTATCCTGTTTAGAAACCTTGCTTAAACTATTATATTCTTGAAATAATAATTGGCCTCACTGTGTACTATTGAAAGTCAACTTTATTAACACACAGGTTATAAAGATCAATATAATTGGGCAAGCAATATTTCGACTTGGTGTAAACCTTACAAGTTAGATGTTAGTTACGACAGCTGCCGCGTGAGTCTAAAAACTTATGCTTTTGTAATATAAGCACATTAGCAATATATATATATATATATATATATATATATATATATATATATATATATATATATATATATATATATATATATATATAGCGTTAATCTTAGCAATGCTATCTTTTTTAGCAAACACTTATATTACTAAAAAATCTGTAACAAGAACATATGGTTCAAGGTACATGAAGGGTCTTTGGGATACCAAACAAATTGAATTGAAAACATACTACATTGTACAAAGCTCAGTTGTAAGGTGTATAGACATCAAACTCGCCTTCGGCTCGCTGGGGGCTACGCCCCCAGGCCCCTTTTGGGTGTTAGCCAAATTCGGGGATAGGAGTGATTTGGTTATAGGTTAAATTCGGACATGAGGTTTCAAGTTATGCTTTCCCTACTGTGTCCTTTCTCGTGGGTTGTAATGCTTCGCTAACGCTCAGCCAAAATTATGTGAGATATATAAAAATAATCAATGTATTTCGTCGAAAAAATTAAGTGACGTCATAGCAAATTTATGATACAAAAGAATTGGGTTGATAACTAAAATCCGAGATTAGGTTTGGCAGGAAATATAAAGTAGTGTTTAATTTTAACCAAAATTTTGAGTTAGAGGGCGTTTTGTGGCTTAACGTTGGAGATACGAGAAAAAGTCACTGAACCTTTCCTGTCGGAAATTTAATTTTATCTGACCTCAGATTTGAGCTACGAGCTCTAGTTTAGTGTGTTACAGAGCGTGGTAGAAACGTCTGCACCGGTCAACTATTGTAAATTGCTTAGTGTAAATATAATAAAAAGACCTACCATAAGTCAGTATTTTAACAGTTTTTTAGAGGGTTTAATTTGCTCGGAGTTTATATAGTCATGCCAGTAAATTCCCAGGGGGGGGGGGTAATGTTACCGGCAGTTAGGACATAAGGGGGTTTAATTTACTCAGGAGGTTATCTGGTCATACCAGAAAATTCCAGGAGGGGTTAATGTTACCTAGGGTTAAGACATCAGGGGGTTTACTTTACTCAGGGGGTTATCTGGTCACAGAAGAAAATTCCGTGGGGGGTTAATGTTATCGGGGGTTAAGACATCAGGAGTTTAATTTACTCAGGATGTTATCTGGTCATACTGGGAAATTCCAGAGGGGTGGTTTATTGTTACTGGGTGTTAACACACACGTGGTTCTCTTTTAGAGGTTGTTGTGTGTGTTAAAATAAATAAATTCTCTCTGTCACTATCTACTATTGACGTTTCGCTAACTCTCAGCCAATTCCCTAGGGGGGTTGTAATCGCTCGGTAACGTAGTAATAATTGTTCAATCCGGAACCAGAATGAATTGAACAAATAATAGTAGCAAAAAATTTAAAACAACCAAAATGTGCATTTAAAAAAAAAAAACACGATAAATATTTTACCATTGAAAAGCGATTTACAGGGTTACTAAAGGATAAGACAAAAGGCTACCGAACCTTTTTTATAGATCTCATAGTTTTCTAGTTCCTGAATGATAAAGATTTAAACTCCAATCAACGGTTCGGCTGATAATCGACTCCAGAAACAAGATTTTCACGTATCAATCACAAAATAATTGCATTTAAACGCGTTTTGCGGTCGAACAATTTATATATAGGTCAAAAAGCCACTGGACCTTTTTTGTAGAGCAACTCATTTTCTAAATCAAACTTCTGTTTTATTTTGACTTCCGACCAATGGTTTCGCCGCTATCGACCCCCAAAAACAAAAAACGTTCACGTAAAAGTTACAAAAATATTGCACATAATCACGTTTTAACCGGCCAAACCAATGGAGATAGGGCAAAAAAGTCACTGGACCTTTTCTGTAGATCGCGCCATTTTCTAATTTGATGGGTCAATCAGATTTGAGCTACGACCTACCGTTCGGCCGCTATCGGGTTCGAAAAAATGTTTTTTTATAGCGAAAGAATCTCTGGAATGTCAAACGTTCCCGCGTTTTGTCGCTTAACCATGGAGGATAGAGCAACAAATCACTGGACTTTTTTGTAATTCACTTCATTCCTGACCATAAATTTTTCGTCAGATCCGAGCTAGCTCGAACGGTTCGCCCGCTATCGGGCTTACAAAAAAGGCCTGCAAGGGTGAAAAATGCACGAATTGTTTTGAGAGGTTTAAAAGTAAAAATGTCCGGTTTTCAGACTTTTCCTGTGGGTCCATATTGTGAATGGTACCTGTGTGCCAAAATTTCAAGTTTCCAGCACTTCTAGAACTATGTTAGAATTTGTATCTATATATCAGTGAGTGAGTCAGTCAGTCAGTTTCACATGCGGCTGTGTAGTATATTAGATTAGATAACCATTATAGATTAGATAACCATTATAGATACGACAAAAAAGTGACTGGAACTTTCTTGTCGGAAATTTAATTTTGTGTTTAGATTCTGTCGTCATATTTTAGCTGCGAGCTTTGGTTTAGCCAGGACTGAGCTCGGAAGAAAAGTCTGCGCTGGTCAGCTATCTTGAATTGTTTAGTATAAACATAAGAAAAAACCGACCTAAAGGCAGTATTTTTAAGTTGAACATTTGGTTTAATATCATCAGGAGATTATTTAGTCAAGCCAGGAAATTTTCCCTGGGGGGTTAATGTTACCGGGGGGGTTAACACATCAGTGGGTTTAATTTACTCAGGAGGTTATTTGGTCATACCACGAAATTCCAGGGGGGTTTAATCTTACCTTCTCTAACGCTCAGCCAATTCACGATGTGGGGTTGGAAGTCACTCGTTAAATTAGTAACACAAGTTAAATCCAGAACAAGAACGGATCGCACAAATTACAGTCGCAATCATATTTACAACTCCTGAAAATTGCTAAATACGACCAAGATTTTACCATTAAGAGAGATTTTAGGGCTTACGTAAGGATATACGACAAAAAGCTACCTAACCTTTTTTTAGATCTCTGGATTGTCTAGTTATTGAACACTTAGGATTTACGTTATGATCAATGGTTCGGCTGCTACCGCCTCCAGAAACAAAATTTTCACCTAAAAATTATAAAATATTTCCTTTTAAACAGGTTTTTTCGGCCAGACCATTTAGGATAGGGCAAAAAGTTACTAGACTTTTTTTGTAGAACACGTCGTTTACTAAAAACTTATTAAATTACGTGTTTTGAGCTACGACCAACCATTTAGCCGCTATCAAGCCCGGAATGAAAATTTGTAGGCGAAAATTTTCAAATATTTTCACTTAATCGCGTTTTGCGGTAAAACTAATGGAGATATTGTAAAAAGTCACTAAAACCCTTTTTTGTAGAACATATTATTTCCTAAATCTAACCTTTGTTTTATTTTGACCTCCGACGCAATGGTTTCGCCGCTATCGATCCTAAAAACAAAAGTTTCACGTAAAAGTTACAAAACAATTGCACATAATCACGTTTTTTCGGCCAAAACCAATGGAGATAGGGCAAAAAGTCATTGAACCTTTTCTGTAGATCACAGAATTTTCTAATTTGATGGGTCAATCAGATTTGAGCTACGACCTATCGTTCGGCCGCTATCGGGCTCGAAAAAATTATTTTAAGCGAAAAAAATCTCTGGAATGTCAAATATTCGAGCGTTTTTGCCGCTTAACCATGGAAGATAGAGCAAAAAGTTACTGAACCTTTTTTGTAGATCACTTCATTCCCCACTAACGATTTTTTCGTCAGATCCGAGCTAGCTCCAAACGGTTCGCCCGCTATCGGGCTTTACAAAAAAATGCCTGCAAGGGTAAAAAATGCGCGTTTTTTTTGCGAATTTTTTTGAGGGGTTTAAAATGTAAAAATTCCCGGTTTTCAGACTTTTTCCTGTTGGTTTATACGGCAAAAGGTACCTGCCTGCAAAATTTCAAGTTTCTAGCACTTCTAGAAGTAGGTTAGAATTTGTATACAGATTTAACCTCTAATATTAAAAGATAGCTATTTTATATATGGTGTAGAATATTTTACAAACCCATCAATACACCTGAATACTAAGACAAATGTAGGATTGTTCTTGCTTAATTTCTATTAAACTCATGATTGTAGTTTTAACGTCGAACATTACAAGATAGCTATTTTATATATGGCGTAGAATATTTTACAAACCCATCAATACACCTGAATACTAAGACAAATGTAGGATTGTTCTTGCTTAATTTCTATTAAACTCATGATTGTAGTTTTAACGTCGAACATTACAAGATAGCTATTTTATATATGGCGTAGAATATTTTACAAACCCATCAATACACCTGAATACTAAGACAAATGTAGGATTGTTCTTGCTTAATTTCTATTAAACTCATCATTGTAGTTTTAACGTCGAACATTACAAGATAGCTATTTTATATATGGTGTAGAATATTTTACAAACCCATCAATACACCTGAATACTAAGACAAATGTAGGATTGTTCTTGCTTAATTTCTATTAAACTCATGATTGTAGTTTTAAACATTGTTAATGTGTTATAACTATTTGTATAAAATGTTTCACGATTTTAAGCCATCATAACAGTAAAGTTTATATGTGTGTGAACTTGACGGCAAATCGTATAAATATTTCAGGAATCGAGTCGTTTTTGAAGGAATCATATCATGCAAGATATGACAACACAAGGACGGGAATCAGATCAAAAAGATGATGACAGGGAGCTATAAGGAACGAAGAGTTCTTCGTTAAATTCGGCTTTATTTCTTTGCCACTCAGTCACATATACAAATCTTCAGGGAAGCTATATTAACCCGTGAGAGGTCTCGTCCTTCCTACATACGTAGCAGGTCTCCTTGTATAGCTGCTATCTAACATTGTGTTTTTTTATGTTGCCTTTGTTTTTACGCTTCTAAATTCTATTAATTCTACACTTATCTATTACAAGTATCGTATGTGTTTTTGGATTACTTTATACTTATTTTAATGTAAAGAAATAATACCATTATTTTTTTTAATTTTTAGAATAATGCATTTTCTTATTTATAAATATATTTTTAATTTCTTTACCTCGCAAACATTGTTTATTAAATGTTAAAAATGAAATATCAAAGTTTTGAAAATACGTTTTTCTTCTATTGCACAACTATGGCACTAGTGAACGTTTTTCACAATATTTTCTATGCAAGTACACCTTGAACAAGCTGAACACTTGAATAGCTTAAATCTGTTTTTCCTGGCAGGGCAGTAAAACAGCTGCGTTTTAAGATTGGAACAACATTCTCTGGACCCCCATTCACCAGTAATACGCTTGCACTAATACAAAACACTAACGGGATCGGTCACACGCGTATATGCCATCTAACTTCACTATCGCGGTCGGTCCCGTGTCGAGATGGCAACTAAAAAGGCGCGTAGAGTGGGATTCCCCTTTCCGCCACGGAAAAGATTGTGTCATATAGTCATTAAGGCACCTGTGAAGTATCGGTAGGATTTATCATTGAATAAAAAAATTTTCATCAGACAACTATTTTTGTTAGATACCATCTATCAAGGGGACCTCTAACGGGTTAATCACGGATAGTGATTGTTTTCTAATAACTAGATGTAAGATTGTAGTTAAACCAAAAGGAGTTTTGTAGTAATGTTTTACATCGAACTATCGAGAAACAAAACAAAATCATCAATGGAACAAAACATTGTAAAGACAGTGTAGATGACAATGGCCATAACTGTAAACTTTTTGACGAATTTTCTATATCGTGGCAATAAGGCAATCTCAACATTGCCGTCGGAAATATTATTTACTCAAACAAGAAGTGGTTATACAGGTGCAAAACTTACGAAATTGTATGCGAAGTCATGGGTGACTGCTAGTTTCTTCTAGAAAGGTTTATTTTGGATGACTTTGTTGGTCACATGGTAAAGGATGTTGTATAAAATAACGAAAACGGTTAATGGTTTAAACGTTTTTACCTATATTTCTTGGTTGTATCTTCTCAGAATAAGTCTAATATCCACTTTTACGGGAATTGAATTAATCACGAAAAATTCACTACTTGTAAATATTTAATTCATTTGTCTTGAACAGAATTATATTTACATTTGATTAAATTGACCGGGTATCGTTTAAAACATGAATGATTTTAAATTAATTTATAAAACACTCATGACATGTAATAATAGTTTAATTATAGACTTCAATGTCTAGAAACATTTTATTGGTAACTAGCAGTTAGTTACCCGCAACTTTGCACATGTTAAATAACAGGTTCGTCATAGGCATATCATTCACAATGGTATAGGATACACCTATTACAATTACAGATTCTGGTAATTGTAATTTACCTGTGTGTCAAAACTCATCAGTCTGAGACATAAAAAAGATTAAAAAGAAAACTTCAATATAGTTCTGTAAGTTGTAACACCATTTAAACATCTATAGTGGCTAACCCTCATTAAAAATCTTTTATTTGTCTGTTTACTGAAAGACGCTCTCTCTCTCTCTCTCTCTCTCTCTCTCTCTCTCTCTCTCTCTCTCTCTCTCTCTCTCTCTCTCTCTCTCTCTATATATATATATATATATATATATATATATATATATATATATATTTATGTTACAAAACTTATTCATTGCTTAGTGATACATTTTGGATATAAAAAAACTTCAATTTTATATATATATATATATATATATATATATATATATATATATATATATATATATATATAGAGAGAGAGAGAGAGAGAGAGCGCGTCTTTCAGTAAACAGACAAATACATTTATAAAATACTAAATACATGCTATACATTTCTAATAGGTATGTGTACAGTAAATTATATATTTGCATACTGCTTCTTGACGAAAATTAATCTACAATTGAAGTTTTTTTTTTTATATCCAAAATGTATCACTAAGCAATGAATAAGTTTTGTAACATGAATATATATATATATATATATATATATAGAGAGAGAGAGAGAGAGAGAGAGAGAGAGAGAGAGAGCGTCTTTCAGTAAACATATATACGTATATATTCATGTTACAAAACTTATTAATTGCTTAGTGATACATTTTGGATATAAATAAACTTCAATTGTAGATTAATTTTCGTAAGTTAAGAAGCAGTATGCAAATATATAATTTACTGTACACATACCTATTAGAAATGTATAGCATTTGGATTATTTATTTGTTCATTTTATCAGTTTTATTGTGCCTTTAAAACCTCTTTTGGTATATTGGACACATTTTGTCATCTACAGCTTACATGATAGAAACAGGGAATCTTGTTGGTCTGTAGTTTACCTACTTTTAGACATGTGCTTCACGTAGTACTCTACAACGCGCATCACGTAGCTCCACTTCTGTTAGCAGCAGTACCTTGAAACTGTGTATTCCGTTAGACGTGACATGTGAATATTTACGTTAGTTATAGTCATTATGTTGTTAGTTGTACTTGTTATGCCAATTAAAAGTATCCAGCTTAGTCGGATTAAAAGTAGATTTCACTTGTGGCTGTTATCTCGAAATGTCAAACTAAAGATGCATTATTAACTTAAACATTTAAATTGCATAATACTATTGGGATGGTAACTTTCAAGTTTGGCACGTTAATATATTCGTACAACTTTAAAATATTGACAAACTGAATCACCTTGAAACCTTACTTCATCAAATTTACATAAGCATATCAATTTGTTTTTTACACTTTTACTCGCAATCAGATTTATAATGAAAAACACCCGAGATAAAAGTATGCAGAATTTATATGCCTTGATATCGAAATCATTCAAAGAACGTGAAAATGGTCCACGTACCACTTTGTTGTAATCGGCAAGAATTTGTGGTAGTTATTGTGTTCTCCATTATTTATGCATTCCTCTTAAATACTTAAATACTACTCTTTATCTAAAAACCTCACAAGATATAAAAAATGAAACAGATAGGATTATACATTAATGTAAATTACATGATAATTAAAGAAGTTACGTTTTGATATACAATGTAGTATAGATTATATATAATTTTTTTTCATGATTAACGGCCGTCATCGTGAAACTGTGTGAAAAATAATATAAGTTGGTTGTATTTTTTTATTATATATTTAAAATATGTTATTTTCGGTCTATATTACGAAATAGTCAAGTAAAACGTTTGCCAAAAATACGAATAGCCTCCATTTTGAAAGGTTTTACTGCTTAACACTGAGAAACAAACTCATCCCAACCATTCGCAAATACTCTCTCTACGTACCAAGATTATCTTAATGTGTTTATAATTGCTTTAGTTATCTTGTTCACACTCATCCCTGCAATGTTTTATAATAGTGCTTAATTTGTACGCCCGGTGTCTAAAAACCTTATGCGATATAAAAAAAGCACGTAAGGACATGCATTATTGTGAATGGTCTGAGAATTCAAAACTACTTTGTCGTTCTGCGATGTAACGCATAATAATAGAATATATAACTATTTATTTCTCAAACTTTGAATGGGCGTTATCCTTAAACGTTAGACATGTCGAAAATAGTTAAGAAATTATAATTGTATATTCTCATAATTACCTAATATATGTAAAAAATAAATTTTTGTAGTGTAAGTTGGAAATTACTTGGTTAAACATTTATGACTGAATGTGAACAGCCGCCATCTTGAAACTTTTCATTGGTTAAGATTGGCTAACGAACTCATCCATTTTATTTGCAAATACTACCTTTATACCAGGTTTAGTCTAGACGTATAAGACATACGGCAGTTATAATAGTATCACGTCGTAATGTTGATTGCAATAGGTATATAACTATGAAATGTACCAACAAGTTGTGGTAGATTTATTTTTTAAATATTTATATTTTTCCTGCTGTAAACTCATTTAGTTAACATTTCCGTTTATTAATTTCTTTCTAAGTTATTTGTGATAAGGATTTTACAATATTTTGTTCAAAGTTATACATTTGTGTTGATATTTTAAGCTAAAAGCCCAGTACAACTAACGGTTTTAATTTCTGAGTGAAACTAAAAATGGTCTTTCAATTCTATTGCCATTAAAACATATTTTGTCCATATATCCATTTCGGTACCTCGTACGGGTAAGAGATGGAGGCGGTACATACATTTGAGAATTTCCAATGATATGCACGCTAAGAGTAAATATGATATTTCCGCAATTCCTTAAGATTTTAACCAAAATAACTGTGGTAATAGACAGTGCAAAAGATATGATTAATTTTCATATATAGCTTCATTTAATGAAAAAATTAATATTTTGTATGATTCAGTTCAAGAAGGTTATTTAAACTGTTTGTCAATAACAACTTTCAGTGGTTTATACATGTTTTGGTATATTAACTGTTATTTTCGCCTGCTTAAGATTGCTGGTGAGAAAGAATATTTACATCTCAGTTATTATTAAAAATATGTTTCCCTAAAACAATATTGATATTTCTTAAAGTGTCTGAGAGGTAAAACTTCTGAGAGAACATGAAACCACTATAAGTGTACATGTGTAATTTATTATTACTATTTGCAAATTTTATTACTCTGTGCTTATTAATATGTATCTATACATTTTACTGATGAATGATAAAATGTTTGAATAATTTTATTAAAAGCACTTAGTCTCTTTAAACATTTTACAGTTATGAACAAATATGTCTGATTTAATATGGTTCTTTACTTATTTAGTATTTAAAGTATAAGTATTTTGACGATAATTGGGTGAAAATGAATTTGAATAAGGAAAGGATGGAAAGTCAGGAAATGGATTCGTAATTGTGTTTGTTATTGCAATCTGATATCTTTCTTTGTTCTGTCCTCTTTAATTTTAGCTCTGTATAATGCAAGATGAGGTTTAAAAGAATCATTTTAATGAATGTGCATGTGAACGATGGAGAAGGAGACGAATGATGTTAAACCCAACAAATCCTACTACCCTGACTGAGCAAATACCTCTTATGCACACTTAAACTGTGACTGCCCAAACTAGGCAAATAACAGTAAGCGGCATATTTATTCAGAACGTCCATGAATAAGTTGATGAACGTTTTTGGCACAATTACGATTGTTAAGCACGAGAACGGTACACATATGACAGTTAAACCACTGAGCCGTCCTATCGTCCATTCTGACACAACAACCATATCTGCCAGCAAACCTCAACAGGTCCCATTATATCGGGCCGGCAGTATTCATAGCCTACACTTGGCACTTGTTGACTGCTGCCACTGTGCAGAACGGATTTTTGGTCTCCTATTTTTATTATACATTTTTTTGTTGTAATGAAGAAGAAACAATATGTTTTAATAAAATATAGTTTTAGTAATCGTTAATGTTGTCGTATTATAGTTTTAGACTTATTTCATAAAAACCTATTGATATTTTATCGAACTTTACTTCTAAAATAAGGTATTAGTCAGTTTGCTTTGATGGATACATGTCTACGTGAATTCAACACAATACGTGGGATAAGTATTGTCTACATTTAAGCTTTTTTATATATAGTAAGAAAAATAATAGAATCCGCAACAAAAATGGAGGTATATAAGACATCCAGGCACATGTTTAGTAGTTCTATGGTTGAAACATGTAATATTTACATCAGGTTTTTGTAGTAACAATATTTTTTCTATATTTTTAGAGTCAGATATTGTAATATATAGTTTCTTTTACTTTTTAAACCATTAGCATTTGTAGTCCCCTGTACTTATACTCAGATTGATTTTCTTATATACAAGAAATCGATGTAGAAATAACATGTAATTTTTGCAATCCAGAACTATACTAGCGTTATTTTACTAAGAGGAACGGCTGAGAAAAACAATATCAAGCTCAAAAGAGACCACTATTGACATTTGTTTCCTTGTATATTATTACATCAGAAAAAGCAAAGCGAGATTTCTCTAATTAACCTTACAGCCAACGTAAAAACTTCCTTATTCTCGTTGAGTTCTACCCTCATGATTAACTTGTCAGTAAAAGATGAGAAGATAAAGTCAAGCACTGGAACAAACAACTCGTCACACTCAAGAGTTGCTCTCTCAATGAACACGTACCAATTGTAACTTTCTTAATTAAAGTTTTAAATGTCACAAATACGACGAGTGTATCAGTTTCATAAACTTTAGTGGAATCCTTTCTATGTTTTATGGTTTATTCTTTATAGTTTGACGTAGGTACGAGCTTACTTCCAACACAGAAATAGTATAAAAGTCGGTCCTCACACTTTGAAGCTTAAACATTATTTTACCAATTGTGATATATTTCATAGACACGTTGCTAAACAATCTAATACCAGCGTAATATAATGGTTATTGATGGAAAGTTACGTTATGAGGGTCATAACCGACAAGGTTGCAGTTAATGACGGTACGACCTTACTGAGTACCATCACCATCAACGAGACACGTTAAAGCGTATAACTTGGATATTATGGACGATATTTTATTTACGTTTCCAGTATATATAACTTAAAACTCATATTCACTAATCGCTTTATTTTCATATACTATTGTATCAATTTTAGAATGATCAATGGCCCAACCTACTTTGCCTCCAGTTCTACTTATCTGCTACCACGAGCATCTTCTAGAATCCTGGATTACTAAGAGACGTAAATATTTCTGAAGATAATACCAATAAAGCTTCTGTCTTCTACATTTTTAATAATGTCTTTTACTTCATAATTCATTAAGCTGGTCATTAAAAGCGACAACTCGTATACAATAATAAAAATGAGTAATTAACTTTGAATGAATGCTTATAATTTATACTTTATATTTGGTGCACTGTACTGGTGAAATGAGCGATTGATTAGTTTAACCCCATCAGGATAAAGCTCAGTCAGTGGCAGTTGCGTTACTATCCTGTCACTTTGTTAAATTAATTGACTGAAAATGCACTCTTCTGTAAGGTAGAAATATTTCTTGATTTGTCTTAGTAATTTTAGGTGCGATGTATACAGAAAAACGTATATTATATTTATGATATCGACTGCGTACTAGTAAGACACTCGTTAGTGAAATCTTGGTAATGATTTCGCTAAATAAAAAAGATAATTTTATGGGAAGTTTTATCTCAGATCTGCAAGATTATGTAAAACGGAAACATGAGTTGAAACTTACATTTAACGCTGTATATATTTAAATCACTTAACATTACTTATATTTACCCATAGTAGCAACCTGAACACACTAATTAATAAATAATATAAATGCATATAAACTTTCCTGTTATTAAGGTACTGAAAATTAAGAGTAAGGTACACAACAGTGGTGTTCTGGAGATAAATCAAATGAAACACAACAGGACTTATCACAAGATTTATTAGATACCTTTGATAAGTAATGAGGTGAGCAAACTCGAGTGGGAGTGAGTGGGCCGGTAAGTTGTGTAGTGGGTGACAGTCACACTTAATAACATCCTAGAGCTGCGGTCAATTGTCATTTTTCATATCGATATCAATTTTTTTCTTCGTCTATCTTGGCTTTTAAAAGGTTTATTAAATAAAAAAAATGTTAAACGTTCGTCTTTTTAATTCTATAGCATTATCTTAGTATCAAATTATTTGTAATAATTTTTTCAACACATTAAAACTCATCAACTGAAACCCGTTTTTGGCACCAGTTGAATTGACACGTGCTGTAATTTCAGATGGTTTTGAAACATATCAAAACTACTATTTTATTTTTTCTGACAAAACGTAACAACAAAGTGAGGTGTTGCACAGTGTATTTACTCAACTTAGAGCTCAAACTGACAAACTTATAATTGCATTGAGACGTGTGAAGAAAACAGAACTAACACGACCGTTACTTCCTTCCAACTTTTTCCCAGTAACTCGTAGTTTATTTATATCCTTACTCTACATAACTAGATCGCCTACAGATGCCACATTTATGTTTGGAGATATAGATTATAGACCTTATTAACCTCTATTTACTGTGGTTCATCCATAAACAAATAGCTATCGACAGCGGTGTTATTAAACGGCCATGTTCGATCTATGACGGGCAATCAAGGAACAAAGGAGTAATCACGGTGATAAGATCAACATCACACCGCACCTCGCCGATGTCAGGGGCAGTTTCATCGGTGTCGTATCGAGTGTAACATTCCAGCCACATTATTTATTTTTAGAGGCTAGCGTGTTGTTACACTAAACATGAGTTTCTCAAGGTTTCTGTAGCTATTTTAGATTCCATTAAAAAATCAAATACAATGTTTTAAAAATTCGTTTAACGTGTTTCCCCTACATCATCATATTATTAAAAAAATTTTCAGAGTGATAATTTTTAAATGTTAATTACAATCTATGGATTATTATAGTTACATTTACGTATCCCTAAGACCTGTATATTATTTTGCGTTATTATGTTTGCAAGATAATACATTTTACGCCGTATTCATAGATTTATATAGGGCTACATGTTTATCGTAATACGGTGTCATTCAAACAAGTACCGTTATGGTGCAATTTAAACAACTACAGTATATGGATCATGCACTGCATGTTGAAATGCCATAATCAGTACAAGATAACTGACCTTAATTATCGAGGGCCAAAATGTCATAAGAATGTGTTCTGATCTTATTTTAAAGTATTTAATGCGTGTGGTTTGAGTAATCGATACCGTCTTCTTTATTGAAAAACAAAACTAAGCATTTATTTATTATTGTAACATTTTGTTATTTCTAAGATGTAATGAATTTTTTATATAAAACTTGTTTTACACAGTTATCTAATACAACTCTTTGTATCATAGTTATACTAAATTCTTATACAAATAATTAAGAATTTCAGATTTACGATCTAAAAATGGAAAAATAGTTCATATGACGTATACATTATTATAGCTAATCATGCATTAAGAGTGTAGGATTTGGTTTTGATTGGCCTAGACTGTTTAAAGCTTCCTATAGATATAAATAATAAAGCGGATATGAATCTAAGCAGTTAACTAAATGTTTTGATCCATTCGATATGATAGTCCAGTTTTGTGCAGCTGTATTCAGCACTGATACGATCTATCTTTACCAGGCACTTAACAGCGTTCAGAAACACAGTTAAATATCTATTTCCATTGTACACATCGGGTGGATAGCAATCACTCAAAGTGAAATATATTTTGTAAAAAGGTTATATTTGTATTGGTCAGATATCCTTGGTTAAAGCTGTAAGTAAAACACAGTTTGAATTTTAGTCGAATCTGGTTTCATTACTTACTGTATTAAAAAAAAAAACTACACAGGCTAACTACATTAAGTCTTTTAGAAAGTTTAAAAATAGGTAAACTTATGTAACATACCCATATGATAATAAAGGGATGTAACATTAATTTATTATGGTGTAAATATATAGTATTATGATTCTCAACTATGGACCTCCTTTGCCCTTCTGACAGTTTCATTCAATCATTCAGCTTTCACTGACTATTACAATAAGTTGATAATTAAAATCAACAAAATTATAAGAAAGTACAAGAAACAGTGACGGCTTAACATAATACTACTACTTTAAGATACGTTTGCTTTACGGAATCATTACTTAAAACCTATTATTTGTATTAGTAACTGGTGGAAAAATTTTCTAAAAATCAAGGACAAAGTAGCGTGTATGTTACCAAAGAATACATTATCGTAAAATAAAAGCCCACTCAATAGGACGTTTGAAATTTAGAACGAGTGTATTAATGGGTACAAATAAAATTTACTTTTATTGTGCGTAAATGTGATGGAAAAATGGTGAAATTAGAAGGTTTAAATTCAAATAACCAATACATAAAATAATTATTACGTTCAGGAATATGCACAGAATTTTGCATTTTCAATATATTTCCAGTAAAATTTACAAAGGTAAAGAATACAAGATTTATCACTGAATTTTTTTACGGTGTCCGCTAAACATTTTATACTGTTATAGGTAGCGGGAACATTTCCTACAGTAAAATATAGATCGCACAACTGTAACCAGATACACATTGAACCTGATACAGATAAGTCAATCTTGTAGAACACTAATGGGAATAATGTTGATTAGCGTTATGTCTACACTCTCCACTAGAGTGAGTGTGACGTGGAATGGTATTGAGTAATATCATTGGTTTTCTGTGTTTGTAATGACAAAAGAGATATAACCAATGTAGTATAATACATAGTTTTCATTATTGAATTTATAGTTGTGTCCTCCTAATACTACAGTTTATTGTATTTATATTAAGGTTCAGCATGAGTATTCACAGTATATGTTTGTAAACTCATTGGTTTTACGTTCAGAGGAAGAGTTCCATATGGTTAAGTTACGCCATTCATAGTTTATGTAAAACCATGACATGAGCATATAATAAACAAATAGTTGCAATGAATTCGAATTTACATAAAAACGAGTGACTATACAGATATCGAAATGCATTAAATGTATGCAGCCTAAATGGTGAATAATGTAGGAAAAAGATGGCACATCGTGAGCCCTTGGTTAAAAATATTCTAAGAATAATAACCCTTTGGTTGCGATCTTACATATACTGGAAGTTGATTTTTGTACCTGGATACATATATGTGATAATAACTATTTTACATGTAATTCATATTATAATTTATTAACATATTTGAGGAAAACTGTATATGGCTTGTCAAAATAAAGAATTTAGTATTTTTGTATATAACATTTGACGAAGTGCACACATTAATGTTTGTATTGCCGTGATTTGCGGTGCGAATACCAACTGGTCACTTGTGAACTGAACGCGTGTGGACTTCACACAGAGAAAATGTTCAATGGAGAAGATCTCAGATTTTTGCATACGTCATACTATCTGTAACAGTATAAAAATATATAATCTATAATAATACAAGGTAGGAGTACGCACCATATAGAAAGTTGAAATGTTGCATGAAACGTCATTTTTAGATGTCAATTCGCCTAGAGGTCACGGTCTAAAGTGATATCGTGTGGAGAGATAAACATATTAAGAGATAAACTGTTCTAGTGAGTGATAGGCTTTGCTAACGTCACCTAATAACGTATTGCACTGCAAGCCTAAAGGCACTCCGCATTTCGGGCAGAGTGGGAGCCGTAGCATTTGTTCCACATTGGCAAATATTCAGACACGAAAAACTACTTTCAATGGATAGATAGTTACCATTTCGATTTAAATGCAGAGGTGGATTTTAAAATCTCAAGTTAACGCGTTCAGAAGTTATCCTGCATAAATGCCGATGAAACTTCATAGAGGTTAACTTAACTATACGTGTACGTCCAAGGGTGCGACTAGCGTATACAATTAATACATTTCTTGTAACAGCTTCTGTACACAAGTATGATTTAACTTAAAAATCCTCAAAATAAGTATGCAAACACATATTTTAGTACAAATGTTTTGGATAAAAAAATTTATATTGAATTATCAGACGGTCTTGTCCGTTAATTAAAAGGCACATTAATCTATGTTCTAATAATACCACATTTTATCAGTAAACTCTATCAATAGAAGCTTTTAACTTTTTATCTTGATATCACAATGACATTGCATATTCAAAATTGTATGTTTTTTGAAAGGTTCATATAATAACCGAACATAATATATATTATGTTTGTTTACTAATTTGTTTTTCTTTTGCCGATTTAGATATCGATAACACCACCATGTAACCGTAATCATTTCCAGGATTCGCCATTGACCGAGATATATATATATATATATATATATATATATATATATATATATATATATATATATATATATATATATATATATAATTTTCAACACCGATACATATACAGATATTAGAGGTAGAGTTTCACAATGAATTTCAACCCTCGAGGTGACCACGTTCAGCAGTTATCGTGCGTACAGACAGACGCACTCAGTTGTTGAGTTTTGCCATCAGCAACTGACGAGAGACGCTTCATCAAATAACGGTATATTACGCACGTTCTTATCCAAGGTTTAATCTCGTGTTGGGGTAATTTGAATGTTTTTCTAAAGTTGAAAACTGTGCAATAGTGTAATAATAAACGTACTCGCACTAAATTTTTAGTAAGCTACGTATTAAACATAGTAGATATGTAATCATAAACTATAGTATCTGAATGTTTTGAATTTCTTAAAAACAGCACGGTATAGCTTACCCTTGGTAGTATCGGTTGGTTTTCATAGATTCAACGATCACCTATTTGTCTCTGGAAATAGTTACACAAAATTATTTTCATTATTTAGGACTTTCATCAACGCTTTAAATCTGCTTGAACAAAGCATAATTCCATAATGTTTTTCATACATACAAGAAAATTATTTTATATCAAAGCCTTATCTATGTCTCTCTGTTGTTAAGAAAAACTAATTGATTGAGTGAAAATAAGCAGATACGCCATGTTTAAACATTAAATATTGTTATGTAAACCATGATTTTACCTTACCCCCTAAAAGGAAAATGTGAATTTTTATTTCGTACATTTTCATTCAGTGCGTCATGATCTATGTAATTATTTTCCTTGTAAATGAAGATTTATACATCATTTTCATAGACTTATTTGTGCGGAATAGACATCCATTCCTCAAAGTTGTATAAGTAGACAATACTAAAAAACATTTAACATTTTTATAAGGTTTCTTACATTACAGATGCAATTTTGTCTCTTCCAACCCAATAACCTACCATATAAACAAACACTATATGAGTATTCGTTTTCGGATTGAAAAATAACATGATATTGGCAAACTTATTTTTCACGGGTTTATATATAGATTTATATATATTGACTAATTAGTATGGAGTGAAAAATAAACGTTTTAAGATGTCGTTATGACATTAAAATGACAAATGCGTCGTCCGATGTGATTCATCTTAAGTCAATGAGCTAACTAGTCTATCTACATTTTTATGAATGTTTTTTATGCATCTGTTACTTCTTACAACATACAACACTCTTCTTAAAATTATAAATCATGGAGAAGATTTACTATGTGTTAAATCAGATAAGTATAATCATATTTAGTATATATGTATTCAGCATTGATGGACTGGATAAGCACTGCGTAGTTTATAGAGAAGACCGAATCTATATACAAACAAAGTTATTTATAATGCTGTTATATTAAATATTATCTTGGTAAAGGTACCAAGATAATATTTAACAATATTATAACTGATAAGTATAACGATACGTATGTGCAATTGTACAAGGAGATTGCTTTTAAAACAATTACGGAATAATAAATGTTTACTGCAATGTAAAAGAGGTGTTAAACAATAAAGCATTATTTTAGTCCGTTCACAAAATCATAAATCGTAAGTTTTGGAAACTAGCATAATTAACAGTAAGTGTAAATTTAACACAATAATGCAAGTTTCAAAGAGTTTCTGACGAGTGCAGTGCAACTCAGTTTCAGGCCTGCTTCTGTAGGTTAGGAAAGCGGGTTATGATATATGGCAATATAACTGTCACCTTCAGTTCCGCATTGCAGGTGTTACTCGGAGAATTGCGCTGCTCCCGAGGTAACAATATTGCCAAAACATAGCCTTGCATTTGTATCTACAATAACATATAAACAACTCCTATCGCCTTATGTGAAAACTGAGGTATATTTTATACTGCAATACAAATGTAAAAATCTTATGAAGCATAAATGAAAGAAATTTATATATTTTTAAAAGTGAGATGTTCTAAATTAACTAAATATCTTAAACATATAAATTCAATAATTTAATTTTTATATTACGTCTATCATTACCTATTATACAGTATACATTTAAAAAACTTATATGTTATATTATTCAATCTCTCACAACGAATAATGTTCATCTTGTTAATTTAGAGTCGATTAACATTACACCTAAATTTCATGTTTCATAAGGTCAATAGTACGGCACAATAATTTAAGATACCGGTTTAGGTTTAAATAAAGTGTGTATCAAGAGAACGTCTAATATTAGCAATTGTATTATTGAATTACAATAGTAAACTTTAAAAACATACCCGTTATCAAACAAAAATAATTATGTATGAGGTGGTACGTCGTATACATTTGTGATATGCATGTAAGTAGACAATATTACAAAATCCTAATTATCTCTGTATAGCTTAATAATATAGCTTATTTTTAAGAAACATTTAATCATAACTACTACATTGAATAGTACGTGCTTAAAATTCAAAACATTTGGTATAGTTATTAATTATATTTTTGTCACGTCTACTGTAGTACTAATGTATTTAAAAAGCTTACTTTAAGTTTCTAATAATCAAACATTATCTTTCAGTAATAAACAAACATGGAGTTAGTTGGATGTAGTATAGAAAGATAATACAGGAACTAGGGCAATAATTTTCAACAATACTTGTTGTACAGGATAGACTATATAACTCCGTGTACATCGCTCCCAGAGGTCCTTTACACTCAGCGCTAGTCTAGCAGAAAGGTCATAATAAAGACGCGTTCTTTGTTACAGAGGCAATACGAGTTTATATGTTCTATAAATCGACTGCAAAGTGAATAGCAGGGAATGCTCGCATTACTCGTTATGAAAACAGGCCCTATACAGTTTACTATACCTATATGTATTTTGTTGTCATTTTATAAAATATATTTTTTATCAGCACTGAGAGCCTACATCCTTACAATGAAAACTGCGTTATGTATCCACAACACGTACTGCAATAATATGGCTAGGGTTATACTTTCAACCTACCCTTGTAACAATTTCCCACATCATACTGATAAATCAACATTCACACGTATTGTTTATATTTATAATAGACTGTTTTTTGAAGAGATATTTAAAAAACTACAAAATATCAGTGGCAATTCGTACAGTGGGTGATTCAATCATCTGGTGTGTAGCGACTCTCATTTTTATATTTTTAGACAACTATTGTTAGATTCCTAGCAATTTAGTTTTGTTTATGCAACTTTATAACTCCAGGAAATATAAACAATTGCATGTGGGATACAGAAATATGTGCGTATACTTATTTAACCTTAAACGTAAATTATTCTTGAAAATATTATTAGCAGTACATAAATAAATAATAAAATATTTAATTAAAGACCAAGTTTTAGAAATTCTATCGGATGCCATCAGTTGTTTATTTGAGAAAAAAAAAACTAACTAGATATGACTGAAATATTGGTATGAAATTTTGTCTGTTTAGTGGGAAAGATGTAATAGAAAATAGATTACTCACACTAGTATTTTTGTAATAGACATATCTGAAACGAAGTAGTTTGGTTTAATGCTATAATATATTTAAAATGAATAATTCAATAATATTATTGACATTATTGACATTAGCTGAGATCGTGATATTATAATATTGCAAATATCATAGCTAACTTAATTTTGTTGAGAATATTTTCTATATTTGAATGAATTAATTAGCATTACAATGCAGTCACCTGTCTTATAAGCTGGGTTTTCTGGTTTTTGAATGTTTTTTCACCGTTCAAGGGCCTCAGAATGCCTTTCATTTCGCAACGATACAAACAAAGTAAATTTATTTTTTTATAACCTTATGGAGAAAATGGAAATATGGGTCTTAATAAAAACAGAAAGTGTGATGTTAATTTATAAGTTAAATCAAGCCTACCATTACATAAAATACAATTTCTTAAAGTCCTCTTAAGAGTATTTGCAATATGTTTCTTTACAAATATATCTATTCATTGTTACATTTAACCCATGTACACATCAAATGTCATACACGCAATAAAATACCAATAGGGGACACACACACACCCACAGAGTCTCGTAGCTTGACACCTTAAGTGTAATCTGTAAAATAATAACACAAGAGTTTATCGATAATTATGGCTAAGTATAACATGAGCTCAAGGTCTGAACCTCTTCTTATCGAGCATCTGAAGATGTTTAGTATTGCTTGAAAGCAGAAGTTTAAATCAACAAAGTTATAATTGCACGTGCTCTCAACACCACTCCATGCTTTGGTGACGTTACAATAAGGAACAAGTGATACATTGTTTTTGATGTGCTCTTCTTAGTTAACGAGATTCAACATTTCATTCTAGACAGAACCTGTTGATTCTTTAGTTAAAAGAATACTTTTAAAACAGTATTTTTATTATATAATAGATGTCTATCTCAAATTTTAATCGCAACTACGCAAGAAGATACAATTATAATCATTCAACCTTATATGTGTATATTTTAATTTTTATTTAATTAAAATTAAAAGTAAAAAGGTAAATGTATCATTTGTAGTGTTAAATGGGCACAGAAAAACATTTATCTCGCGACGTAAATAAAGAGAAATTGTACTAAAACTACTCTAAGAAGATAATCACTTATTTTTAAAACAATAATTCCCTTATCAATAGTGAATAGGATTATTTCATAACTTCAGATTTACTTACGTATCCATACACACATGCAGCGCTTATATAACCTTAATGAATGAAATTTGAAGAACTATCTGCTCGATTTCTATTATTATTTTTCAATTACATGGCCATTAATCACACTCTAAGTGATATGGGTTTTGATAGTATATACAGAACGATGGATTCACATCAAATAGAAGTAATTAAACAACGAAAATTACTATATAATGCCAGCTGAATAATCATTGGAAAACAGTGTGTAGAGTAAATGTACGACTTCTATATTTATTTGAATAGTTATAAGAATGAAAAGGAAACCTGGAAGAAACCCAACTACAGACAACGAAAACTTTTGCACTTAAATTAGTTCTGGTATAAACTGTACGTTAATTCCCTAATGCAATGTGCATTGAACAGGTTGGGAGACAAAGCGTTATTGATTGTTAAATTCGAGTTATTTTCGAGTATTAAGAATTTATCCAGTATGACAGCTTTTTACACGTTTTATTACTTGTAAGTGTAATAAATAAGCAATATCCTTTTTTTGTATGAAATAAAGTTATTTCAAGGAGATTTGTTAACTAATGTTATTTCGTTACTATAAATTACCTACGGCTTTACACGTGTAAGAACACTTAGATTGAATTATGTTTCCAAAGATAATAATAGATTAGAAAAAGGCCACTGAAATTTAATCCAGTTTTAGTATTTTTAATGCCATGGTTGATTTTGCCTTTCTTCCCCGATCAATAAAATATAAATACGTACACAGGACTAAGAGTCCTACTTATGTTAAAAGACTACTAAACAGTCTATAAATTAAAAGTAAGTCACAGACAATATCAGATATTTTATATAAAAGTATAGATTTATTTTTTATTGAATTAGGTTTTATCTTATCGACTAAACGTATGATTGGTATGATCACCCGCAATTCGGCGATAGGGTCTCTCAAACTATTAATTTATCTCTCTTGCTTCTTGTTTCTATTTCTGCAGCTAGAAGATTTAAAATATTAATTTGATTGAAAACATTTTGGATATTGTTAATGTTTAGTTATTTTTGATAAATTTATAAGAAACGATGTAGTTCCAATACAATACTTTTGTAAGTGAATGCATTGATTGTGTTAAAACATACAAAGATTTATACATGAATCTATGTTCAAATTTGATAATAAAGTGAAGAATGTGCGATATTTAATCGATTTTACTTTGATTTCAAGCATCCCTGGTCGATATTATTAAATAGATAAGAAGTTTGTCAGCGTTAAACTAAAATAATTATTGGCATGACATTATGTCAAAGTATATAACTATGTACCAAATATGAAATATGCTCGTATATCTGCATACCACTATATGAGGTCATTGTTATCACCTATGTTTTAAGTATCTCTGTATATAATTATTCTTGAAACATTTTTTTATTACAGGGTGGAAAAAAAGTATGGAAAACGCTTTCACTAATTTTGTATGGCTTCACTTATACAAATTAAATTTCGTACATCACCACTTGTATTAAGAACCTAGTTTTTGAGACCAGTGGGGACATTTTTATCTTTTCAGGGGGACGGCCCGTGAGGAGTCGGACGAAAATCTTAAATGTAAAGCATAGGCCGAGTTTGGTATCAAATTAAAGGTCTAGTAAAGAGAAACTCATTACCGCAAACCGCACTTAAAAAGGTTGACCCTATCCAGAGTACGAGCCGTATGAATTTCATGACAAAGAAATTTAGTAATTTTGTCTTGTGAAGTAACTAAATTTACTTTCAGTAGTATGTTTTATGTCGGTTATGTAAATTTGAAAAACAATTTCCAACAAAAAAATTATTTTTTTTTACCTCTACATTTGTTGGATAACAGTAAATAGGGGTTTTCCTGTCTTGTCTTCAAGAAACTGAGAGTATTCAATAATACCACCGTAACTCCTTATCAACATGAGGTCAAGGTCCAGTCCCCTCCAGCCCTTTTATCTCAGGCAAACATAAACTGGTTTAGGGCAATACAAACAGAACTGTCACAGCAAAACTCCACAGTTTTGTATTTTTAATATAAGCTTAGTATTTAGTCTACGTTATAATTTTTCCACGTAAGATAAAGTTGAAAGTCTTCACTAGAAGGTACTGCGATAGTTATAATTTTTTTGTACTTAAGTGTTTACATTTTATTCTACTAGTTTTAAAAGCAATGTCACTTAGTGAGTTTGAGAGAATCACGCTGCTTATGATGCGTGGGTATGGATATCTAGTTCGTCCCTATGAAGAAACAGCGCATTTGTTTGATGACACTTTTCTTGATAGACCCCCAATTAGTAAAGTCAACAGTGTTTAAGACAGTAAAAAGATTTGAAGAAACTAGAACAGTCAAAGATCGCGAAAGAGGTGGCAGGCCTAAATCGGCAACAAATGAACAAAAATCTTTGGATGTACTCCAAACATTTGTTGAAAATCCCAGCACCTCGGCCAGAGTGGCTGCAGAAGATCTTTCCAACGGTTAGGAAACACTTCATCTAACAGATTGCGCACGCCGCAAATAGTAATGGGGCGGTGCTCCATCTTACTGAAACCATACTGCATTAAAATTTGCCCCAAGAAGAGCACGCATTGCTAGCAAAATGTTATTTGTCAACATATTTCGCCTGTTAGATTTCCATCTATCACAAACGGTCCTACAATGTTATTGTTTATTATTCCAGTCCACATATTCACTTTCTGAGGCCTTTGTGTGTGGCCTTCTATCATCCAGTGTGGATTATGGTCGGCCCAGTAACGGCAATTATGCCTATTTTAACTTGTCCATTAACAAAGAATGTAGCTTCATCTGAAAACAATATCGAACTTAAAAAATTTGAATTTCGTCACACTTTCTCATCATTATTCGCAAAATTCAGTCCTTCTATCAAAATCATCCTCTGCAAGTTCTTGGGTTAGGGTTACTTTAAAAGGGTGATACTTGTTTTTGTGTAAAACATTCAACACTGAGGTATGGCTCATATCAAGATCTTCTGCAGCCACTCTGGCCGAGGTGCTGGGATTTTCAACAAATGTTTGGAGTACATCCAAAGATTTTTTGTTCATTTTGTTGCCGATTTAGGCCTGCCACCTCTTTCGCGATCTTTGACTGTTCTAGTTTCTTCAAATCTTTTTACTGTCTTAAACACTGTTGACTTACTAATTGGGGGGTCTATCAAGAAAAGTGTCATCAAACAAATGCGCTGTTTCTTCATAGGGACGAACTAGATATCCATACCCACGCATCATAAGCAGCGTGATTCTCTCAAACTCACTAAGTGACATTGCTTTTAAAACTAGTAGAATAAAATGTAAACACTTAAGTACAAAAAATTATAACTATCGCAGTACCTTCTAGTGAAGACTTTCAACTTTATCTTACGTGGAAAATTATAACGTAAGACTAAATACTAAGCTTATATTAAAAATACAAAACTGTGGAGTTTTGCTGTGACAGTTCTGTTTGTATTGCCTAAACCAGTTTATGTTTTGCCTGAGATAAAAGGGCTGGAGGGACTGGACCTTGACCTCATGTTGATAAGGAGTTACGGTGGTATTATTGAATACTCTCAGTTTCTTGAAGACAAGACAGGAAAACCCCTATTTACTGTTATCCAACAAATGTAGAGGTAAAAAAAAATAATTTTTTGTTGGAAATTGTTTTTCAAATTTACATAACCGACATAAAACATACTACTGAAAGTAAATTAGTTACTTTCACAAGACAAAATTACTAAATTTCTTTGTCATGAAATTCATACGGCTCGTACTCTGGATAGGGTCAACCTTTTTTAAGTGCGGTTTGCGGTAATGAGTTTCTCTTTACTAGACCTTTAATTTTGATACCAAACTCGGCCTATGCTTACATTTAAGATTTTTCGTCCGACTCCTTCACACGGGCCGTCCCCCTGAAAAGATAAAAATGTCCCCACTGGTCTCAAAAACTAGGTTCTTAATACAAGTGGTGATGTACAAAATTTAATTTGTATAAGTGAAGCCATACAAAATTAGTGAAAGCGTTTCCATACTTTTTTTCCACCCTGTATATGTGAAATATAATATATCCCCAGCCATAGAAATTTAAGGATTTGTATCATACGTAAGTTCTGAGTCAAGCATAAGAAGTTTTAGAGTGTCACCTAGCAGTTTGCATGTACTTTTAAATAATTACTTTAACGATACTGCACTAGATAAGTAAGCTGATAAACATTTTGATGGTGAAAAGTAAAACACAATTCATAGCTGAAAATGAGTTTGGACGGCTTGTAAAACCTGCATAGATGTATCCTATTTTCATGAAAACTAAAAGAAGATGAAGAATGGGGTAATACTTATGATTTAATATTGTTGCTTGTTTTAAATATAAACTTACATATAAGTGAGCTATATTAGCACTTACTAAAACTATTAATACATATTTTTGTGTTTCGGAAAATTAAAATCAAGATTAATTTTAAAGGTATAGTACACCTGCATTTAAATTATTTGAATGAAGAAACCCTCTAAAACTGATTGGTTATAAAGTAGGCAAAAGGAATTTACAAATAAATAATGGACCTACCAAGATTAAATAGGAAAATTCCTGTTTATAGTAAAGGATGGTATTATTACGTATTTTCATTTATTTTGTTCCATATATTTATATATGTATATAATTAATGATTTTATAATAATCAGATATTTAATACAAATAAAAATTTAAAGTTGTGTTATTTAAGTGTAAAACACTTGATTACATACATATGAATGATGATCTTTATTTCCAATATTCGTGGTTGGCAAATAGTATTCATACCAAACCTATTTATTTAGAGATAATAGTTTCTATCTTGTTTGTATAAACTATATTATTCATCAGCTATAGAATACTAAGTATTACTTTGCGATAAAGTAGCATAAAGAAATAAAATCGCTAACTCTCCTCAGAGACTCATATAACAGTTTCAGGCTTTAATAACAGCAGGAGCGAGTGGTAAGCGTTATATTTGACAGCGTCTTGAAAACAATATCACTGGCTTACTGCGATAGATCCTTTTCAAAATTACGATAAAAACGTATTTAGGATCTGTTTTCCAGTCACTAATTACATCTACTGTTTAACGTGCATGTTTTAATTACGTGTTTGTGTATTGTAATTATTTCATTTTACATCATGACTGCTCAGGGTTTAAGCCATTGTTAATAATAAAATAGCATGGTTACAAAAAGTAAAAATTATACATTAATAATGTTTTCGATATTGGTTTTGTTTTCAAATGTTTTACTAATGATTGGTAGTGAATATAACTCATTAATATTTAAAATTTGTCGCTCATAAAATTTAACTTCGATAACTTTATTTTTATTTGGGCGTTGGTGATGTAAAACCAATAATATAAATTGGCATAAACTTATATTTAATGTTTACGTAATAATACTGTGATCACACAAAGAACATAATTCAATATAATACATCGGATATAGCTAACATGTATTCCAATTGGACACAACTCAATTAATTATTTTGGCAAGTGTGTAACATTCAACACCTGATGTTATATTTTTGATGTAATAATTTCAATTAGATATCTCTAATAATAAGAGGTCATCGTAATTCGCTTTATACATTTACAGAACCCCGTATGTTTCAAATACACAAACATATCGTATAATGTGCAGAGATAAGCTTGTTGTAAACACAATCTGCATCAACAGCCATAGATGCCCTCAACATGTTTCACCGGCTAACCATAACTATGATTGTGTTTGTGTTACGACCCGTAATATGTATACCAAACGTTTCCATCATCCGTAAAGATTATTAATCCTAGTTGATAATTTCATGTCGATCTCTCAACTTAATGAGAGGTCATCGTAATTCGCTTTATACATTTATAGAATCCCGTATGTTTGAAATACACAAACATATCGTATAATGTGCAGAGATAAGCTTGTTGTAAACACAATCTGCATCAACAGCTACAGATGCCCTCAACATGTTTCACCGGCTAACCATAACCATAATTGTGTTTGTGTTACGACCGTAATATGTATACCAAACGTTTCAATCATCCGTAAAGTTATTAATCATAGTTAAATATAGCATGAAGAAACAACACAATTGCGATGTGAAAAACAGTTGTTATATCAATCAATTGCATTTTGTAGATATATAAAGTAGTTCACACGGTACTTGCTCAAATATAACAGTTTATAATCGTGAAATATGGAGGAGATTTATAAACAGTCATGTAGTAAGAGGCTTATTAAATGGAGTATGATTCAAAGTTATACCACCTGCATTGCAGTGCAGTTATATCAATCAATTGCATTTTGTAGATATATAAAGTAGTTCACACGGTACTTGTTCAAATATAACAGTTTATAATCGTGAAATATGGAGGAGATTTATAAACAGTCATGTAGTAAGAGGCTTATTAAATGGAGTATGATTCAAAGTTATACCACCTGCATTGCAGTGCCGGTTGTTCTATTCAATGCCACCCTCACCAAAGATGGCTAGACTCTCAATTGGCTGCGCTTAAGCTCTTTGATCACCAACGTCCGATCAATTGCATGTTTTGAAGAACTATTACGTTTCTGCTGTCTAGTACTTTCATCACTGCAACCAACTATTTTTTTTCTAAAAATCATTAGAGTAATTTTTCTAACTTTTTAGATTGGTAGAAGTGGTAGCGCTAAGACCAGGGATTAAACGTTTACCTACGACTGACGATATTATATACTTTAACATTTTCCAGAAACATTAAATAGTTAAAGTGAACGTAAGAAAGCAAGTACAACGGTAGAGGAATATATATATATATATATATATATATATATATATATATATATATATATATATAATAACTATGACTAAAAAGTCAATCCTATACGGATATCTGACTAAGCTCTGGTGTGGTATACAGGAAACTTATCTTGTACGAGTTAAAATTAGCATTGATAACCTGTTTAATTAATATATAAAAAGATAATTGTGTGCATTTTTTTTGTTATGTTCTTGGAAAAAGTTATTAATTTTTTATGATTTTTTAAATTTTTATGTTAAATATTTAAAACGTGGTGATTTTTCTGTTAAATATTGAGAAACTGAAAAACGAAATATATCTCTTATGAAATGTTCAACCGGTTTTTAAACCCCTATCGACGTTTAATCTTTATTAGTTTTAGTTTTATCCGTTTGTCATTAGGCATAAGTGTGTCCAATTTTAGGTTTCTGGGATATCGGGAAGTTGGAGAGTAGGTGATGAGTGAGTGTATTATTGAGGGCTTTGCCTTTTTGAAGTTGAAAATTAAAATTTACTAAGCTCAATTTACATGTAAATCCCATAAAAAATAACCTATGAATATTTCTGTTGTCACACAATCTGCATACTCCTTTGACTGAACCGGAGAAATAAATTGTATTCATCAACTGGCATGCCACCAGGCGTATACCAAATAACGACATTGAAACCACGCTAAAGTTTACTTAACAGTGTTGTGCTATAACGTTTAGTTTACCTTGCAGTCCCGATCAAGAACATATAAACCTGTGTAGGTCTCAGAAGCATACTTCGGTACAAAAAAAGTTTAATTCTAGACCTTATACTGTACAGAATAATATGTGCGGTAT
The DNA here is from genome assembly GCF_021130785.1 of Homalodisca vitripennis. Classification (NCBI taxonomy): domain Eukaryota; kingdom Metazoa; phylum Arthropoda; class Insecta; order Hemiptera; family Cicadellidae; genus Homalodisca; species Homalodisca vitripennis. The sequence goes on along the minus strand of NC_060207.1, from coordinate 151,138,747 downwards.
CGAGTACAGAGGGGGTAGCTAATAACAGTGCAGGCATGATATATGGATTGAAAATTAAAGACTTTTGTTTAAGTTACTAAATAGTGCTTCGCGTTATCGACAGTTGAATCCTCGAGATAGAGCTGAAGGGCCTGGTGCTTGGACTTCTGAAATAATAACTATTACAGATTTTAGCGAAGCATTGCATAGCTGAAATAAAGTCATATTTTATGTGTACATATATAATTCTCCATTAACAATTAACATCAACATCGGGTTCTACTATATAAAATTGAATGTGATACTTTGAAATTATTTTGAACTATTATAGAAACAATAGTTATTATTGCGAAACACAAATATACTTCATATAATCCCTTTTTTTGCACACGCAGAACAGAGTTAGATATATGTTAAAATCTAAGCTATTTATAACATAATACTATATTCGTAAAGAAGAGTTAGGATAAATTTGTGTTAGCCAAATTGAATTACATGTGGAAATACATGACCTAGTCGTTAAGTGTGAAAGAAGTTGTTTTATGCATCATTGTTATTATTTCCATATATTATAACATACAACAAAATAGTAACAAATCACCTACATTAATAGAACAACTTGTGCATCAAAATAGTGCTATAACAATCGCTGAGTATTTGCTCCAAATTCCCGTATACGTATAGCTCCCAGTAGTCTAATTTAGTCATATATTATTCCTAGCATAGAGTTAGAATGAAATATAACGTTTATATTCCATATATGTTTTTTTTTCTTTTTAACATCGAATATTCTTATCTTGTGAGGCGGAGCATGAAATATTTTGAATTGGGTTTTCCTCGAAATTTCTCAGTATGAAAGGCCAACAGATATCAGCAATCACGATAAGCAATGTGGCTGACATGATATCCATTATTAAATTAATGCCATTGCTGTAATAATGTAATAACTACTGAATCCGACTCATGTAAAGTGGCATTTGGTCAGACAATTCCAGCTCCAGGTGTTTTGCAACAGGGATTTGTTACTCTTATTTTTTATTGCACGAAATGAAAGTTCTCAATGCTATATACTGTGGTAATACATCTCAGCAATTAAAATGGGAAGGTTCTTTAAAATTAACCGCAAAACACTTGAAAAGTATCAAAAATCATTTCTATACAAATAATTTTTTTTTAATGTATTGAAACAAGTTTTAAATAAAACTAACTAATTTTAATCAAATTCTAGTGCCATAAACTTTTGGTTTCATTAGAAAAGAATGAACATCGGAAAAGTTGTACGAGTAAATTTTAACATTTTCGATAAAGGAATAAATTATATTCATACAAATTTTAAAAATTACTATGATGCTCATTTAATATTTTCCTACTTTTTACATTCACTAACTTACTGAAAATATTTTTTATAATTTTGGTAAAATATATACTTGGTGTCCCACGAGTAACCCAACACACGTCTTAGGTGATTTACTTTCATCAAAATAATAAAAAAGTCCATTTAAACATATATCCAATTTGTTAGCGAGCTACAGCTAGCGAAAGATTTCACCTGATTTTTTTAGGAGAGGATGGAAATAAAGTGAAACTACAGTAATGTTCATGAAGATAGTTGTAAAATTTATTGAATTTTATGCCAAATGAACTGAAAAACTTAATCAATTACGTCCCAGACCTGTAAGACCGCCCATTTCTGAGATATCAGAGAAAATGTGCGAAATCCATGTCGAAAGGCATGATTTATTTAGATTTGAAGTACATTTACATTATTTCATTAAATTGGTAATATTCACGCAAACCTTTTAAGCAAAAGTTTTTTATAGAATTTAATTCTAAAGAGAATAATGCAAAGTAGGCTAAAATAAACAACTCAACGCTTAATAAATTAAATTTGAATTAAATCCAGCCATACGAAAAATAAGACAGACAACGCAATATATGTTTATTAAATAAACGCTCAACATCCTAATTTCTGTATTTTCCTAATATTTTATTCCAATTTCCATACCTTATAAATGGTGTTCAAAACTAATTCCCTTTGATAATTTATGCACATTATAGTGCATGTGTTTATAACTTTTTTCATTATTTTGATGAGAGGAAACCACCTGATAATTTTGTCGGCTTACTCTTGGTACACCCTATATAGTTAGAGAAGGGAAATAGTTAATATTTCTTTGTTGATACCATCAGTAACTATCCTACTCCTCAATCTCATATATATATATACAGTAAATATTAATTTATTTTGCCATTGCTCAATATCTGCCAAGTATATAAGACACGAATAGTTACATGCTGATTAGTTTTCAGGTAAATTAATTAAATAGAGAGCATAGAAGTTTGTAGAAAGACCGAAATTAACCCTATGAATATTATAATTTGTTACTGGTTACATATTAATATACTAATCTATTTACGTGAATGTAAAACAATGTCAGTCATTACACGGTAAACAGAGAGCTATGAATAGTAATTGTATAGGGCAATATCAAACTACTAATGGTGATATTCATCAAAATTAATGTGTATATGCTAGCAAACTAATAATGTGAAGTGCCAGATGATGTTGTGGTGCGACTAAATATTGGAATCATATATATTATAGTTATTGTTCGTAAATATTGGTCTAAACTGAATTAGAAATTACTTTTATATAAAACCACTGAAATGTAGAATTTCTTTGTGATATATATTAATTGTGTAGGAAGTAGATAATATATAATATATACATCCAGTAAGTATGCAGTAATAACTGAGTAAGTTTTAAGCTAATCATAAAACAAGCAATGGTAGCAATAAGAAGGTGGGAAACAAGTTTTAAATCTTACTAATGGTGTTAAATATATAAAATACCTAGAAGTAATGTCATTCTTTTTTCAAAATATTTAGTTCCTATTTGTCAATTACTTAAATTTTTTATAATTCTATAAAAATTTGTTTATATATTATCGATCGCAAAATGTGCTAATACGTAGGTATATAAAATAGTTGAGTTATAATTAAAATTAGAAGTTGCACATATATTTATAATTTAATGATATATAAAGAACAACACACCCGTATCTGAAATGTGTAAATCTCTGCCAGTAGGAGACGTCAGCGGCACGAGGTGTGTGCAATTGTATCAGCTTTTCTGCTTCACGTAGCGTTCATAAAATTTTAGAGCCAACTTTGACTAAACAATACTTGTACAACACGTTTAATATCGTCATATACTTTGCATACAATATTAAATATTTATATTTTTTATATAATAAGACCATTGTGTATATGACTAAAATACCAATGAATTGGTAAATATAAGCTATATTTTTCAACAATTATAAATTCCAATCATACATTATAATTAAAAATTTCTATGACATTTTTGTTTATACAAACTTACAATATGAATTACGTTTTTTATTGGCACTAAGTAAATATAAATCACCATCGTATTTATATGTACCTAGTAAGTCTGGACTACACGAGATCTTATATTTTCTTGTACGTGGTAACGACTCAATAATGATATGTACGGTATACTCCTTAATACTTAGAGAGTTCCCTTTCTAGAAGTGACTAGTATGTATAATCCCTTATTTATACCTTAATGAAGTATAAAAGGGCTAATGCCATACAAAAAGTCAGTAAATATAACAGTTGTAATATTTTATCTAAACACTTTACCTCTATATTGTTTATCTTTATTTCAACAGCCATATCTCAAGGTTCAGCGATGCTAATGGTTGACGCGGCATGGCAGTGCTCTCCATTCCCACATAATTTCAAAAACTTGTTTATAATTGCAGATCTTTAAAATAAAAAAAACTATTAACACCGTATGTAAATATTAATTATATAAACATGACGAATATAATACTTACAAACATTCAGCTATAACGATCTTGTGTCTTAAGAAATTTGCTAGGCAACGCTTGTAACTGTGGGGATGTATGAACGATCTTCGCGCTGCCTTTTAAATTGGGTATACCTTTTCTAGCATAGCCATTTGTTGAAAGTAAAATTATTAAATACACACCGGCCAGTTTAGTTGTAAACTAAGTTTAATCTCGATCAAACTACATGTGTAACCTTTAATTATGTTATTATTAAAAAGCTACATCTTATTCTACACATTCTAGAGTAGTCCATGTGTTTGTTAACTATACTTTCCTCACTTCTATTTAAATCCTTCAACACAAACTCAGAGTGTTCTGTAATCGCGTTGATATTCCGGAAAACAACTGAGAAAGTGACAATTTCGGAAAAGTGAGTTAATGGAGAAACAAGAAACATCTGGACGGTGCCGCGTGACATCTGCGCACAAACACAATTGTGTTCGTTTTCCGCTCGACTAACCGAAATAAAACTTTGATACAAACTTTCTGTACTTGGCTTTCTTCGGATTCAATTTCTCAAGATGCGGCTAACTTGTTCTCACTGTCGATTCTGTAAAGTTACCAGAAATTCCGACTTCTGTATTTGATAGTTCCTAGTAGCAGAATCTATTATCAATCAGTATCCTGAGCTTTAAACCGTCATACATGTACTATTATGTTTTGACAGCCAAATACAAAAGAAGCATTTAGTGACTAATTTGAATATTACAACATATTGATACAGAAAATACAGATACGGTTATTTGGTATAAATATATGTAGCGAAAATTATGAAAACTAATACATGCTCTCTTGTTTAGACGGCAAGCACCAAACGTAGTATACATTATTATAACCATCAGGAAATTACGAAACATAGCACATACATATATATTGCGTATTGGTGTAGTTTAATTTTACTACATTTCGTGTTGATTCACATCCATCATTTGAAACCAATTTCCAAATATATACGTTATAATCCAGATAATATCTAATGAACATTATTACTGTCTGTGATTTAAACTCTGCAACCATTGTTTAATATATTACTAAAGTTAGCTTCATATGTAATGCTTATATGTCCTGCTATATTGCTATATTGTTTCCTCATGGACAAGCTGCACATAGACGACGGAAGGTCACCAATATCAAACCTGAACGCACAACAAAATAGGTATTAGATGGGAAACTTCATATATGTGGCAATATTACAATGTGTTTGAAAAACTCGTCACAAAATCGGATATCTGTGAAACTAAATTTAATATAAATGAATGCTCTATGATAATATATTTTTTTCTTTATTTATTCTTTATTTAACCTTAAATATTACTTTCTTTCGTCAGTATACATGATATTATTACATAGCTATATGGTTTTAACGACACAAACAAAATTTAAAAATAAAGTTCTTCTCATTGGATTGTAAACCTAATATTGAAATATAGGTTGAAACTCCTTGATTAAGATGTTTTAACAATATATTAATCCTAGTTTGCCATCTGTTCAACATCTTAAGCATAGTAAGCTAACAAGCTGGGTTGCGCTGTGAAATGGTTAGGGTTGTACCCTACTAATATATAATAATATTTACTATATTATAGAAAAAAGTATAATGACGGTTGGAAGAAAATTGAATCCAAACAATGAAATCTCCATCTTTCACAACAAAGTATTTGTCAAATGATGCCAGCAATGTCTAGAATTGAAATGATAGTTCTAATTACATATTTATAACAAGCTAAAATCTATTACCAGTGGTAACTTATTGAGAAACTATCATCAGAATGTTGACACAACATCAAATTGTTTTTCTACTGGATAAAATATTTAATATAAAAACAAATCTACTATTATTGGTCTGTACCTAATAGCTTTGTACTTGATTTTTTACTTTACCAATCTTGACTATCTGCATCAAAATCTTGAATTACAAATTGATTTCAACGTAGCAACATATCGATTGATCAGAGCTTCGAATAATCCATTGAACAAATATGTATTGCACATCCATACCCACCATGGGTATAGCATAAATAATTTTTAAGAACTGTTGAAATCTTCGAGGTTTACATAGAGGCTAAAATTTTATGAAGCGATCTAAAGATGTTGGGTAAACATAATATATACACACTGTACATATAACTCTCATTATGAAATTTAAGTCTACTTTACTTTAATCTTCCGTTTATTTTCACCGTTTATGTTTCAACATTCTTACACACAAGCTTTTTTCTAACTCTAGTTTCTTTAACTATGATGTCCACATACCAATAGATTCATTTTTTAATAACTTTAAAAACGCTTGATTAATACTTAAACCCGTATATGCAAAACCAAACATTTAAATAAAGTACAACTCAGAATATTATTGAAGAAGGCTAAAGTTACTCTTATGTAATACTAATTGGATGGGTTCACACTAGAAATTAACAAATGCTTCAGAATGCAAATGTTTAAGAGTAAACTGAAGTTTATAAATAAGACTGATCATCTCTAGTTGTAGTAGAATCAACATGGACTCAGCCAATCAAACTCTGCCACCCTAATGGGCTCCTCTCATTGTGACTTAATCAGATTTACTCTTACGCCCAGGCCATCAGTGCCATCGCTTATGCCGTCATGGCAACTTAGCAAATTAGATTCCTCATAAGTTAGAAGTTGTAATCCACTGATTACTTTCCTTTTGTGGCAAATTACAAACATATATTTATGTAATCGTAACACACATAAAATATATAATTAAATGTATAAGCACACATTTTAAATATAAGAGATTACTTAATAATGTCACGCTGTTATTTGGGTTCTTTACCCTCGTATGGAAAAACTTATATTTTATTTATTAGATAATTTGATCATATATACTCGTATTTATTCTGACACAAAAGTTCGTCTTTAGCCTGATGGAAATGTTGGTTTTAAATTTTTTTTATGATTTTTTGTGTAATATACCTTTGAAAATTCCGTAAAATTTCTATGTATAAAATAGTTATAATGTAATATCGTTAGTGGCTAATAATTAGCTATGTAGTATGTTAACTCAATTGTCAATTTATATCCAAATACCTCGATTGACTCTTTATTATATTCTCATATTAGCTGGGTTTTTTTTAAACGAGTTTCTTCACGTATGATACAGTATTGGTGTATCAGTCGGGTTATGATAGTCGAGTTTTGGGTATATACGTGAAATTTGTAAAATTGCACACAAAAAACAAATTAAACTGGTGACATAATTTGCAATTAAACCCAATGAACGGACGTAGTAGGTAGCATTTAAAAATAAGTGTTGACAGTTTTTTCACACTAATGTCATCATATGTAATAGAAGTTACATGTGGAATGTATATGTATGTATTTATGTGTATATATATATATATATATATATATATATATATATATATATATATATATATATATATATATTAAATAAATAACATTATTTTTTTTATTGAAAACATCGGCACTATATTTTGGTAAAAACCGTCTTCAAGCGCATACATAGTATAAAATATCAAAGAGCATAATGCAAACAAAAAGAAATAATCAGTGAATAAATAATAAATTCAGATCACATAAACTAAATATTTTTTCCATATGTTGTGTCAAATGTAGACGTTTTAGCCAAGTTATCTAATGTTGAGTTCATATAGAATTTGTGTGCTTTTTCTATAGTTCTGAGGTAAGTTTGGTTTGAATTTTGATGCAATTTCCAAATAGGTTTGACAGATTATATGTTTTTGAAAGTGTCATTGTGATTTAGATAGAAAGATTTTTGCCAACAGAATGATGCTTAAAGGGACCCGAAATCTCAAATACCGACCATGTTATATCATTGACACCTATCTCATGAACGGTTTAATCTATAACCATAAAATTTTTCTTTTAAAGATAAGTAAATTATTTAGTTCCTTACCTATCCTTTTCTTAAATTACTAAAACCCAAAAATTTTGATTTTTTTATAAACTTGATTTTTTTTATTCCTAATTTAATATACTCTTTTTGACGTGACAACGTCTTAAATTAGGTTGCGGCTCGGAGTCACTCATGAAAAAGTGTAACGCCCGGTAACGTTACGATGCCCGTCCAGTGGGTCCGCCGCACGTGATCCGCACGGGATAAAGCAGATAACTGTGGGTCCGCCGCACGGGATAAAGCAGATAACTATGTTTATTCGTGAAAATGTGGAGTGCTTAGATTCGTCATTTACAACAACTACAACAATAAAGGTAAATAATTGTACACTGATATTTCATTATCGTAAACTATGATTGATTGATTAATTGTTAGATTGACACAAAAGTTGAGAAACTGAGTTTATAGGTTATGTCATACTATTGACAAATGTTGATAGTGTTAAGTAAATTATTAGTTTAAATCACTCTGCAATCAATCGTAATTCAGTCGATTGAGAAGAAACAGCGCGTATTGCTAGTCAAACATTTAAAATAACAAATTATAACCTCTAACCTGTCATAACGGTGCGGCCAAACAAACGAACTAAACCGACCAATCACCACGCGCGGAGTTAGAATTTAACTGTGTTTAGCAAGAATTTCAAATTCCAATTTTAGTAAATGTTTTATTCAACTTTACCATTTACAATAACAAATTTTAATTAATTTCAAATTATGTACAATGTTTTAGTAAACAAAATATATTTCTATAGTTAAAATTTGTGCAATTCTTATTTTCATTCAATTCCTTGTTCCTATTGTGCAATTTAATAATATTCATATCAATAAATATTCTACCGAGAAAAAGACGTTGTCACGTAAAATCTTCGCCCGTAAAACCGACTTTACAGGCAACCATAATTTTTTTGCAAATAAATGTAGTTATTTTGACTTGTGCATATATAAATCCTAGCTATCTCTGTTTCAAATTTAAAATCTCTATCTCTAATAGTTATAGAGTTATGTGTCATCTGATGTTTGCAAACAACTGTTTTCAGGAAAGAAAGAAAATCCATGGAAACGAAATTAATTTATAATTATTAACAGATTATTGGCCCCCTGTACTCTAATACGGATACTCAGGGTCGTATTATGCCTCATAAAGGTCTTCTAGTTTCCTATTCTGGACATTTCATGACTGCCAGATCTTGTTTGGAGCTTAAGATGCGCTCTTTCTCCGTAATTCGCGTTCTTTGTCGAGGCGCTTCATCGCCAGCATCATGTTCTTCCCGCCTCCAAATCCGTTTCTCTTACAACCTTTACCTTGCAAATGTATCCTTCATTGAAGAAAGATACACCTTCATATACTTAAAACTGAAGGACAGGAAGCGTCACAAATGATCGTTTAGCTTAAAAACATTGTTCAGTGTCTCGTTAGGACTTTGGGTCTCTCCCGATAAACACTTATTTAGAAGTAAAGGGTCAGCTAACGATTGCAAAATAGGCTTGATTGCTAACAGAGAAACTGCAGTTTTATCTGGATGTGATTTTTATGGTCATATTAAGAGTTATCCATTTCAGCTTTATGGAATTTACCTCAGGTATATTGGTGTCTTAAGAACAAAGTTAACGAGTTTTTTGTATTTATCTGTGGCCTGTAAATGCATATTTGTAGCCCAAATTGCTTGCTGCATGTTTTGAAACCCTTGGTATTTTTCATAAAATAATGCTTTTTAATCCTTTCACCAGACAAGCGTCTCTTAACTTTGAGGGGTTTGCTATCACTCGACTTTTTTCAATTTTTAGTTTGAAAAGTCGCTCGTTTTTCAATATGGCATATACATTCCAGTTTGGCAGAATATCCAACCATACAGAGGACAATCTTATGCCTATCTAAAATTACCAAATAGGTGTTTAATATTAAAATCACTGTAGCTCGGGAGCACCTGGTTCTGCAAAATTCCGGCAGAAATAATTGGTAAGGCTTTGTTAATTAGTACTTTTGAATAATTGTAATTTGAACTTTAGCACTTTATTTACCTTTGTTATTAGCCACTAAATGTAAGTGAACTATATCATTGTATTCAGGAAATGATGATGTAAAATAACCATCACAAACTAAAAATAAAATAAAAAGTATTAATCCAGATGGCGGTGTCTTAAACACAGTTACAATTATCCAACTAGTACTAACCGTATGTGTGAGAATAGCAGAACACAATATTATTTCATTTACTTTAAAAATTCAGAAATATCATTTAATGTTTTAAACATTTAATTTCATCCCAAAAACCCTTACCTGGAAACTCCTATTTATTTTGTTATTTTTAGATTTTAGATTTGTCTTCTTAATGTTATGACGCATAAAAAGCCGCATGATTTTTTACATCCGAGCATATAAATTTATTGTGTTCAACTTAAGTTTTGCTTAACATTTACGCATACAAATAATATATTCATGCATCTTTACGTATAAACTATAATCAGTAAAGATTTAAACTTCATAATTTATCTGTTTTTTAACCTCATAAAAGGTCTTTAAATTTTATAGATGAAATTGAAAGTAGATTAAAATAAATCCTAAACACAGTTGTTATATTGCTGCATGGCTCTCAGCACGGCCTAGTATACAACTGTTGAAGCACTGGACTGTGAAATGGAATGAACCAGGCCAAAGAGCGTTAAGGGACAAGACAAATCGCATTAGGTCGTAATGAAAATCCATTAGAGACTGACAGTAACAGCGTAAGCGCTATAATACACAGTTACACAGTCTTGAAGCTAGAATCAACTCAGGAAACATGTTAACATTCCCTTCTGACATATCATATAAAGTTATTGACTATACAATAAATTTAAAAAATGTGATTTGATAAGATATTTAAGCTAATCCATTGATTTATGTTTACGGAAAATACACATTTTTGAATTATACAGAACTATCTCTAACGTATTAAACAATATTTTCAGGGAAAACAATTCAATATTATTGAATTATTGATATAGTATAAGCGGACTGTTTAGGCAAATTGATCCTCTCAAATTACCCTCTAATAATAATTCTTATCACATTACCTGTTAATATCGAATACTAAAGCAAAAGAAATATTGTAAGAAAAACATTGCGTAGTACATGTAATGTAGTACTGCCGGGTACTAGTAACGTAAGTAATGTACTAGGCTTACCGTATACTGCCCTTTTAGTTTCTCTATAACTATTATTTAGCGCAATAAAGGTTATAATGGTTCTACTACAGCTAATGAAGTACTGTCAGCTAATACTTGGTACGCCACAGTACACTGACTATCCTGGGTATACTGCCCTTTTAGTTTCTCTATAACTATTATTTAGCGCAATAAAGGTTATCATGGTTCTACTACAGCTAATGAAGTACTGTCAGCTAATACTTGGTACGCCACAGTACACTGACTTATCCTGGGTATACTGCCCTTTTAGTTTCTCTATAACTATTATTTAGCGCAATAAAGGTTATCAATGGTTCTACTACAGCTAATGAAGTACTGTCAGCTAATACTTGGTACGCCACAGTACACTGACTATCCTGGGTATACTGCCCTTTTAGTTTCTCTATAACTATTATTTAGCGCAATAATGGTTATCATGGTTCTACTACAGCTAATGAAGTACTGTCAGCTAATACTTGGTACGCCACAGTACACTGACTATCCTGGGTATACTGCCCTTTTAGTTTCTCCATAACTATTATTTAGTATAATAATGGTAATCATGGTTCTACTACAGCTAATGAAGTACTATCAGCTAATACTAGGTACGCCACAGTACACTGACTATCCTGGGTATACTGCCCTTTTAGTTTCTCTATAATTATTATTTAGCGCAATAAGGGATATCATGGTTCTACTACAGCTAATGAAGCACTGTCGGCTAATACTTGGTACGCCACAGTACACTGACTGTTCTGGGTATACTGCCCTTTTAGTTTCTCTATAATTATTATTTAGCGCAATAAGGGATATCATGGTTCTACTACAGCTAATGAAGCACTGTCGGCTAATACTTGGTACGCCACAGTACACTGACTGTTCTGGGTATACTGCCCTTTTAGTTTCTCTATAATTATTATTTAGCGCAATAAGGGATATCATGGTTCTACTACAGCTAATGAAGCACTGTCGGCTAATACTTGGTACGCCACAGTACACTGACTGTTCTGGGTATACTGCCCTTTTAGTTTCTCTATAATTATTATTTAGCGCAATAAGGGATATCATGGTTCTACTACAGCTAATGAAGCACTGTCGGCTAATACTTGGTACGCCACAGTACACTGACTGTTCTGGGTATACTGCCCTTTTAGTTTCTCTATAATTATTATTTAGCGCAATAAGGGATATCATGGTTCTACTACAGCTAATGAAGCACTGTCGGCTAATACTTGGTACGCCACAGTACACTGACTGTTCTGGGTATACTGCCCTTTTAGTTTCTCTATAATTATTATTTAGCGCAATAAGGGATATCATGGTTCTACTACAGCTAATGAAGCACTGTCGGCTAATACTTGGTACGCCACAGTACACTGACTGTTCTGGGTATACTGCCCTTTTAGTTTCTCTATAATTATTATTTAGCGCAATAAGGGATATCATGGTTCTACTACAGCTAATGAAGCACTGTCGGCTAATACTTGGTACACTACAGTACACTGACTGTTCTGGGTATACTGCCCTTTTAGTTTCTCTATAATTATTATTTAGCGCAATAAGGGATATCATGGTTCTACTACAGCTAATGAAGCACTGTCGGCTAATACTTGGTACGCTACAGTACACTGACTGTTCTGGGTATACTGCCCTTTTAGTTTCTCTATAATTATTATTTAGCGCAATAAGGGATATCATGGTTCTATTACAGCTAATGAAGCACTGTCGGCTAATACTTGGTACGCCACAGTACACTGACTATCCTGGGTATACTGCCCTTTTAGTTTCTCTATAATTATTATTTAGCGCAATAAAGGTTATCATGGTTCTACTATAGCTAATGAAGTCCTGTCAGCTAATACTTGGTACGCCACAGTACACTGACTGTTCTGGGTATACTGCCCTTTTAGTTTCTCTATAATTATTATTTAGCGCAATAAAGGTTATCATGGTTCTACTACAGCTAATGAAGCACTGTCGGCTAATACTTGGTACGCCACAGTACACTGACTATCCTGGGTATACTGCCCTTTTAGTTTCTCTATAATTATTATTTAGCGCAATAAAGGTTATCATGGTTCTACTACAGCTAATGAAGTACTGTCGGCTAATACTTGGTACGCCACAGTACACTGACTATCCTGGGTATACTGCCCTTTTAGTTTCTCTATAATTATTATTTAGCGCAATAAAGGTTATCATGGTTCTACTACAGCTAATGAAGCACTGTCGGCTAATACTTGGTACGCCACAGTACACTGACTATCCTGGGTATACTGCCCTTTTAGTTTCTCTATAATTATTATTTAGCGCAATAAAGGTTATCATGGTTCTACTACAGCTAATGAAGTACTGTCGGGTAATACTTGGTACGCTACAGTACACTGACTATCTTGGGTATACTGCCCTTTTAGTTTCTCTATAATTATTATTTAGCGCAATAAGGGATATCATGGTTCTACTACAGCTAATGATTACTGTCGGATAATACTTGGTACGCCACCGTAGGTTGACTATCCCGAGTGTAATGTCCTAAAAAGTCTCCCTTTAATTATTATTTAGCACAATGAAGGTTAACATGGTCCCACTACGGCTAGTGACGCACTTTTAGTTAACATAGCATAGTACGGCATAGTGTATAATGTCCGTTAACCTTTAGTATGCTAGTAATAGTATCGTGAATGAGATACTAATACTTTCGTATCATTCTATAAGTTTTTAAGGCGGTAGAAGATATAACTGTATACTGTAATGCCTAATGAAGTACTGTCAGTTTCTTATGATAACAGATATTTTCACCATTTAAACACATTTTACTAACTGCTACTTAAATATTATATTATAAGTTATTGGATTTAATAATTATGTTTTAAATCAATGTCCTTGTATCAAATGAGGATTTGAAAAATTCCAATCTTCACACTCAATCCTGTTTCATAGCTAGAAGATGAATGCCACATTGCTTCCAACAGGATGTTACACGGACCGTTACTGTGAACATCGATATGTTTCCTAGCATATATGAAGTCATTTCAGGGCATTCGTTTAAAACTATATCTCGGCATGTTATTCTGTGTCATTACGCCATTTCATGTTTAATTTAAGGACTCCTATAGGACCATTATCTGGAACCCCAAAGTTTATTAGGAAGATTCTCACAGCTACTCTAATATACTTTATAATGATTAAGAAACATCCAACCTCCGCACTGACATGTCACTCAGTGCGGCAATATATAAATATATATAGATGGAGTTTTCATATTCTTTCCTATTGGATCATTACCTTAAACAATGGTATATTGTCTACTATCATTTGGCATTGTCATATCATATTGTCTAGGCAACGGAACAAAAATAAATCTTGGCATATTATTTTATCACGTTGTCCCATGTCATGTTCCTATAGAAGCGCTTTCTGGAATCATAACATAGCCTACCAAAAGTCCCACAGTATCTGTAAGGTAACTTACGGTGATTTGGAAAATTTATAATCTTCAATCAATCCTGTGCCGTTAAATTCAAGGCGATTTTAAGGTATTGCCTGAAATAGGATCATCGTTCCGAAGCTAAACGCGAAAGGTGATGTTTCCCAGCAGTTATGAGGCAAGTCGTAGTACTGTGGGAAAGCCGCATATCCGCAATTTGCTTTGTCTGGCTTCTCCATATAGTTTTGTATGTAAATATTGCATCTTGTTTCTGATCTCTATCACTTATCCCATCCATATATAAATTAAGTAAGACCAATCCTGGATCATTCTCTTTCGTTTAGGAAGGTTTATCCTAATTGATTCTGTACTTTTGAAAAAATCAGTAGACATGAAAAAGAACACAGAAACAGAATTCTATAACCTCCTCATTTTTTGGGTTATAAACGTAACATGTATGAATGCTATTTTGTTTTGTTAAACACTATTTATATTAAATGTACAGTACGTCTATTACGTGAATTTATAGATTACTTCACATAAAGTAATTTAATACTGTAAATGGCTATTTTATTGTATTAGATTCCAATTTAATTAAATGTTTAAGACATTAATTCGTCCTAATTAACGCGTTTTTTATGTATCTAACTTTTTAAACAATACATTTTGTAGCAAGATAAGTAACCATTATTATGTGTTACAGTAATTAGTCCCACAACGTTATTTCAGTGGACGACTGAGTCGCGTGGAACTCTAATGGACTTTCATTAGGAGTAATTAGATTTTACTGCACACCCGGAGATCGCCTTGCCTCGGACATAGCTGTTTTAGTCAAATTGGGAGCACGGCCAAACCAAAGAGATTTAGAAGTTTAATAATATATCATTGTTTCATTTTAATTGTTTAAAGGTACATTTTTAGTTTTTATTACCAAAAATATTTATTTTTAAAACGCAACATTGTTTATTTATGTAGTCGTTTGTATTGTACTCGTATTAAAAAAAGTTTGAAAAACTATTTGAAACCATTTTATAAATGAAATAATATTGAATTTTAAATATTCTATATGTTGTTTAAATATCAAATATTTAAATTTTTATACTTACAAAGTAATCCATTACAATATTTAATTTGACCCGCATATAAAATATCGCAATCAACCACAACGGTGAACTTTTGCATTGGTAGTAATTTTAGGGTCAATTATTTCCACAATAAAAGAAATTCATTGCACAGATTTTACTATGTATACCCACATTATATTATGTAAATTAACCAATTATATATCTATTTTTTGCGTATATTATATTTAATAGATATTATAGAGTATTTTAGTGGATAAATTTGAGTGTTTTATGTATGTACTTAAATTTTCACAATATTATTGTCAACTCCAAAAAGTAATGTGTTTAAAATAAATATTTCCTGATATGTGTGGATATTAGACCAAATCACATTGTAAGCTGGTTATTAACCTAAGTAGGGCACAAGGCGTTTATAACTGGATTATAACACAAATAGGCAATGTATAGAATTCGCACATTGATAATACGGTCTGTCTATAAATTAATCAATAAACTGTATATTGATTCGATGGGTTATAATTTATACAGGAAATATTCTTTGCACATTTTATTACTCAATACAGTTTAAGTTTAATTTTTTCTATTGAATATAGATAGCCTTAGTATGACATGCATTAACAGAATCAATGTTTATAATAGTTTTAAAATATAGGCCATCTTGAACTGTCAGTCAATGTACACGATGGCATGTTTGTTTACTCATGAAAAGTTTTTCCTGATATGTTTAGTACAAACAGAGAGGTTTAACGGTAGGGGACTTGAAATCTGACATTTATTAACACTCTGCACATCCTTGACGTCTTCGTTCAACAAACTATTTAAACATTGGATTCAACATTAAAGTGGAAGGTGAGTAATACTATCTGCTCAGTGAGGGTCTTTTGATCTATTCAAATGGGATAATGGTGGTTATCTCACTTTTACAACTTGCAATTAATGGAAACGAGAGGGAATTTTATTATAATAATGTGGATTTTTTTATTATATGATCTTTTAGATGTGGTAAAGTTACTCGACATTAAATAAAGTTTCAGACATTTTGCTCAATGACCGTCACTGATTTATGGTCATCATTTATCCTTGCTTTGCAGATAAAGCTTCTTATTGATAGGAAGTAACCAAAATCTCTTTATGTAGACATTAACTTGTTAGTTAATATTTTGGAATTTTATATACTACATGTTAATACATGTTAGACCATTTTTCAAAATAAAGAAGGTATAAAGCATTTGATTTTAAAATACACGGCTTTTATACATGTGCTAATATAATAGACATATGTTTTGAAGTGAAAGTAATTATTATTCCAAATTTCAGTTTATATAAAAAAAAAAAAAAAAAAAAAAAAAAAAAAAACACACATTGTTTACTATATGCATACCTTATCTTTGATCAAAGCTATTATGATGATGTTGGAAAATTCATACGTCTATTATACTGGAAATGAAAAATTACCTAAACGACCTTCACCACAGGATAGAGATTTTTGCGGCTCTCTATTTAATACGACCTAGTTTCGATTCAATTTTTATTCATTAGGTCAATAAGAATTTCTTAATGAGTTTGTTTTCCTTCAAACCCCCTTTTAAAATGTGTCTACTAATGATCTCACAAAACCAACTAGTGCTGGTGAGATCTGTAAAAGGTGTATTTTAGTCATGTATTCTGGTTACTGATAGCACGACGTGACTCCAATGAAATTGGCGTATTCATAATGTAGTTTTGTTGGAGATGGAAAATGTTTTAACAGGAACTTTAAAGTATTTATAATACCATCTTACAGCTTATGAAACGAAGTGAATACTTCTAAATGTTCCTGCCCATTGTACACAGAGGGAAAAGTATTTAGAGGTATTTTATATTACAAAAAGGTCTTTCACTACTATCTTCCAATATCGTTTTATCCTGGAAACAATATTTTTAGAACAGTTTAAAATGAAAATCGGCTACAGGCTAGAATTCGGGTTCCTTTTTATTTTCAGTTACGAGTGCTTATATAATGGGTAACGACTATAGCTTCATAGTAATCATCTCGTTTTATGAGCTTCAAAATAGCAATAGGCACGCGTTGTCCCTATTATGACTTCTCTTTAGCACGAAAAAGGAATTTCTAGCAAATTTATATAAATATGTTCAATCTATTGTAATGAATAATCTCCTATAAACAAAAATCATAGAAGTATAATAGCATACCCCGATTTCTTTGTAATGTCATAACTTCCTTAGTTTTATTTTATTCAGTAGTATCTTTATTTTATCAATAACAAAATTCACTTACGATATCTGACTTTTCATTATAACTTGCATATTATTATGATCAGTTCACATAATAATACTAATGATAGTAAGGGTTATTATTGTTAATAGTTATCATTATAGTTTGGTTCATTGTTCACGGTGTCGCTGCGTCACACTACTTATTATCTGAACGTGAAATTAAACCTCAACTATATCTCATTCAAAAGGAGACATTTACTTTGTTTCGTCATCTGGGCCTGCGATGATATATCTAGGCATTGCATTGGTGAAAGCTTCTGATGTAATGGAGTTCAAAATTTGCGTCCTTCAAGAGTTTTCTAAGTTTCAGATATATTATAATAATTGTTGGGAAGTTTACAATTGAGTGATACCTAGAAACTAATTAGTAAATTATTTGGTAATTATCGGCTGACGGACTGATAGCGATAAAACAATACGAAACTAGAAACTTCTGTAGTAAAGTTAGTTCTGCCTGTCGAAGACGTTCCCCTAAGTGAGGCCGCTTCTTGAAAACTTTGTTGTCGGAGTGTCTCACCGGGCAAGGCGGCGAAATCAGATAAACTTCCCCTCTAAGATGTCAAGTGATACATTTTTGAGTGAACCAAGTGATATTCTATGACGTGTGTCCTACTTTCAAACTTGCATAAAAAAAATATAATCCAGTTTAAAAAGCGTAACTAAAATACTACAAATTTTAAACTATTAAATATAAAAACACAGAGTTTAGTCAATTTCAGTTTAATATACATTCAGAACTTCTATTATGTTTATTATGGCTACCTCCATATTTTGTGTGTTTGGTTTGTCTAACTATATGGAATTGATTCATTTCTCAATAAGTATTCAAATTTAACATTCATTCATTAAGAAATCAAAATATTCAATAGACTACCCTTAATACTAATCTTGACTAGTAGTTGTACCAACGATTAAAATTTTATAACATTGTATTTCTTCGGATTTTTTTCGTTCAGAACATGCAATTAATATTTCTCAGAACAAAAGTCCAACAGTTTTAAATAGCAGGTAGTTATCATGGGGGCTACAATTATTTCATTTTATTTTACTTCATTTCATTTCATAAATACATTAACAATTTTATGTCGATAATATTAAATACTAATCTAGTAGATCATGTTATGACAGTTTTATTGCACTATTTTACTCTGCAGTTTGAAACGTCAACCGTGCACCATGTCGCAGAAACAGTGCAATAATATTTCAGTCTTTGTATTGGTCAACCGGGACCTGACCTAAGGTACAAACGTTTGTTTATTCTCATACATCAAATACAAACATATTCAGTGAACATCTCTTCTACAACTTTTTTTAAACAATATATTACTAACTGTACGAGACAATTCCTTATACTAAATCAGTTATAAAAATGCATGTGGGGTTATACCATAAAATATGGATTAATTTCTAACATATAGGTTATTAACGTTTTATTTAACTGTTCTTTTTATACTATAACAGAATGCATTGTAAAATATATGCAACTTTTATGATCTATTAGAATTAATTGGTCGATAAATTATCGCAATAACGTTTTTCGACTCCTTAAGTTAGTAAATTGTATGGGAATATAATTAAGAATATAAAGAATAAGTTTTCTTCATTTCAATAATTTCCATAAATTAGTACAGAGAAGTCAGTTAAAAACTATTATTCTGTCTAATATGAGGTTTTATAAGACTTCTAAATAAAATAATCTCTACTTTGGTATTTTACCAAATACACCCAGACAGTAAACGCTTTGTGATATGTTGGTTACTTTCCTTCTGGCGTAGTATGGAGCAATGCTTAGTCGATAAATATCAGGAAATTATCTTATGGCAATCTCCACCTCCCCTTGCACTAATGCTTGGCGAAGGTCAAGCAATAAGTTATTAAACAGTGATGCAACAGTGTTTGGCGGTGCACCTCTGTAATAATACTGCACTTAAACTGTGCCGCTGCTTTTCATTTGCTGTACAGGTGTTTGTTAATAAATGATAACAAGTCTGAGCTCGGGATATTACTGATCAGAAATGTGCCTAGTCATCACTAGGCTTCAATGAAGTTTTTAGGGAATTATAGTTTATAAGTAGAACGTTTCCTTTCCTATCATATATGTAGTTTGTAAAAATATGTTAAGTAAAAATGTATACTAACAAAAAAAACACACACACACAGTGTGTAATCCTCTGGTATGGCCATACTATATTACTGAACTGTTAGGCCGTTGCCTTGTTTCCTCCTCAATCATTCCTGTTTGGGTGGGTAAGAGAGGGTCTACTTATAAATCACAGTTTTTTTTTGTCTTTGTGTATTATACACAGTAAACCGACTATAATAACCGCGAAGTGACGTAATGTTGAATATGCAGTTATTTGATTAAAACTAATCGAAATATTTTTCTCGTTGGCTTTGTTTGTTTTCTTTATATGTTGTTTTATGCTCTATTATTATTAAACTGTTAAACAAAGTACGGCTGAGTTACACACTAGAATCACAATTGGGTATAATTACCGTTTTCATATGCAGGGAATAAATAAGTTATAACGTACAGTCAGACAATTATACAAATTTAATAAAATGCAGTAATAAGCAATTGGATTAAAATATGTATACCAGTTTGTTTTCATACATAAATAATACAGGTTTAATAATTCATTATTGTATTACATAACTGTAAAGTGTATGTGGGAAATCACTGACTGATTGTGTAAGATTCTTATATTGTGTCTGTTTTACACTACTAATACTGTAATGATAGTTACATACCCCACAGTATTGCCACCAATTGTAAAATATTTATGCAAGAGCATTAAAACTATGAATATAAATCTTGTTTTTAATATTATTGAATGCTAGGACACTGCAAATAAGTAGTAATCTACTTAGCGGGCCTAATGTATGTAATTTAATTGAAACTAATTAATTAAACTCAATGTATACATATCTCAGAGTGATATAATATACAATGGATGATACCAATTATATGAGTCCATAATTTCCCAGGCATATCTCAGAGTAAAATATAAAGGCTCCATGCATAGTAAGTAGAATACGTTCTTTTGAATTATACTGAAAACATCTTCAATGGCTATCCTGGATTACTAATACCATCTAAAAATTGCTTATGACTTATACAAGTGTGCTACGCATTACTTTTTAACTTAAATAATATTATTAATAAACTTTATATAAAGTTATTATTTATATTAAAACTTAATGCATTACTACAATAAAACTATATGACATTATTTACTTTTAGGAATAAGTTGTGTTATTACTTTAAATACGAAATAATGTAAACATTTCATTTAGTAGATATTATTATTTTACTTATTCCTAATCATTAAGATTTTATGTAGCTATAGTAGAAAGGGTTGATTCAATTTGAATGTTGACTCCAGTTCACCTTCCTTATTTTACTTATTCCTAATCATTAAGATTTTATGTAGCTATAGTAGAAAGGGTTGATTCAATTTGAATGTTGACTCCAGTTCACCTTCCTTATTTTACTTATTCCTAATCATTAAGATTTTATGTAGCTATAGTAGAAAGGGTTGCTTCAATTTGAATGTTGACTCCAGTTCACCTTCCTTTAATTATAGCGTCTGGTATCTGACGCTGTCTAAGAGGACTCCTGGTATATAAATTCATGATGGTCTGAAGAGATCCAATGAAAATTGGCTCTTTTAAGTGAGCAATGTGATTGTTTGTTTTCATACATATTTTACAATTAATAATTTTGAATTCTCTTTCATTATATTGTTTATAGTCATGAATAAACCTTGTGCGTGACTAATGTGGGTTACGAGCCTGCAGTCGTATTTAGCGATTCACTAAAGCGCAGTTTTCAAAACTGTAGGTACTCTTTTCCCAGAAAATATATAGGCTGCAATGATAAAATTCGATACACACATTTAATGTAAATTTATACAAACAAACCAAACGGTTTTACTAAAACCATATTTTTTGTACTTATTTGTGTAGATGGAAAACAATCTTTTTGTAACGTATAGATAAATATATCTCCTAATTTTTGTAACTACTCGGTAGATTATGTACAAACGACTATATAACAACTACGCAAAATTTCAAAACTACATCCCCAAGTTCATGAGAATAAATGTACCTAGGTTAAAATTAGCATAGTTGCTTCCCTTAAGCACCATAAGAGGGTTTTTTCGACGGTGATAAATCATGAAATAGGTTTCATTATTATTACTATGACATTATTTATTTTAAAATATATAAGGATAGAAAAACAAATTTTCTAATTATACGAGTATTATAAGGTTTTAATGAACATACTTCGTCGGTGACTTTAAAACTTTTGCTTGAATATGTTTTTATAATGTTAATAAATACTTCTAGTAAAGTTTTCTTTTTAATTATCATCTTCTATACCCAATTACTAAAGAATCGTTTTTCATCTAATTTAAAAGTACTCTTCACATACTCTACTTGCAAGATGTTAAAGAAGAAGATTCTTAGTGAACCAAGTTTTTACAAAAGGAAACACGTGGTTTATAAATGATATTTTTTTAACTATATCAGGCCATTTATCTTTAAGATCTTGCAGTGTCTGTTTGCTGTTTTCAAACTATTTAAGTGCACGTATACACCAAGCAAAATATTTATAAAGCTTCAGATAATTTCATAATAGTAAAAAAGTAGTGAGTTTTACAGCATGTTATTGTATCTAAACTACTTTCCTTCTTTAGGCGAGTAGGCACTGAATGGGACAAAAAAAATCTTATCATACAATTTTATTTAGGTGAAACAAATCTAATTCTTGTGACACAAGAAGGATGTTTATTGACTGGTGATAACTGATATAATTGAGTAACATCAATTCAATGGTTAAGAAGACAACTAGAAGAAGAAAGTGGGAGATACAAAGTCAAAGTTGGCCTTGTTAGTGACAGTTCTTGGTGAGTGAGGAGCTTTTGGCAAACTTTGTTTGGAAGTTACGACTTGCCAACTAAGGCGACAAAATCGAATAGCGTTATTTTATCGTGTACACGTATCTTGACAAAATCGGGAATTCAATTAATTCTTTTCTTAGTGACTCATTGTTTTGCTCTTCTAAAAAGTTGATGTCACAAGACTTTAAACTTATTTTAAGGTTTACTTATTATTTGAGAATCGCAATGTCTTTGAATACATAAGCGTGCTTTTGCCTATTTACTTCGAAACAATATACATGTCCAGCTTCACAAAGTACGTAAATACACTTTTCATTCTAAAGATTACGCAATTCTCACAAGCCATACTTTCCACTTATACTTTAATTATTTGAATTTAACTGCATAATATTACTTGTTATTAAACGTGTATTACTTCAGAATAGTTTGTTTAACAATAAACATTAGAACATTTTATGTCTCCTATATGGTACACCAAATTCTGTTTTTACACATTATTGAATATTGCGAAAAAAGAAAAAAATAAGTGACAAAATCTAAAAGGTCTTCATAACACATTTCGAATATACAATTAAACATAACTTAGTTACTAAAAGTGAAATGTATTCCTAAGGTTAATAGTAACACACTATTATTTTCAGGTAAGCTTGCTGTTCATAACAATGCTGGCTTAGTATTTTGGTAAGTAAATTAATAAGCTTTTAAAAATATTTTATTCGTAGCAAATTCGTAAAAAGGTATAAAATCTCATTAACATTTTGGGGATATCTCAATTCTAAGGTACACATGAACAAAAGAACCATGGAACCTTAGAGAGGTATTTTTAAAATATTCATATAAGAAATAGTATAACTCTTTTTCTTAATATGATTGTTGAAAAAACTGAAATAAAGCCAATGCTTAAGTACGTAGAGTACTTTTATAATTGTTCCATATAAGTCACGTTACGTTTTTTTTCAAGCATTCTTTTAGGATTTAGGAAAAAAATATGATACCTATAGTTTATTTAAAATTGTGACGGATAATAATATATATTGGTATAAATACAAAAATGTAGTCTGCGATTTGAAGGCCTAGCTCTGTGCCATGCAAATTACATTAACTTTAGTTAACTATCACATGAATATTGTCATCATGTAAAATTGCTGAAACAGAAGTGGTATTCAAACACAGGCCTATGAACTCAAGGAACTACAAGGCTAGCCATTCAGCGTTATTAGCTGAGCGTTGTGATTGGGTTGGGCGATAGTAAAGCCTATGGATCGGATTGATATCGCAAGAACTGAATTGATCTTTGCACCTAATAATTTTGTATTAAAATAATTTCTACATAGATAGATTATATAGATACATATCCTAGGTATCCACAGTTAGGTTCAAACAACGTCGAGCGTGGCTACTGCTTGGATGGGTGACCGCTAAGTGATCCTGTCCTTGCAAGCAGCTCGCCTGCCCGGCCATCGGTGGTGGTGGTTCGGAAGTAACCTTTAAGCCGTTGGTCCCTAGGTTGTGTTAGAGAGGACTACTTAGCTCTAAGTTCGCATAGTAAAAAAGACATCTTTACTTTACTTTAGTATCCGCAAAATATCTCAAGAAAGGTTTCATCTGTGGACTTAAAATTGCATGAAAATTCATTTCTACGTATACGAGAATTAGTTTGTCGAAGTTGCATATTTCTGCATATGATTTGACTTAGCGTTATTGAGGTTTATCGCTCAGTAGATAGGTAAATTTTCTTATCCGCCTAATTGCCTTTCCGTCTACCGCAGGACATTTCGACAAATAATTGAACTATTGGCTGGAGCGGTGTATTACGTGATACGTCGTGAGCGTGTTCCTCCTTGTTATATTATAAACACTGCAAAGTCACTTTTTTATAAAACCATTTCTGTAATTTGTAATATTTATAATAACCTTTATTTACCTAAAACGGCTCATTAACAAGACATATGATATTTATTATTGTTCTTTATTAAACAAAACATCGCACACTAAGTCATATAAACGAGAGTTATACTCCTTATAGATAAAGTATTATATAATAATATCACTTTTTTATGAACAAAACATTCTCATCCCTAGCGACAAGATACAATAATTCCATTAGGTTTAATGGTTTAAAGTATCCAAGTTAAGCGTTACATAAAAATTGATACTTTAACCTGTTTGCCATGTAATGCCACGTGTGGACGGGCAGCAGGCTACATGTCGTTTATCTTGGTAGACACAGTTTGTCTCTCTAACCACATTCGCTTTGTCATTCAAGTACTCTTCGTGTTACTAGCGCTACTGCTTTGGATTCAATGTAAGTACCATTTCGTAGACTTGATTTATAATTGCAATCTTTTAATTAATTTAAGTTTAAAGTGATATTTAAATACTTAAAGTTAAATAGTTGTTGTATGAACTTAATTTTTATAAAATTAATTTTGCAGAACATTTTTGGGATAAACATTCTTAGGGTGATATTATTACTGATAAACAATCAGTTTTCAAACTGTCAGTATAATAAATGTTTCGATTTTAGTACCTTAGATAAAGACAAGTAGTTTTTTATAATCTATGGTGGTATTTGGTTACATAGTACGTTTACCAAAGAGTAAGTATTGCTATTTCATCTAGCACCGCTAGTAATAGCCTACATTATCAATGAAACTATAAAAGATGTTTGTGATTATTATTACTATAATAGTAAAGCTCTTTTATAAGTCATATGTTGACGTACGTGGAATGTGGACATACGTACACGAGTCATAAGAAAGTCATTAAAGCTTATCTTAAAATTAAAAAAATATTCACCACACATTTTACTACAACGTAATATTGGTTGTTATTTTAGACAAATATCTTGAAAATATTAATTTTCAATAAAATTACAAATAAAATATCCATTTACCAAGCATAAAGATATGTGTATTATTAAAAGGGTTTACTCGCTTACAAAATAAATGATATATCGCCGTAGTAAATGTGAAACAAAAGTTTTCTTCAGATGCGAGCGCCACCAAACGAGTCAGGAGTTTTCTCTCTAACTTTGTTCAAAAACTGTGTCTCAACAGAGACGGAATCAAATAAAACAATTAACTACACTTCCATGTCTCACACTTTTAACAGGGTTTGTGTAATACCATTATCATTTCCGAAGTGCTCGTGTGTCATATGGAGCCGTCGGTGAATCTTTACTTCTACATGACATGAATGTGTCACGACACAAAATAGCTTTGGGGTTATTACTTTATATATCTCTGAAATAATATGGAACATTACTATAATTTTTCCTATCTCTTAAATATATACAATCGGTTTAAATAAATAAGCTGGCTGAACAAATGCATTTACCGAATATTTTATTATATATTAGTATTTTTGTAATTAAAAGAGCCATAATTTAAAAACGAAACGTGTATCTGATTCACTGAGGAAAAGTATGAAAACAATTTTAGTTCAGCCTAGAAACGTAAAACTTGGAACTTTCTCGGAGACTTCATATGTGCTGTGAACATTTAGCCATTTTATAATTGCCACAACAGGTTATTGGATGAGCTGTAGCGAAGGTTATCACTCGTAGGCCTAGAAAATTTCATTTCTGTTTGTCTGTCCGCACGATATCTCGAAAACCAATTGACTTATATACTATAAATTAAACAACTTCATTTTGTGTTAACTTCCTTTATTTATGATTGTCTATCTGCCTATGTGTCCACTTAATATATCTTAAATTAAATGAGCTGTAGATTTAAAATGTTGCACGCATCCTCAGTGAAGCCCGTTTTGAAATGTTGGTAGAGACCAGAAATACAATTTAGCAGTTTAGTTTTCAGACTTATGCGCGTAGTTACGGTCACAATACGCCTATATAGGAGCCTAATTCCCTGTGTACGGTTGTAAACAAGAGGCGTTGTTAATTTATAATAGTATATCATGGATAAATATGTCCTCATCAAGACAAGGCACCATTTTAATAAGTACTGTATGATTTATAAGTATTACTGTAATTTAAATAAATGACCTTGGGTGGCGGAGAAAAATTACACCTAATGTCCTCACTTTAATAATACATAATGTCCCTTTAAAACTATCAACTCACATTTCATGAATAGAGATCACGTTACCTCTATTATTTGAGGGAAAGATTAAAATCCTGAAAATAAAGAGTTTGGCTCCCACCTTGGTGTGTATATCTTCTTCTCCCTCGGTGAGTTGTGAATCCAAAATGTCATATTATGGATGGTCCGAAAATTGTACCTTCAATGAGATGACCAGATGTTCATGCACAATTTAACTAATCGATCAGGCAAATTTTAGGATCCTTTCCAACTGGACACCGAAGATACTGTATTAGTAACTTAACACACAACAAAACAACAAAACACAACACAACATGTACATGCATGTACATGTGTGTGTGTGTGTGTGTGTGTGTGTGTGTGTGTGTGTGTGTGTGTGTGTGTGTGTGTGTGTGTGTGTGTGTGTGTGTGTGTGTGTGTGTGTACATGTGTGTTATTACATTATACATAATAAAAATATTGGAAGAACAAAGCAAAGACAACTAGTCTTACAACAGTGTTCAATAATTTACGTATGAGTGGAAAGAAAAAGGATTACTCTATTAAATATGAACTGAATTTGTCGCGCCTTATGGCTAAATATTCTTTATACCACATAGAGACAGAACACGAAGGTATAAATTATTTTCATTCTTTGAGCTAATCTTGTAATTTGTTTGCCTAAAGGCAAAAATGAAACGACTTTGCACTGAAATTCTTCCTATATAACAATTTGTGATACAATAATAATTACTTATTCGATTAGTCACCTGTTTTTACACTTCAAAGCGAGTAGAATTATTCACTAATTATAATCTTATTGAGATAGATAAGATGTATTACTTGTCCATTTGTATTAGTGGGACCAGATTTCTTTTCTAACAGATTGTTGTTTATTAATCGTAATTAATGAATTTATAATGAAGTTGTAAAGCAAAACTGTAAGCCATTTTACTGATACAGTTGTTACAGCCTATCAAATATTGTATCATGAATAGTTATATCTGAACGAAGTACACTGAGATTGGCGTTGGATTGAATGTACCCAGTGTTGTGACACAGCATGTGACTGTATTGATATATCTCTGCAGCTAGTCATCAATCTACCGTCAGGTGTTTGTGGTGACAGTCCTGCGTGTCTCTCCATCCTACATATAATTGATGTTCTCTAATCTCCTGCACATACCATCAGTACAGTCTGAAAATTATAACTTATTTTATGGTTTCAACTGGGGTTTTATAAGTGTTTGCTGCAAATACCAGTAATACATTTTCAGATTTAGAATTTAACGTATAAATTCAAAGCAAGTGTTGAAGTAAACTTATTCAGAGGTTTATTAAAATAAAAAATAATTATTTACAGTTAAAAGTTTTACACGGTTGTACCAAAATATTAACATGTAATATTTACAGTAAATATAACATGCAACAAGGGCCGTTGCAAAGAACTATGTTTACTTTCTAATCATATATATATGTTCTTGATGTAAAAGGTAGTACCCAATTTTACTTTGATATACATTCAATTATAATAAATAGATCCTGCAGAAATAAAATGAAGCCAGAACACGTCATTTTTAAGTGTGAAAAATAAGTTATGCAGTATAATTTTAGTTTCGTTCATTGTGAATCAAGATTATTTTAAAATTGCTATTATCCTCATGCTCTCGGACTATTTTGTATTAGCTGTATATCCGACAAAAACTGTTTAATAGTACAAGGATAAAGTAGAAACCGTCTATAATACTTTTACTCGTATTTATACAATTTTAGTTACCAAAACAGTACTTACTATTTGAGCCGTTTAAGGTCATACACAATGTTTTTGCTTTCAAATCCAAGTAAAAATGATATAAAAAATATCTTTAAAAAGCGCAGATGATCAACTATTTTGTTTTTATTTTGTTACATCGATTAAAGCAATTATGGTAGTTAATTGTATATGGGCTGTTAATTTAGCTGAATTCTTTCACTGATTTCCAAGTTCATATGATTATTTAAATCATTTAGGAACTAGACAACATTTGTGAAGCCTATTTTTGGGAATCCAAAACGATTTATGTGGCGGTAGTTATTAAGCAAATACTTATTCTACTATTTCAAGGTAAAATAACAAAATCCAAGAAAGTTCTGTAGCTCATTTACAATAAAAGCAAAGCATTAAAAAATGGAAAAGACATATTAATCTCATCATAGCGTTAATCAGATAACTGTCTCTAAGCATATGTATAATAAAATCTCGTATTATCACACTAACACACAACGTAAAATATTTATTTTACGATAAAACTTTTACATATTTAGTACGTAAAACTTACAATATAAACATGAATTGAACATTTCAAGATGATCTGATTTTTCAAGATGGATCGTCTTAATTAATTAAAGTCATCTTAGAATGTATGTTATTTTTTAATCTATGTTGATAAGTGTACATTTGTAAGTTTGTAACGTATATCAATTGTGCACTACTTCCATGCATTTAATAACAGTAAAATTGGGTGTTAGTAACCAATTTGAATATAAGTATTGATAGAAAATATGGAATGCACATTACTAAGTGGCACATATTGTTTTTCTGAGTAAAAGAGTTAAGATTTGAAGTTAAATTCAATAAATTGTGCGGGTACATGTATCAATTCGTGTAAACTTTGAGGACTAATACAATTATTTAATCATTATTTTAAAATAATTAAATTAGTACACCGTCATTCAAAGGTATATACTTCTTGTTTACATGCTATTTTAAGTTAAATTTGAGAGTATTTTACTAGATTTTTTTGGTATTGCTTTGCCTTATTAGGCCAAGGAATTTAGCATGCCTAAGTATGGGGCCTTGTTATGTAACGAAAATTCATGGTTGTCTTATATATATTCAATAATGACCAAAACCATGAATGTCAAATAACCTTTATGTTGTTCTCATCAAAGAAAAAACGAGACAAAATATCATGGGACTATAAATAAAATCATAGTTAGAATGTTAATTAGATTTAAATTAGCACTACGCATAGAAAAGTACTTTTTTGTGCTGGAAACATGGCAAGGTCAATACGAATTAGCACACAACACAGTTCCCTCATAAAAAGATACAATGTTTGGAAATGAAATATTTTAAATAATCCCATCGTATTCAAACATCTGTTGGCGGAACAAACTTTTTGTCTCCACTTCTCGTCAGCTTGACGAATGAGCGACGATATGTTACGCGGAACACTAGAGCGATAACAATGAGCGTTATCTAGCGGAAGTAACAGGGGCCGTTTAGTGGCTGACGGCCGGCTATCTGTCAGTCGTTCTATTGGCCGACAGTAATCGGACATGCTTTTATAGAGTCCATTGAATTTCCACTCCAAATTACTACCGTGACTTAAACACATTATCTTATTGACTGAAAGTATATTTTTTACGGTATTCGGTTGCTTTTACCATAAATTCATATATTTATCAGATATCTTTCCAAAGTATCTTATTCGAGTCGATAACATCCTTATGCTTCTTAATATAAAATGCATTTTGAAGACATTAAATGTATAATATATCATTTCCTTTTCAACAGTATTTCAATAAAAGTGTGTAATTATTACAGCATAAAATAATTATTTAACCACTACTTTTTAAATTTATCCATGAAAGGATATAATAATTTAATCGCTATAGTTAAAAGGGCACAAATCATGATAGTTTGTATTGACATAATAGTGGATCTCGGTTTCAAAAAAATTCTGTATTCCATTGTTTTTTAATAAATTAGCGTTAAAGTTAAATGTTATGCGTTATTGAAGTTATATTTACAGTAACTATTACAGTGATTTGCCTCGGGTGTACCAAGAGGGAAAACATTTGAAATAAATCAATGAATATCAATAAACAATGATTTCAAACTGATTTTCATTGGAGACTAGTTAGTATATGCTGATGGTTCTTGCGTAGTTTAACATTTTCGAACCCAGCTGCTTTGTAACAAATAATCGTTTTTAATTTCTATCAATAACATTAGAAATATCTGTATGTACCTTAAATATCCATTTTAGAGATTTAAAAAAGGTTTAATCTCAATCACGAGCATAAAGTAATAACAAAACAAAGACTACTGCAGAATATTACGAGTGAAACTCGGTAATTGCTGGTCATTACTTACTTTTCATTATTTCCTAATTCCTCGTTTGATATTGAATGGTAAATGTTTTAATTAATTTCATTAAATTGTATAGATAATTTATTTGATTTACTCAAGTGCATAAATATAGTTTATTTGAAATGAAATTTTTCTTTTCTTATATAAATTGAAAAAATAAGTACAAGACTTTTGTTTACATAGCAATTTTTGTTGTAATCACATTAAATTGTTCTACTTCGTACTTAGAATGAGTTATTTGTAGTGAGAAACTACTAAGTCAAATTCAACTACAAACTAGAGCAACGTTTACTCTAATTACTCTACTTGTGCTTGTGTCTGCTTGTTATGAGCCTTTGGGTGAGTTTTAAGAGCTTACACAAAATTGTCGGACTGTGAGCTGTGAAGGAAATAAAACTAGAATTAAAAGTAGTAAAATATTCGAAATCACAAATTTATGAACTATACAATTTTATCTGAATAAAGTAATTAATTTAAATTTCTGAAGCGAAATACAAGTAATATTATTATTTTGTTATTTGATTAGAAATTGGTGGCAAAGTATTGCTTTTAAACAAACAGCAGATAAAAATAAAGCTGCTTTTAAAGTGCTATTTAGGGTTTTATAGAAAGCAATTCTAAATAGTTCCATGAACGCGTTCTTTATTTATTGCTTTGTACGTTCTTTGAAAGTTGTCACCTAAAATACTATAGAGTTATA
This sequence comes from Homalodisca vitripennis, assembly GCF_021130785.1. NCBI lineage: Eukaryota > Metazoa > Arthropoda > Insecta > Hemiptera > Cicadellidae > Homalodisca > Homalodisca vitripennis. The sequence goes on along the minus strand of NC_060207.1, from coordinate 151,107,239 downwards.
CTCCTTTTTTATACTCGTAATAAAAATTGTGGAAACATGATTTGGATGGACACTAAATGTATAATGTATGATATCACACACGATAGTGATTTTATCGCGAAATCTAAGTGTCACGCCATGATAAATGCTTCAATTATAACTTTGAGGATTACGGTGAAAACATCCTGGGAGTTTAGCTTTAAATATATACAATAAAGTCTTTTACTTTCACTTTGTAAGTTTGTTTTTCAAAATATATACATAAATGTATTGCCTACTGGACAGCTATTGTAATTATAGTTGCGAATTCCCGAATTTTAAAAACATCGTTTATCCAATTAATTTGAAAAAGAAATCTGGTAACTCAAAGTCATTTCGTAATGATTCGTGATATTTTATATATATCTAACTCAGTTTCTTCGACACTCCGAGATAGATTGCCATACTTACGAAATGGACTCTGAATGTGCTAGAGTTTTCTAAAATTCTCTAAATGTGTAAACTCTCTAGGCACTGTTCTAAGCGAGAAATACCGTACATAGACTTTTTAATCTCTTAAACAATCTTCCTTTGATGCGACAGCAAAACTAGAAAGTTACAAAGAGTACCTTCCTTCTTTATGTTTTCAAAGGAAACCCTTTATAATAATTGGAAGGATTTCTTTTAGATAATTAATTATCTATGAAACATTCTAGCGAATAGTATAAGTTTATAATGCGATGTACTTATATCCTGGTGTCTGTCATACCCTACCATACAAAGTTCAAGCATGTACAGGTCAGGGACGTTCAAGGCAATATTGCAAGAGATCGTGACTTGTACAGGCAATGTAGCCATGAATGTCTGCTATCTCAACCATATCAATTGATTTCCTGATATCCTTACACGTTTATTAAAGTCTTTAAACTGTAGTCTTTCCTTTTTTGGCGACTCAAGGTTTCACAGTTGGGATGAGATTAAGAACCACGCCATTTCTATTCACGTGCAAAATATCTGTAACTGATTTCGGTCCTGTGATGTTCTTTCATTAAGTATATTCCATTTCTCAACGGACTTTTTGTAGCTACAGTAACGGATTGATTTTATGTTTCATAATGTACTTCAATATGTGCAAAATAATTTCGATAGTCTACAGCAGGTAAAGCAATATATTATAATATTTATTTATCACCCATGACTACAGGATAACCTTTTATACTAGGTAGTCTATGTGTAAGAATTTATAGTGTATGCTAGCATTGCTTGAAGTCTTCATTGCAGTATTAATGGTTATATACGTGAATTACTGTAGGAAAACAATACAAATCATATAAATCCTTCAATAATAGTATAATAACTAGCAAATGTCAATTTTGTATGTTAAAGTCATTAAAAGAACCCCAATTCAACATAAGACCTAAGGATTAAACAGCTATATGTTTATACCGGGTATATGGAAAGAAGTAATTTATCTCCTAGTACATGCGATATATTAATAATTCAATATACAATACTGGTGACCCTGAACAATAGGTGGAATGAAACTATAGGGGTGCACTGTATATGTAGGTACCCAGAAACTTACGGCATGCTCCGTATGTTGTGGCTACTGCAGCACACAACGCTAACTGCATTATGTTTTTTTATATAGTGCTATTAATCTAAACAAGTGTTCATAAATGTATGTATAAAATTAAACATGTTGATAATAAATACTAAGGTATAATGAATGTTTTACTATAACAGTTATCTTATCTATTCGCCTGCGGCTTTTGAGTTTAAAGTTAGAAGATTAGGTTCGTAATTCGTAAAAGCAAATATGTATACATGTTGTCTTGTTACTGAATGAAATATTCATAGTTGATCAAATGGTTTTAATTAATACAAAAACTGTTGTTTAAAATATATACTATACTACCTATACATATGGCTATTATGTTTAGGAATATGAACAGTAATACTTTTTCAATGTATAATACATTTGGAGCTATTAATTTTAAATATTTATTATGCTTATATTACATTTTAAACAATGGCAATTTTCCAACAAATTGTAAAGACATAATTCATAAGCTATTCACGATAAACATAAAATTAGTCCTAGGCTGTATATTTTAAATTTCACTATCCTAGACCACTCCTATAACACTGACAGGCATATTTATATTCGTTCAGGAATACCATCACGAATAATATCTTCGGTTTATTTAAAACAATTCATTATTTTTAAATATTGTATTTACAAGCAAAATATATTCATTCCAGGAATGATGCTTTATTTTATCTTTTCAGATATTTTAGATCATATAAAAATATAAAAGGTATTAGATATCCCAAACCGATGTTCCTACGAATATATCACTAGGCATTTTCTGTTAAACTGTAATTATAATAATATTCAAATTTATGCATAAGCATTAAGGGTTTTGTATACTATTTACATATGATTAGCCATGAATGTAAAGGGCTGGGACGTTGTGTAGTCAGTAAATGTTTTCTTTGAGCTGAGAGGGAAGTGTTTCGCTACAAAAGACATATTAGTTGAGTAATATATGTTTATTTATTTAGTTTTTATTAGTTAAATATACTTAACATATATAATTTTAATCAAGTGTATATTTTTTATTATATATTGACTCATAATTAAATGTATGAAATATTCAAATATAGAGGTAAATATAAATACTGTATTAAATATTATACGTTGAATATAATAATATATATTAATGAAAGTACACTATAACCTTCAGATATACGTAGATTATGTAGCTTTGTTATGACAAGTAACAGTATTACATTTTTTATATTATTTATATTTACAATAATTAATTCTTTTCTTTAAACCTTCTCAAATAGTTTTAAGAATCAGTTTTTAAAAATCTCCTTGATCCAACCAAAAATATCAAGCTGAAGTTACAAAAACGCTTTGTCCATTAAAATAAAAAAAAAAATAATTTAACTAAACAGATACTAATAATTTATGCTTAATTTATAGATGAATTTAGTATATTACATTTTTGTTATTAGAATCTTAATAAAAAAGGATTAAAAATCCTCAATGGTTTTCATAAAGAACATTTTAATAATATAAGAACTTTAATATGAAGAATATATTACATTGTTTTTTTAGTTTGGTTCCAATTAAATGATATGGTTTCCCAATTATACCAAACTCAATCTTTAACACCATAACACAAAGATGTAATATTAGCCTAACTTTCATTTTCCAACGACAATGTTAGTATAACAGCTTAATGAGAAAGAGCTGCAACAATAATAAAAGAGGACGATAGTCAAACGTATTATCAAAGAGTTTAAAGTATATAGATACTCACAGCTAAATCTTATATATATAAAAATCTTGAGTCACGATGTATGTTGCCAATAAACTCCAAAACGACTGAACCAATTTCAATCAAATTTCACATGTATCCGTAATTTAGTCTAACTTAGAAGATAGGATAGTTATTATCTGAATTATTCGCTTATGTCGTGAATATAAACGAATAAAATGAAGAAAAGTTTTCAAAGCGCCTGCACATTATAACCTGCAATTACGAGATAGATACGTATATTAAACAGTGAAACACTATTTGAAGGCGCTAAGTTATGATGTATAATTGTCTAAACTAAATTTTTGGTTGAACTTAAAGGTTGAGTGGTAGACCACTTTGTAATAAAATACATTATGCATGTACAATACATTTTTGACATATTTTCTTGATCGTGACATCAAGGTAAAATCTACATCGGGGTTGGAAATATAATTTACTTCAACCAGAAATGCTCATACGCGGGCAAAACTTACGAAAAGCGTGCGAAGCCGCGGGAAACAACTAGTATGCTATATATTTTGACTTAAAAAATGATACCTAATAAAGTTATTGCAAGCAGTCAATCTGGAAAGCCATATTGTGGCCTTTTGTAGACCTAATTGAGTCCAGTTAGCATTATGTGGAAATGTACTTAAATTTTGGCTATGTAAGGATTACTTTTATTTGATAACATTAAATACGCAGCAGAATTTAAACTTCCTATCGTACCAAACTTTTCAAAATAAAATTGTTTAAAAATATAACTTATTGTTAGTAAAGTTACCATATATTAACTAATATTAGTAGATTGGTAATATAGCTTACGTAGGAAAGTAAATGGTGTTATATTGACCCAATAGACATACAAGACTGTTGATTGCCAGCAGCCGATTAGACATCTGTCAGATCGGCAGTAATCGCGCACTAAACGGTCGGATAGTTACTTCCGGTAGATAACGTCCATTGTAGCGATCTGAGTTACAGTTGGTTATCGGCTATAGTATTAATCACTCATTATATACTGTAGGATATTTATTGACATTTCCCGGAATTATTTTTAAACTTCATTAATATTAGTTTACGCCAAAGTAAACTTCAAAACTATAGAAAAGCTGTTGAATAAGGCAAAACCCTTTGCTTAAATAACTTGGACGATTCTTGAATTGTTTAGAATATCTATATCACCAAACATTGTGCGTTGAATATGCTGCATACTGTATGCATGATGACAAATTAAAGAAGTGGATTCTGAAAATTATGATTATATATAATTATAGTACAGTTTTTAAATATTGATAGTTACGGTATACTATAGGTGATACTACGGTAAACTAGCAATACCTAACGAACTATAGATATTGTACTTCGCCCATGTATACTTGTGGGTACACGTGTTGCAGAACCAGTGATTCACCAATCATAATTTTAACCTTAATTTTGAAAGTAATAGTAACTGGTGTATAATTTAACAAGGTATAATATCATCTTACGTCACGTAACAGGCTGTGCTACGGTTATGTTACTTGTTAAAATTGTTTATGATTGTACTCAGTTAGATTTTTTAATCATGTATATTGCAAATTTTCTTGTTGACTTCATAGTTACCCACAACACCTTTTGTAGGACGTTTGCTAACGCTAGCCCCAATCCTATGGAGTGACATACACTATTATTGAACTCGATGTTGCCTGAATAACATACTTGGAATAAAGCTACTTGTAAAATTTCAAGTCTGTTCGTTCTCGCTTAGTATTAGTATGCTCAGCCAATACACCACTCGTACAACGTACTAAATATGTTTCAGAATTTTCACATTTCCAAATCTATTAAGAGGCTTCTTCCAGTTATTGTTAAATCAGTGACTTTTTTTAAATAAAATAAAACATGTATTTTGAACTGACATTTTTATCCATGCAATAATATAATCTGTCTATAATAATATATACAAGATTAATATTGCACTTTATTAATAATTAACTTCATTTTACTTTTAAAAATAACGTTAGGATTCACAGACCATATTCCAAAATATACTGACCATATTACGCAATTTCAAATTAACCATTTTTATGTCAGCTACTACCAACAGACCTTTTTAGCCTAATGATTTTCCGTAAAAATGCTTCAAACTATGACAACTAGCTTTCTAGCTTCATCACCTCGTACCGTCTAATGTAGCCTACCTTAAACCTGTCCCGACACCCTGATGCCTGGACTCTCAAGCCGCCATATCAGACCCCATTGCAATGTTTCAGGCTATTGATTTTGGCCTATTTGTTTTAATATTAAGTTCATAGTAATTTTAGTGGCATTTTCAATCTACTATACTTATCTAGTCACGTACCAAATGTATGTGCAGCACATACGCTCAACAAAGGGTAAAGTTGAACGAATCACGGTGGAACAATGAACAATAACGTGACATGAATGTGGTGCTAGGATGTAATGAGATACAAATGGGATCTACATTTTAACAACCACCAGTATGAAACCACAATGTAGTGGAGACAATGTGTCGGTGATAATAAGAATGGTTCTTTCACGGAGGCAAAACTCATCTCTCTTTGCTACCCAGTTAGTTAAAATTAACTATTTCAAAAGTGTTGATTTAGTTAGACTTTTCATATTTCGTGCTACTGAAGAATGTAATGGCATTGCAAGTTAATATATATACGAATCTTATTATTTTACCATATTTGTTCCCCTACAGTAATCGATGCATTGTTTAATTTAACAGATTAGGTCACGTAGGTTTGATGAATAGATAGCTAATATTACAAGATAAACCATGCCTTACTACTAAGACATTGTCATTCTAATTACACTCTACATACTTATTTAATTTGTAGATTTGACATGTATATAGTACGAAAAGGTATCTGTTGAAGGTATATATAACATTGTAAGACAGTTTAACGCTAATGTCTCAATACATATGGTATAAATCTGTACAAATATAATGTTGAAAGAAAAAAAACCGTTATTGTTATTCCAAACTTCAGTGTTTTTATATATTTCAAAGGAAATTAATACTGTAGAGTTCACTTTTTATTTCATTTTATGGTCTTAATTCGTTACCACTTCCTGTTTATAGATGTTAGTTAGCTATGTTGACATACATAATCTTTAAACACGCTTGCTGATTATGTAAATATACTGAAATAATGTTTTGAATTATTTAATATTTGTATATTAGAATGATATACCACTAATTATTTTTAAAAATAATATATTTTTGTACAAATATGGAAATACAACAAAATATAAAGTAACTAGCAGTTACCAACAATGTCGCACGCAAGTTAAAGGCTTTGTGCGTGTATGGGCACTTCTGGTTCTAGTGAAATATATTTCAGAGGCCAATGCTGTTTGCCTTGTTACCAAGATCAAAGGAGCAGTATGCCTTAAAGTATATATTTATGGACACCTAACTTACTCCGGTCTCAGTATTTTTGGTGGTATAGTTGAATTTGCCTTCATTACCTGGTTAATAGAATATAATAATTTCTGTACAGGTTCGAGATGCTTTATTCTGCCAAAAGATAGTAGTCAAGATATGTACATTAGTTTTGTTGATTAATATTAATAGAATCTATAGTGTATCGTGATATTGGAGTGTAATATGTTGAGTGATTAGGAATAACTGGGATTTGTATCAACTTAAACTGAAAATGACTACCTACGAAACATGTACGAAGAGCATATCCAACAGTCATCTCAAATGTAAGGGTAGTGTTCGTTCAGTTATGTTTCATGCAAAATGTGTAGGCCTTGATAAAGCTGATATTGAATATTTCACTAACGAAAATATGCCTCAGAGATTTTCTCCATGTAGCGAGGAGTGAAGGCGTAGCCTACGATTTGAGTCTAGCGTTACTCAAGGTGGCCAACTCTAGATGATAGAATGGTAGCAATCTATGATCTTAAAAGCAACATACTGATTCTACCAAAGAGTTCAATAAGTCGTATGAGCTTCTCAACTTACAATTTGAAGATAGCCTAAACACTAATACTAATTGATAAGTTGGAAAGTGAAAATAGGATTCTGAAAACCAAAGTAGACATTCTTGAAAATGAAGAACAGTACACTAGAAAGCACTGTGTTCAAAACAGGGATATAATTTTTTTTAATGGAGTACACCAAGCTCAGTACTGGGTGTTACATTGTTTCTTATCTATATCAACGACTAAAGTAATGGTACGTGCAAGGGCTATATTACGTCACTTGCAGATGATACAGCTTTATGCTACATTGCTAATGATAGAAATGAAATTTTAAATACAAATAAAGGAGGATATATGTAGTCTTTGATGGTGGTTTCTGGAAAATAATATGATCTTAAGTGTGAAAACAAAATACGTAAACTTTAGTTTGAGAGGAAAAGACATTTTTCAGAGTAAAATGCTGTTCAAATGTCCTAATTGCTTATACAACAAGAGTGAATGCAACTGATTGTAAGGACATGTTGGAAGATGAGTATATTAAATATTTAAGGAGTATTTGTTGATAGGGAGCTAAGTTGGAAAAAACATATTGCCAGTTTAAAAGAGAACGTGAATAGTGTATTAAGTTTTGTAAGCAATATATGTGATGAGGCTATTTTTAAAATGCTCTATTTTCCCTCGTTCACAGCAAGCTTAATTACGGCATAACTAGTTGGGTAGGAACATATTTAACAAATCTCAAAACTTTATTAACTAGGTATACAGAAGAAATGTATTCGAATTGTTTGAAAAGCGCCCGATGATATCCTTCTTTACCCCCTTTCCAGCAACTTCATACACTCCCTCTTAGAATTATGTTTGTTTTAAAGGTTACATGATTTTTTTAATAAATAGTAGGAACCGTTGTACAATTGTATATTATAGACTAAGTTTTTTTAATATGATATATCCTAAGTTAAGGAATGTTAATAGTGTTCAAATGTTTAGTAAATATGTTTAGGATTGGATTATAAGCATATAACAAGTAGATTAAATTTTCTTTTCTATTATGCGTTAAATACTTATTTGTAAACCTGAGTTATTGTATCCTAGCAAATTCGAGTTAGTTTCTAGGTTAAGTTTTAAATAGTAGCTACCTTGATACAGTATTCCAATAACACAAAAAGTTATTCACTCTCACCAACACAACTGCATGCCATATAGATCACAATAAACACAGTACAAATATAAACACACACACGCACACACACAAACCGAAGAACAAGCACGCACTGAAGACTATTTAACGACATAAGTTTTTCTTGGTTTGCATTGTTGTTCCTCAATAAATTAATCTACGTAGGATGGCGACCTCCCATCCCTGCCACGCATGAGCTTATCTATCAGCTGTTCGGTCTGCCTACGCGGGGGGAGGTCCCTGCGATCTGTATTAATACCTTAATTTATCAATTTCTTTATTATGTTCTTTTTAATATTGTATTTTAATAGCATTATTTATTGACCCTGTTAGTATACTTTAAATTTACACATATTACTGAGTTTTGGTTTTCAATGAATTAGTTTAAACATTTATTTTTAATTAAGTTTCGGATGGTTATGTATTTTATTTGTATATTATTCTGCCAGACGTTAAAATAAGTTTAGTTTTGGTCCTCCAATCAGGCTAGGCCTGGGTGATTCCTCTATATTCTATTTATTGTTGGAAATTAACAGTGAACGTACTTCTTTGTGTAATTATGTAATATGTTAATTTTATATACAGAGTGGTATTTCGGATTGGTACTAAATTGTACAACTTTCATATTTATATATGTAAAACCTTTTAGGAATAAAGAAAGATTATTATTATTATATACAAAAGTGTACTGTTAAAAGTATATTTGATGTGTTCTAAAACTTTTAATTTACTATAAAGATATTTTCTTATACTGTGCTCAGACTCGGTTACACAAAATGTTGACATAAGAAGTGCTGTTGTTATAGAGGTTACTCTTTACTTTAAATTCTATCAATATAAAAAAATTAAACATCGAAGTGAAAATAATTGAACATGCGGTTTTCCTCTTATGAATACATAGGACAGTTGATTAAATCTCACAGTGGTCTTTCAATTAATAATATGTGTTAGCTGTAATGCAACTTTAGAGACCAGTGGGGTGTAGCTTGAAGGGATTATCGATATAAGAAAATGCCCATATGTTAACCGGGAAACCTAAGTTCGTATAAAATTGTAGTACACGAACATAGAGACAGACAATTAGATTTGTATATAATAATTTAGATATAGGATAGAAGGTGTAAATTTTATTGTATTACACCTTTATTGTACACTTATTACACTTTAACACTTATTACTTTATAAGTATTTATGACTTATTACCTTTATTACACCTTGTTCTTGTATTGTTATTGTATAACGTATAAAGGGATTAAAACGTATTTTGAAGAAGTGTTACAGAATAAAAATATATTGGTGTGTTATTTTACAATTCAAATACCATGCTACGATAGTAATATAAATTGCGGGGTAAGAGGCACTTGTTACAAAATCTAGAGCCTCAAATATTCACGAAGGCTTAAAAAATTTAATTTGAATGATTCTACTGAATTATGAGATATTTTGTGCGCATGAAAGTTATTAGCAGAAGACCCGAAACATTTTACGTCTCTCTTGATAATTGCTCAACTCATTTTCAATGGCATCAACTAATTTAGTATTATATCAAAGACAATAAACAGAAAACCAGCAGAAAGAATGGTCAATAGACAGTTTTATCCTGTACAAAATAAACAAAATCTGGCTACTTCTTCTGAGAGAAGCTTAGAATAATGAATAATCAAATTTAAAAGAGCTTGTATACAAATTTCAACCTATCCAGCTCTAATCCTAAATCGGTCTGCATTATCCAAAACCTTTTATATATATATACTCAGCACATTCCGATTCCGTAGTAAAACATATGCATCTTTGAATACATTTCTTTAAAATTGAAATGTATTATAACTTTTTATTCCTGAAAGCCTTATTGATTTTAAAATAGGTTTAATGCTGAAAACCATACTACATTCAATAATGGTGTTGAGCCAAGCCGGGTTTTACCGAAAGGGGCTACGATCTTACAATATTTTTGACAAGTGAAAGTGTTGCGTGAAAGTGGCAGGCAATGATACTCAAGGCGATGTCACGGCTAAGATGTTCCCCTTATCTTCTCAACGTTCACCACGCTTCTCCCTTAATGGGTTGTAGACTCAGCGTTGATATTTTACTAAGCCTGTCTACCTTTTTAACAAATTCTAACTTATAACTTACTCTTTTATATAGTATTTAGGTAAAATTAAGTAACAAAATAAGCTGTACAGTGTTTGGACAATAAATACGAGCACTTTGAATTAAAATACCATTTTCAATACTACAATTACTTTTTATACTTAATCTTTTCCAATTATTATCCAAATAGATACTGAAATTTAGCATGCTTACGCCCAAAATGTTTTGTAAACGTGATTTCAGAGAGTTACTTTGAGCCTCTTCGGTAAAAGAATATTTTATGTATTATAACTAGAAGATTCATGCAAAAAGTTTAAAAATATTTCCGAGGTTCGAAAAAGGAAGGATGTAGGTCTGCTGTTAATACAAATTAGACTACCATGTTTTAAGTAATATTTACAGTCCTACGAAATCGTGGAATTCTCATAAATTTCATCCACTTGACGCACTACGCTTTATTGTATTGTGGTGAGACCACAGATGTGCTGAAATTGTGTCGTGACAGTGCAATTACTAATGAAACTTCGCCTTCTGAAGATTCATCCATCATTTTATTAACCATATGGCAGATGCAATTGCGAGATAACAACTGAAGAAATTAGTGGTTGAAACTTTTAAGTGTGAAACAATTTGTTCTAATGTTAAGTTAATTGGACGTGATGGTTATTAAATATGGAAGAACCAATTTGGTATGACAGTATAAAACATTAACAGATTGATACAGACTCTGCCTAAATAGGTCATGCTAACACTTGTCGTCCTGTCAACAAAATAACCAAAGAAACGTTTCTCCACATGTTTAATTTTACCTCAAATATTTTTTTATAAAATACTAACTGCTTGAAAAGAAATTCAAAATAATATAAAACTATCATATTGGAAAAGAAATTAAGTATCCTATACGTTATGTAAATAAATATATAACCTAGATTAAATATGTATTGATTATTGTAAAATATGTTGATATGCTTATGTTTTACCTTTTGGAAATTAAAATGTTATATTATCCCCAGATTTTATATTATATTTACTATGTGTATAGACTTTAAAAGCTACAGAAAATAATAACTTTTAATTAATGGTACAACAGAGCACATTAGAATATGGTTTAGTTATTAAAGTACTAATTAGTAAGAATAAGTTGTGTTTTAACTACAAGAATTGCTTATGAAGAGACGACACCTACGGATGTTTGTAGCTGTCAAATATTAAACATTTTCTCGGTATTAGTTTACCAATATTCAGGTACCGATATGCAGTAACAGTCTGAACTTCTATTAGAAACTTCTACTTTCTATCTTTGTGATTGTGAATGGCATCTCATGGCATGCTAATCGAACCTGAAACGAACGGAGCGAAATGTTTCACCTCACACCCACTGTACAAACACACAAGGTCAGGTCAAGCCTCATGCATGAAGTGCAATTACACCTTACACGTCCATCCACAGCTAATGTAGCTAATGTGAAGCTTAATCGCCCAGTTAGCTATTTATCCACAGTGAAAAGACTCCAAAATTGAGCTTTACTGGTGATGTAATATTTCACTACGTGATTTATTACTCTATTATGATAATTAAGAGGCCCTCTATTTTTTCTTTATTGTCTTGGTAATAATTCGTTATTCTATGCTACTTTATTAATCATTTGCTAAATATACAGGTACATTTGAATAAATACTCGGTTTGACAAGAAACATTGTAGCTTCTTAAAATATTTCTTAAATGGCATCTCATAAAAATATCTAAGGTATTACTGTTGTTAACTTTTGTACTTATTAAATTATTAGAGGCCTGTTATTGATCTGTTTAAATCAATAGCAAAACTAAATTTTTAATATCTTATTGTGTCATTTAATTTTATAATATCATGTTTTATTTTTCACGAGTACAATATTTTTGTCCAAAGCGTATGCCAATGGGAATTATTTTCCTAATTATTATATATTATTAAAAAAAGACAACATAATAAATACACGTACAGATTGATACGTAATAATGTGGAATCATGCGTTTAATTATTATATATGGTAAATCATTCATCATTACAATAGCATTAGGTATTTTTATCAAATTAGGGAATTTTAATTAGCCACACAATTACACAAAACGCAAAACAAATTTTATACTATTATATGTTACAGTTAACATTCTTTTTATTTAAGAGTTTATCCAGGTTTGTTAAAAAAGCGTAAGAAAGTGTTTTTCTAGTTCAAAAGGCCGCATAATTAATTATTGGTTTCGGATCGATGTGGTGTATTTAATTGGACTATTTTTAAAAGACACAAATACTTTATGTTCTTTTCATCGTTTATTTGACTTACTAAAAAACTTAACTTAATTTTACAATCCAATTAAGACGAAAATTTTATTTTTCATGTATTGGGATCTATGAAGTATAAAGCTATTTTGGACATATTTAATAGTAATAGATTAATTTAACATAAACACAATAACACAAAAACTGATATTCAAAACTTTTATATTTGTGGTTTTTAACTAAAAAAACTCTCAAACATGTTTATTACCAAATACATATTAGAATTTTATCACTAGTCTTTACGACTTCTCTCGATATTTTATGGTTGTGCTGAGGTGAAGGACCTACTTATGAAAGCCCTCGAAATATTTTTGCTTATTATATCTATCTACTGATTTGCATATTTATACTATACTTTTTTTGATTACATAGAAATTAGGTTTTTATTTTTACTCGTATATCGCTCGTCTGTGTTTCTTCTCAAAACTCAACTATTTTAAAACGGTTTTATGTCTTTCAAAGAGCTTGCTTATGAATCGGTATTGGTATATTCGTATATTACCCCTTATAATTAACAGCTATATGCTATATTTAAGACATATTAAGGTCATTTCTGTCTAAACAGTTTCTATGGATTATCTACCCAAATTAGAACCATTGAATCTGAAAAATGACTTTGTTACAGGTAGAATTTCATAGTCGTGCATGCGTCTTCTTAATTATGTGGGGGTTATCAAAGTTATTAGAAAGAAGTATGGATCATATTATAGTATTATTCAAGAACTATTAGCTATATACATTACTTTGATGTTAATGTATACAACTTAATGTTGCTATTTTTAATTATATTCCGACTTGGTTATATTAGTTTAATAATTAGCGATTGTTTAACCATCAGGTTGTGTTTGTGTGTATTATGTTTTATAATGAAAATAGAAAACGATTCCTTAGGATTTAAAATACAAATATTGTATTTGGTAAATAAGAAAACATATATTACATGAACACAGTGTAGACGATTGTCTGACCGATTATTGACGACCTATAGTACGGCTGACAAATTGGGGGTAATCGAACACAAACCACTGCCATTACTTCTCCTGATAATGTCTATTGTTATCTTTTCCTACGCTACTTTGTAGCGAATCATTGCATTTTTTTACTTGTACAATTCTGGTACCATAAACCACATAAGGAACAAAATAGGAAAAAATGCATAAAATGACATTCGTAAGGCCTGCAGAACGCTGTTCACTATAACAAAAGCATTGATGATTGCTATAAACTCAAATCTATAAGCAAAAGTAAACCTTTTGAAAATAGCTATCGAAATGATTTGAATCTAAGGAATAATTAATTGGCTCACCAACTTATATTAAAATCGAAACAACCATATGGATTTAACATTCGCTAAATACTTTTTCCACTTGAATCCTTGGATTTTAATCTACAAATTTATCTAAATTAGATTAAAATTATATTATATTATGTTATTATTTTTTAAATTAACAACTAATCAAAACGTCAAACTGTGGTTTACATTTTGAAAGTTTATTATCAGGTCTTTCATCTTTTGTCGGTTTATTTCATTCAGTGTATTCTGTAGATTATAAATTTAGCACGAAAATTATTTTACTTAATAATGTGTATGTTCCTCCATGGAGTTTGGCTGAGTGTTAGTCATGTCTCACACGGACAGCGAGAACATGTCTCTTCTGTCCTTCCGGACTTTGAAAACTGTTCCACAGGATATATCGAGAAAAAAAAATGAGCCTTGGGCTTGACACTATGCACGCAGCTTCAGAGAAATGTGTTCCGTGACACGTGATCTGGCGTAACGAAACTTATACTGTTTTCACTGTGAAGAATCCTTATTCAATCATATATATATATATTTGTATATGGGTATTGTAAATTGTATATATATATATATATATATATATATATATATATATAGGGGAGACCTGTGTACCTAGGGCCACAATGTACCTAGGGCCACCCCTTTTCCCCCCCAAACTGTAGGGGGAATTTTCATTCTGGTGAGTTTAGTGTGTTGGCTAAACTGCTTGCAGCTCCTATTCCTGTGTTGGAGACAAACTAATGAACATTGCCAGAGGATATCCAGTTGAGCTAGTTTTCAACTTGCAAAAGTAATTTTTTTTACTTACCAGCTTGGATTTTTCACTCTGAAGGTAAGTGTATCAGATAATTTAGAGATAGTATGTGTGAAACTTTGTTTAGTGCAGAATAGATTTTAGTATTCAGGATTAAGGTTAGTTTGACTTTAAGGTTATGACAACACTATTGATAAAATATGTACAGACTTGTACCTAGGGCCACAGTAAACATGTGTACCTAGGGCCATGGCCCAGGTACAAGTTTGGTGGCCCTAGGTACAAAAGCATTAAATGTGACTAATGTTTAAATTATATAACAATGTATAACCTAAAGTTTGGCTTTTCTGATCTGTGTTTTTGGTTTTCAGATGCCTAGAAATAAAGAGGGTAAGAAGAGATCGCAACCAAACTCTGAAAATGTGATGGCTGCAGCAAATATGGTTCTAGAGGATGGCGTATCGGTGCGAAAAGCGGCAAAAGAATCTGGAGTGAAGAGAACAACACTGCAGCGCTATTTGGCCTACCAAACTGGTAAAACAGATCCAACTACTTATTTTAATAGATGCGCTGTGTGGACAGTGTTTACTAGAGAGGAGGAGGTTGAATTAGTTCAGTACTTGCTACAGTGTAGCAAAGTGCATTACGGATTGTCTAGAACAGAAGTAAAAAAACTTGCCTTTGATTATGCCAAATTAAATGGAAAAACATTCCCTCCTACTTGGAATAGAGATTCTAAAGCAGGCGATCAATGGTACTTAGACTTCATGAAGAGACATGAGGCTGTAATAAGTCTTCGCAAGCCTCAGCCTACTAACTTGGCTCGGGCTACTTCGTTTAATAGAGCCAATGTAAATACGTTCTTTGATAAATATTTAGAAGTCATTGAAAAACACAACTTTCCTCCAGAAAGGATCTATAATGTAGACGAAAGTGGTATAACTACAGTACATAATCCGGTCAAAGTAGTAGCAGGCAAAGGGGTAAAACAGGTAGGATCAGTCACTTCTGGTGAGCGAGGCCTTAACACCACAATTATATGTGCAGTAAATGCCATTGGAAACGCCGTTCCTCCCATGATGATCTTCCCTAGGGTACACTATAAAGATCATATGATCAAGGGAGCTCCTCCTGGAACAATGGGAGCAGCTCACATGACAGGTTGGTCAACTTCAGAAAAGTTCCTTGAGTATTTGAATCATTTTATTTATCATGTAAAACCCTCACCAGAAGAAAAAGTCCCTCTACTCCTTGACAACCATGAAACACACGTCACAATTGAAGCAATTGATGTCTGTAAATCTAATGGCATAGTGCTATTGACATTTCCGCCTCACACTAGCCATAAGCTACAGCCCCTTGACAGGGGGGTGTATGGGCCATTGAAAAAGTACTACAATACCGCGTGCACAGGGTGGCTGAACATGCACTATGGCACTCCAATTTCTATTTATGATTTGGCTGAGATATTTGGGAAATCATACCCTAAGGCGTTCACGCATACAAACATACAAGCAGGGTTCAGAGTTTCCGGCATCTGGCCTATAAACCGAAATATATTCACGGATGACGAGTTTTTAAGCTCAAGTGTTTCAGATAGGCCTTTGCCAGTGCAAGCACAACTTGAAGCTGATGACCCAGGCCTAATGGGACCAACGACTAGGCCTACTCTTGACACAACCAGCTCAGACTTGCTTGAAAACCGACCATCAACATCTGGCACCAATATTTCAAATGAAGCTCAGCCTACAAAAAGCGTAAAGCTTACCCCAGAACAGGTGCGGCCTTACCCTAAAGCACCACCAAGGAAGATGACTGGCAAGCGAGGAGGGCGTAAGCCTGGGAGGTGCCGGATTTTAACCGACACTCCAGAAAAACTTGAAATAATGGCTATCAAACAAGAAAAAGTCTCAAAGAAGGCTGGAAAGCTTGCTAGTAAAGAAAAGACAAATGAAAAAATTAACAGCCTTAAAGTTCGATCGAAGCCAATTGTCCTAACTTGCAAGAATCAAAACCAAGGTCGCAAATTTCTCACTTTTGACGATTCCTCTACATCTGATGAAGACATCCCAGAAGAAGATTCCGATTCAGTTGATGACATCTGTGACTGGCCACCGCAACCAATGGAGAGTGATGACGGCATCGACAAACCAGTACAAGCAGGAGATTTCTGTTTAACGAAATCAACTCGAAACTTCGTAGTTGAAGTGCTTGACGTGGATGAACTAGCCAATGTGTATTCAGTGAAATACTTAAAAAAATATATAGCAATTGTAAATAGTCGCTAACACTGAAATAAATTTATATGACTACAGTTTAGAAAGACCTTATTTAATTATACGTAAAATTATATGAGCGCTAGAAATCTTAGGGAAGACTTAAGAAAGTGTGAGACTAAAAGTTGTCCTGAATAGAATTGTGTTTATGTAGGGTGTAGTGGCGATAAAATTTTAGCAAGAGTATAAAAGGCTGTATCTTCAAATCTTTTCATTGGTTTACACAGGCTAACAAATGCTTTACAGCAATGCAAATGTTACATAAGTACAAAGTTTCATCAGAATTGATAAAAAAACTACGGTTTATTGATGTGCTCAAGTTCAGGTTATATTCCCTAAGCCACCTCATCCACATACGTGTTCGTATTGTGGTGATGTTCGGTTCTGGACTTTTGGAATGAACATTGGTTAATTTGAGTAACTAGATCTCTATGAAATTCACTTATATTTATTTAATACATAATTTGAACGTGAAGCTAATATAAAATCAAAAGAAACATGTGGTTACTTACAATGCCAACTTTACGTACTATGTGGCATCGATGTGACTAACTCATTTAATGCCATTTATTGCTCTATTTATGTCTCAGGAAGTACAATGAAATTTTCATATTGTTTGGTGGCAAGTGATGTTATTAGTCCACTTGTTTATACCAAAACGGAACTATTTTTATAGCAAGTGCAATTATTATTTCAACTGTTACTGTAGTTGTTACTTAGACACTTGAAGTAAGTATTTAGAAACGAAGTGCATATCAGACTCTGATGAAAAATCAAATTACAATCTCATTTCAATCTTGTTTCGTGGCAAGTGGTATTAGTAGTCCAACTATTCTTAACAAAATTCGAAGTGCTATCTAAATCTCTTGTAGCCTACAAATTATAGTAAACATTTATTTTATGAGATTAGCTTCTGGAAGAGCGTGATTCATACAATCCTATAAGTTGTTTATCAAACCACAGGTACAAATATTTGATCTATCTCTACTTGCAATAGCGTATTACCTGGTTTATTGTTTTCGCAAACAATCCAAAGCATCATTATTGAATACCCTATTTAAATCAGATTCTTTTACTTACACTGAAGTCGCCTTACGTGTTGTAATGGATTTTAAAATCCATTAAAAATTTCAACAATCCCAGAATATTCAGTATTATGGAACCTCTCTCATGGGTCAAGAAAAATTAATTTATGTATGTCTGAATTACAGACTTTTGTATGAAGCTTAATTTGATAATGCAACATTGATAACATAATAAACATTTGAGTTAAATAATGGTGCAGGTCACTCCATGGGGTTGGACTGATTGTTAGTAAATATTTCTACACTGGTCTTATGGGTAAGCAGATGGAAAAAATAGGTGAATTATTTAATGTAAAACGCTGAGAAAAATCATATAAGATTTTAAAATATGCCTTATTATCAAGTGCAGCTTTTTCATGCATGGATACATATAATGTTTTAATAATTTTTATATATTTGTTATTATATGACTGGCACAAAAATATATAAAGTTCAAAGTATGTTAATAAACAAGTATAAAGATCTTATAGGAAAAGAAAAAAATAATGCAGTGAAAAGTCACTAACAAAAGTAGTTGTTGAGATTTGATTTTAGGGCTGGCTCTCTTGTGTTGTCATGTACTATCCACTTTACCTCGCCGAAAGTTTATTTAAGCTATGAAACCCAACTGAATGAACAAAAATGTAAACCTATGATATAGTTATATATCTCTGGAAAGACCATTAATATATTTTAAAATATGCGTGAATCTTACACGTCATACATAATTTCTATGATTGTGCATGTCTAATTATGGATTTAGGCTGAGGATCATTAAAGCCTACCATTTAGTAGCCTGCCTAGTTTCTCTTTCATGTGCAGGGCGGAAGTAAAAATATTCTTTTTCTGTATGATGTCTGTCTGTGTGTTTGTCTGTCCGCAAGACACCTCGAGAATAAAAAATTAAATAAAAATATATATATATATTCTTCATTGGGGTATGAAAAAACACTTGCCTTTCAAAATTACATAGAGCACCATAATTCCCTTCGTTATGAGTGTATCTACTGAAAAGCTAAGTACTTAGACTTTGGAATTCCTACTCGCCAACCTAAAATAGGTTAATTGTAAGAAATCGTTTATCATTAAATATATTTAAAAAAACATACAATTTTTTAATACTTTTAA
Organism: Homalodisca vitripennis; assembly: GCF_021130785.1. Lineage (NCBI taxonomy): Eukaryota > Metazoa > Arthropoda > Insecta > Hemiptera > Cicadellidae > Homalodisca > Homalodisca vitripennis. The sequence goes on along the minus strand of NC_060207.1, from coordinate 151,087,914 downwards.
CTAAAACCACTGCTTGGACATATTTAGCATTACTGACTCTATTCATGAGAAGATTATGAAAAAAGAGGTTGCTAAAATATTCTGTATGACGTGAAATGTGACATACTCTAGCATCATCTAAATACCTTTCAGACTCCCTATGTAACTTGTTATTACTTACCCACGATGCTCAAACATAATACTTACATATATTCCAAGACTGTGGTGTATTATAATTTTCTAAATCAATTAATGACTGATACAGATTTAGAACTGATTGTTTGGAAAAATATGCGATGCAAAGTATCGGAAGTTTAACAGAAATATAGTTAACAAGGTAAAGCACGGTGTAGATTGGCAATTAATTATTCTCTAATGAAGGATGTTGCTTCCCATGCTCTCCGATCATCAGTTTTCCGTTTCCCTCGTGGATGTGAAATTTTTTAATTAAAGTGTATTAAATACTTTTAGCAAAACAGATATTAACCATCTATGCAGTAATGATTTTTATTACAATACACAGGTTTCATGCAAGGTTAAAATTGTTCCAACTAGATGATATTAAGAAACTATTGCAATTGCGCACGGTTGTAAACATTGTTGTAAATTAACAATTAACCATATTTTTATGAATAGGTTTTATATTACCAGCTTAATAAACATTGCATAAACTCAAGTACAATTTAAACTTTAACAACTCGTTTTATTTTTGTACTTTTCTGAACCTTTATTATTTCATGATTAATAATGTAATATACTTTCTTATATTAAATATATATATATTATATAACTACCCTGATAAATATACAAGTATGATACTGAACAAATTACATTACGTAATTTCTCTTCACAGCGATTGGATAATAAATTACGGTTACTACCCTTGTTTCTAATCCAGGAGCCGATAGTTAGCACTATATTGAAACTGATTGAGAAATTTAGTGTCACGAAAGAATTGAACCGCCAATCACGTTAGTATTTCTCGACGCTAAAGTGGGAGGGTATTGAAAGGGTTAGGAATACAAAGGGTTTTTTATTCAGATAATAATTTTATCAGCTTTACATGCTTAAAATCGACCGTCAGATCAGTATACAAAGACACACGTAGTTAAAGAGTCTGATAGTTACCTTTTTCAACAAAAAAGTCCGTTTTTATGTGTTGGTCTGACGTTCATTTACTATTTATTTACGTATCTGATGGTTTTAACTGTGTGACCCTAAGAAATATGATCGGAGAAATGTATGTTTTCATATCTCAGTTTTTTTGTACTCTTGTGTTTTAACCTCCACCAAAATTTTCAATCAATTTCTTTCTTGAAGTAAATTTCTCTGTCGGTTCCAAGAAGGTGTGTGCATAGAAATCACATCTCAGGACTTCGACCATTATGTAATATTATTTACGTTGCATAAGGATTTAACATAAACAAGAATTAAAATATTCTTGTGAAATAATATGATAATACTATATTCATTAAAGCTTGTAATCGTGAAATAACTTTTGCCAAAGATGTTAATTTAGATATATTATATTTTCCTGATTGTCTATAGACTTGTTATTATGAGGAACTTATTTTCCAATTTTTTTTATTCTATCCCTATTGACCCTCTTAAAATGTAAAAGTTTACCCAAAATATAAAAGTAAATAGATTTACCATTTCATGTTAAAGTTATTTATAAACCAACAAAGCAGAGAAAATCAGAAATACAACTAACACACATTATTAACGTTTTTATAATCCCTCTAGTTACGAAGGTATAATACTAATTCACTAGAATGGAGTTTTACTTGTAAATAAATTACTAACAATAACCTAACCAATACTTTGATATCTTATTACTGACATGTAGAGTGTGGACCACAGCAGATCTGATGCCATTTTTTACATTATTTAATTAACAGTTTGATATGCAGTTTAGTTTGTAAATGGTACAAGTCAAATCCAATTAAAAACAAATCATCTCAATAAAACAGAAGAACACTAAAGCAGGACGTAGATAAAAGAAATCTTCTGGAGCAAAATCATTGCTACAAGAAACCCGCCTTGTGTACGATTTATTCCTTACTCGATAAGATATTGCACGCGCTTATTTATCACCCATTCTTTAGCAACATTAACTAGCAAGGCAAATTTGTAAAAAATTTATATTATTAATTTATAATTCTATATATTTATAACTGGTATCCAAAATCATCAACTATACCTAGATGTGTGCCTTAAAAACAATTCAAAGCAATCCTAAATTCAGATGCTAGCTTGTACAAATTTCACACCTCTTTGCTTTCAACTCTTTTTTCGTCATTAGTAAACTTTTGATAACGATTCACATTACAGATTACTAGAGTATATTTAAATATATATTTCACTCTAAGGACCTTACTCACTTAATCAAATAATCAAAGAAATCATTCTAATCTCTTGCAGGTAGAACAATCATGCTAGAACATTAGAGCTTATGCTATACAGTATTTTTTTACGCTAATGTATAATTTAAAATGTTAAGGTTGTCCATTACTTTACTTCAGACTCCTCAGCGTTGGTTACGGTCTGGCTTGTATAACTATAGTTTGATGTACTTATTAAGGAAAAATTAAACAATTATGTTTCACACCAATATTCGTAATTTCTATAATACTAATTACGTAAGATACTTCAGTTACTATGACGAGGATAACATGTAGCCAGTTTACATTGTGTAAAACGACAACCTAGTATTGCGTGAGATCTACAGACTATATCCTCTAAAAAAGAAATCGATCGTCATCCACAACAGTTTTGATGGAGGTGGAAATGTGTGAGTTTTAATTTCAAAGGTGTAAAAAATATTAAACCCTTTTTAATACTAATTACAGTTTTATTAAGTTGTTAAACTTTAACAATTCATCGAACATGAAAATATAGGTTATAATAGTGTCAGGTAACTCTATAAAGACCTAATTTTTTTATTCAAAATGGCGTCTTCAGTCTCTTTAGGTAAGTACAGATATGTTGTGTTATAGTTAGATAGTTATGTGTTTGGTGGTTAGTTTTAAATAAGTATTACTAACATATTTGATTTATAAAAATTCTGTTTAATAATCTTAAACCTTACGTTAACCCTTTTTCGAAGTCCATTAAATATATCGTATATGAGAGTCGATTTCCTTCTTAGGAAAAATTACTTTATTGTTTTGTAAAAATTAGGCCGCAAGCCTATACAAAGCAAGTTTGCTCTCGGCATGTATACCATGCACTATAAATAAACTAAAAATGAGTGAAAAGTCAGTAATAAATCTGATGGTAGGGGGGCCTTCGGTAACAATTCATCGTGTAATTGTGCAAACACAGTTCACCATACCAACTCCGTACATTGGCCTCCTCAACAATTCACCGAGCACAAGTGATTCACTCTTAGCAATAACACTCCTAACAAATATCTGCGATGTCTATCTTTACATAAAAATGCAATATATTGCAGTTGAACTCTCATCTCTGCCTTGTAACGTCGTGTATCTGACCTCCAGGCACTTTTGACCTCTTCAGTACCCTGTTATTGCTAAGGAAGAATAGGGATTGCATATTTTATTTACATCCTTGCATTACTTAAAGGCAGTCATGTCTCGATGTTGGCAACAATCAATTATTGCTTTTCAATTTAACCATTTCAGACGACTCTAATTTTATTGTACTTTTCTAACTATTGTATTATTGGATAGGATGGGTTATTGAGATGAGAAGCTAAATACAAATCTATAGTGAATGCTCTTCGGCTAAACGATGTATCACCTACATCCTTGTACCATCATAGTTTGTATATACGAACATAAATTTTTCACAGCACTGATGTCATGCAATAAAATAGTTATAGTTTGGTATCACCTACTGTACATCCTTGTACCTTCATTGTTTAATTTCTATTCTTGGTAATCCAAAGATAGTAATATCGCAACCTCTGAAGCAAAATCTTGGAAGTCACGTAAAGCTTATAAAACTTTAAAATAGAGAGGTTGTTTTCAAACAGCTTCATTAATAACATTGAAGTAGTTAATCTTGATCAAAGTAGCTAAGTGGGCAAGGCAATTAACTACAAATAAAGAGCTCAATCGACTTTCTTCACTCAGTCATTTACATCACATTTTGTAAACAGGTCAATATTCTTTTATATCTTACTTAACGTGATAAGTCAGTTTTATCATCTCAGATAATTTTATAATATAAACTGTGTATATATCAAATATATTTTTAACGAAATATGATAGCTTTTATTATTTTTACTTAATTGATACTCTATACTTAGTTAAGCTGTTCTTAATCACTCATAATATACACGAACATAAATTTTTCACAGCACTGATGTCATGCAATAAAATAATATTATAGTGTGGTATAACATTTAGTTTCTATTCAATACAACAAAATATTTGGCCGTTTGTTTATACTTTTTTAATTGGGGCTACATGATTTAATGAGAAGGTCAGTTTTAGATAAAAAAAATGCTTGTGCGTTTAAAATAATAAGGCTTGTTTTATTGTGCCGGTGTATAATTTTAAAAATTGTATAGTAAAAAAACAAAATGTGTTATTTTTGTAAATTATTTATTTGCAATACACCAAAGTATTAATTATTTCTTTTGATTTCAGTAAAGGATATTTACAGATGACAGTTTTAGATTTTTAAAGTTTTAGTTTTTTATTTTTGCATCAAAACATCATTTTTCCCTAACAAATTCTTAATTCTTTAGTTTTTAATAGTACAGTAGTCTCACACTGTTAACTCACCCAACTAAGTGGCGAATAACGTGTCTTCGTAAAATTTATTACAAAAACTATTGAATTTGTACTGTTTTATAAGCGTTTACATTGATTCAAACTTGACATAATCACTAACGCCAGCTAACCAATTTGATAATTACTATATTTTCAATTTCAAAGTTAATCAAAAATTTTAAATGGTGCTAAGTGCAGTTCGTTTTGTGATGATAATTGATTTTTTTATTTTCAGGTAAGTCCAGGCTACGATTTAACAGCAACATATTGTGTGAGTATTATAATCCATCTCAAGTATGTAGGCTACAGTGTGACCCAGCCTAGGCGATACGACGACGTAAACTCCCAGGATACTGTCACAAGACGAATGGCCGGGACACAATCAGAGCTACAAGTGAACTTGCCCTCGGGAACAGTTTTTTATCCTGTCAATGCGTTGTCCCGACTGGCTCTATTTATTGTTATTTCCCCTTGTTACTTGTTTTCTCAATGTTTCCACTGAAAATAGAGTAGATTGCTTTGCTTAAACCTATATCGTTCGGTTAAGGAGCTAATGGCATTAGTTTTCTTCATTTGTATTTTGAATTTTAAAGTCTTAGTTTTTTTCAATAAGGACGGAATAAATTACAGTGATTAGTTAGGTTCAATCTATTATAGCCCACTCATGTACTTTAGTCGTTTTATGTTTATAAATTTACGAGATAAAAACAGTACTTTGATAGATTATTTGATATATTTGATAGATTATACCCGTACATAGTTGACCTCCTCAAAAGCCAACAACTATTAAATTATGATACCCGCGAGATCTCCAAAAAATTCTAGGAGTATAAGAGTCTGAACCAAACACACGAATGTTATACATTGTTGGCATGACACACAGAATTTGTTGCGGAATAAACCTAAATACCAAATCGGTCGAATTCTTTTATATATAAAGCGATGAAATTAGTGATTTAATCAGAATTTTAACGTATTTCTTACGGCGGACGCAGAATGAAGCTTAATTGTTCCTGTATTTATGGATTGCAAATATATTACTAGAAATGTAGATATTTTAAAGAAAAAATAACCATTAATTATTTGAAGCTGGATGTACAAACATGTTTTGGCTGGAAAAAAATTAAACTTTTGATTAAAATTATAATATCCCTTAAGAACAGAAAAAGTAAGGTAAAAGTATTTTTATATATTGTGGAATTTTTTTAATCGGACCCAAATAAATTTGTCTAAAATAAAAATGTAAATGTTTGATTCGGCATCTTTTGCATTGATTTATTATTTACGAAAATTATATCTTTAGTTAAACATATAAGTTATTGTTCATACAAAATTAATTTAAATAGTTCATAGCCTTATCTTCAAATGTTCTTCTTTGGCCCTGATTAAAACATGTATCTAATTTGTGCTTCACTATAATACTACTCCTTGTTAATTCTAAACAAAATCTATGTGCATAGGTCCTGTCTTTATAGATTGCACCTTAACAGGTTGTGGGAAATATGTTCGTTAAAAAACCATCTGCAGAAAATATTAAGCTCAGACACCGTTGATTTATCAATAAATAATTATCTAACTAAGGCCAAGACAGTATACTCTTCCAAAATGGTTATTTGACATTAGGTCAGACGAAAAAATAAAGGAGTAAAGTGTATTTAAAAATCCAATTTTTTAAGTAAAACCATCATTGTAGTTATCTTCTACTTTTAGGCAGAAAAACTATGTATAATTATTAGTAAAATTGCCCATGACAATCAAGACAATTTTCCATAGAAAACATACCAAGGGGAAACCAGTTGTATTGACAGGTTGGGGAAATGCAGGTTCCAATGCTAAGTGCTCCTTTACCACTCAAAGGTGACCTAGATGTCTTATCAAGACTCAGTACTCCACGGGGACAGTTCGGATGTCGGATGACATGATATCCAACTCAGATACGTATTACAGCCAAGTAGACGCTCTCAAACTATGCTTTCTATTATATACCATATATTACAGACTAAATGTTCAATTCCAGGTTAAAAATATGTTTTAGGTAACAACCAGATATTGGATATTATTGAATGTGGGAACTAAGAAAACATATCAAAGCGGGAAATTTCGCATATAAACAATACATTAAGAACATGGTAGAGAAACTTTACCATAGGCATGCTATTTTTTCCGAGGCAAATCATCGAAATAATTTAAAAGTAGTTCAAAACATCACACTCTTTATACATCACATCATTTTATACTTATGGAAATGAATGGCTTACTCAAAAGCTTACCGTAATACAGTCATAATTAGATTGCTTTATTATTATTAAATCAGCGGTTTTTATCGATTAAAATACAACCAGAAAAAACTAAGAGATGGAGACGTTATCAAATACTTGAAGGATATATTTGAAAACATATTCAATTTCAAGAGAAGAGGTTTTAATCCAAATCGAAAATGAGCATAAATGAACTGAATTATTTCAGTGTCCAAATTTGTTCAGCAAATTATGCTTTTCATTGCATATTACAGTATGTGCTTATTCAAATCGTAATCATGTATAAGGTAATGAATACTTTAGTTACAGTATTACAATCAATCTCCTACATACATTAGTTTTAAACTAAATTACATTATATGTGCGAAAATTTGAGACAAAATATAAAGTTAAAATATGCAGACGTAAAACATAAGATGTTTTGACAGGTAAATACAGTACTATCATCTATAAAATAGGTTTATAGATTATTACGCTGCATAATATAGTATTATCACATAGCCTCTATAGTTTGAACCTCAGACATTTTGGTAGATTTTATATAATTAACGAATACTACTAATATAGCACTATGTTTATTTTATCAGGTGAAAATATACTTTTGGTTTAATTTTTATCAAAAGAGTACGGGTAAGTTCAAAGAGAAATCACGCCGATAATGCATTGTGTCTAGCTGCCAAATATCAGTGTACTGTATTGTACAATGAAAATCGTTTCCTAAAAATACAAAATTTTAGTTACTGATTGATTGATGAGAAGCTAAATTTCTATACAACCAAAATTTTTAGAACCTAAGATACTAAATATTCTATATTTTTCATATTAACCTATAAGATTTTATTCAATAAATGTTATATTAAAATTTTTACGGTTTTTAAATCTTATATTTTAAACTTAATTTAACAGAAAAATTACGCATTTTTGCATAACAATTTATAATTTTGTGTTACAATAAGTGCAATAATTATTTTTAAATATTATATAACATAAAATAAAAGTTTTAGAAAATAGTTTTTCATTTCGTACGAAATTAACTTAATCACGAAAATAAAACACATGTAATACTTTTTAATTTACTGAGTTCCTATCCAAACCTGCCTTTCTACTTTACTTATGTAATGTTACCCATTATTTCTTAGTATGATTTATTGTATTTGTTAATCATTTATGTTTTTGAAGTAATAGAACACATGAAGAAACGACCGTAGAATGGTATATGTTGGAAAATGCTAAGTACAGCTTCCTTAGAATTTATATTTTCTAAACAAGTTAAGGAAGTAATAAAACTTATGCCATTACGACAGGATGTGCGCAGGAACGTTTACTTTTATGTGAAAAGATCTTGAGGATGATTTCGAGCTTTTAAGCTTTCGTTTATGGCAAACACTCTGCAATAATATTATGTCTTTTACCTGACATTGCCTGCGCCCGTCTGCGATAACAAAACCAGTCCTTAACAGTATATTAAAAGTAACAAAGAAACCGTATCGCATGTGTTGCTACATTAATTGTATATATGAAACTTTAAATGTATGACTATATGCTATTCGTTTCTTAAGCCCTTTTACTTCTTTCATTTCACTATCAATACTAACAGTGTCTTGTATTACATTATATTTTAATATTGCCTTTTGTTAGATTTATCATCTTAATAGCTCTGAGAAGGATCTTTAGTGGCCGGATTCTAGCCTTTTGTCTGTCAACATATATTAACCTTAGCAGACAATGTATTTCTTAAACATTTATTCATTATTTTCATAACAATATTGCACTTGGTATCCTTTTGAGGTACCTATTTATAACATAAAAAATCATATCTTTACTGTGTTCGAACAATTTCCTAGTTACTATCATACGTAAACGTTTTCACTAAATGATTTTCTAGGATCTGTTCTCAATTAACTAAATATAAATGGGCATATGGTACTACTACCGTACGGTCACTTTCAGTAAGTTCACAGTGTAATGAGTATTACAGTTTTTGCCCATTACCATATTACAGATGTTTGAATTTTTAAGAAAAACCAGCTTAAGAAAGTTTGTAACAAATATTAAGTAGGTTTTAGTTATGTAACAATTTTGTTCCAACTGGTATTCAAGTCATAAATCACGGGGTTTTTAGGTACAGATAGTATAGCTGTAGGAACTTTGACATAATAGTACGTATCATCGATATAATCTGTAATGGAGAAGACCTATCTGTATGATTTTCTCTTACGTTTTGGAAAGAGGTTTCAACTCTAAGAAGCCTTCCCCTACACTTCTCATGAGGAATAACTACGTTTAGGTGATTTCCAAACCACAAACTATGGCTTTTCAGGTGGATTGTTAGCAAGAACACTGGATTATTTAGTGGTCATTCATCAAAGGACATCTACGCTCGACATTATTGATATAAGTTATCATATGACGGCGTAGTTGCTATACTGCGCTATCGGAAAATATCGGAATAGTCACTCTTTAAGGCTGAACCTAGGAAAATCCCACTAATGACTGGAGCAGAGTGTATGTCTTGTCATTTCTTGACAAGGCCGTACCTCACGTCTCGGTTGCTAAGAAAAATTGTATTATTTCATGGAGAAATATGATAGCAGCTGACTTTGCATTGCCAAGTAATTCGTCTATCTACTCCAGCTTCCTATCAACCTCTCCCATTATCATCCCTTTACTTTAGTCTTTCAACATAGCTATTTAAGATATTTAAGAGGATACAATAAATTACAGATTTAGTGCTATTAATTTAATGGCCATTCTTTGTTTTCTTTTACCAAGTGGTAGGATGTTCCAAGGTTGTGGTGAAAAAGCTCGTCAGAGGCCGAAGAAGAGAGACCTAGAGAGTATAAAAATTTCGTCATATATCTTTAGTTTGTGGCATTAGACAGTGGAGTACTGTTAAAACTAAGTGTACATATTCTCCTTCCCTATTTTATGAGCGTAATGGTTTTTAACATTAATTAAAGTTTGTTTAATTCTCTCTATTATCCTTCACTATTACTTCAGCATACAGTTATACACATATTCTCGAAATTCGTTAGGTTTAAGCATGTATGACAGAGGAAATAATTTTATAATAAAAGGAAACTGTTAGTCATGAAGTATTTAGTTGAAATACTACGTTTTTAGTTGGAAGGTCGACCCAAAATTAAAATAGCAATAATTGCTTTTATAGGAGTTTAAATATACGGCTAGTCATTATAAATTTTTTTTACCTACCTATCAAAATAACGTATTTTATTAAACGTTATTTATAAAGGAATTCAATAATTAAATACTGGTATGAAGCTTGTAAAAAAAAAATTTTTAAGACAACATTTAGTGAGTTCTCAGAGAAAGTAAAAACAAGTGGCCATTTTACAGTAAAAGAACATTTGTCTTGGATGTTTCGTAGCTTTCAGCGAGCCATTCCCTCTAATGGACGTATATCAGGTTTCAACACAAAGAAACACGCCAAGGTGAAATACCCGTCACTCCGTTTCCGTTTGGCGTTGTTCTGAGTTTGAGTTGTAAAAGTAATCGTTTTGTAACCGATAACGATCTATATTGACAGTTTCAGATTATTTACAATACAGTAGCTAAATAGATGCGAACGGAAATTTAAATTGATATATGCACAGTTTTTGTTTATGAAGGAAAACTATTTTTATACGTTTTGATGAAATGCGTATTTAAAAAGCTTTCATAAATGTTGAATGTTTAATCTAGATAGAACAGATTTTTATCAGATCACCTCTATATATATTCATAGTTTTAATGATTTGTGAATAATATTGGTAGGTCTACAGTCTCTACACACTTTGAAGACGAATAGGTGTGAGCCGTTATCCAAGAACCTTGGTTTGATAGTATATAAAGTTTTCATAGCTGTTTAATAGTTTGACGATGACAACAACTCAATTGAGGCATAGCCCTGAATTCGTACACCAATTAGTATTTTATAAAGCATAGATGAGGTATTTGAATATTTATAAGACCTCATTCCTTTCATTGTAAAATGTGACAATAAAAATGAATGTGACAATAAAAATGTTCTTTGGAAATATTGTAATAGAACTTCTGTACTATCCAATATATGAAGCTGTAATTCCTTTCCTAAACACTTATAAGTACTTCATTGACTTAACCGTATTGGCTAACCTTTAGCGAAGCCTACAAAAGTCGTAGGGTTGGAAATATATTATTTCTTTTCTGTCCATCTGTATATCTTTTGTTCATCTGTATATTTATTCGCACGATGATTCGAAAGCAACATATATACTTTCATTTCTACATGAAACTTCATTTCTAAAAGAATAAGATCTTTTCGTGTCTACTTCCTTTTTTTAATCATTTTTTATGTCTATCTGTCCGTGGTATATTTTCCGAGAATAAATGAGCTATAAATTTTAAATTCTTCATGCAACATTTAAAAGCCTACTACTACACATAGTGTGTTGTACCTTGTTTGTAATAAGTAATATTTTAATTACATTTTAATATTCTGCGTAAAACACGAAGAACAAAACTTACACGAAGTTTCCTTGTGTATATTTGTTCAAAGTCCAACTAGATGAAAATAAAATCACGAGAGTCAAACAAAATTGTATTCACAATAGGTTATTAGTACACAAAAGTCGAGACATTTCAGTAAGGGGTGGAATAAGTGTTGGGGTAACTAGGTAAGGAAGGGGTGGAGGTTGTGGTGAATTTATGTCGGTCACGTGTTCACTCGGCCTTTTGCTCTAACTTGTGGTTTCGCCGAGTAAGGTTACAGCAGTTCTGTCTAACTGCCAGCATGCAAAAGTCTAATTCAAAAATACTACTAGATTTGTGGTTGAGATCATACCATTTCGTATATTGTGATTATAATTCCATTATTTTATTTTCTTGTTTAATTGAAAGTTTAAAATATCACCAACTCATATGAGGTTGTATAAAAACGTCTTTGCACTTATTTACAGAATCTAGCTCAAATAATGTTTTACCTTAAGTGTATGTAAGGATTGCCTCTTTACGAGTAAGATGATTATGATCATTGATCTTAAAGAAACTTTTTATGAAGAGCGAGTAGAAAGATGAAACTGTAACGAAGCTGTTATTAAATAATGTATTACTATATTATTTAAGACGGAATTAATAATAAATACATAAGTAGGAATGATAAAGATTATAAAGGATAAGTTCTCTTTTCAGGTTGGCATGCTAAAATATATCTTTAATGTGAATTTATTTTATTCACACATAAAAAAAATGTAATAGTTTTATGTTCGCAATGTATTAATGTTATATTTTTCAACGTTATTATATCAATTACTAGGCCTACAGTATAGCAAGCATATTTTTGTACCTGAAAATGTAAAATATAACATGTAAAATCAGATCTCAGTCGGTGATGAGGAAATCGCTGAAAAGAATCGAATAACGGGTATTTTACCTTGTGTTTCTTTGTGTCGAATGGTTATAGGTTCAATAGCGGGAAGCGCAAACCGACAGCTATGAAACATTTTATGGTGAATGTTCTAGAAGAATATGGCAACTTTATTTATCCCCTTCATAAAAGTAATAATAATACATCTCAAACAATTAGTAACTAATAAAACTAAAATAACTTTAATCCCAATATTATTTATATATATATTTTAACTGATCAAATGAAGGGAGAAATTCCTTTTCTTAACCTTTACCTTACCCCTCACAATCGGTTACATGTGCAGTTGTATACTGAAACCAAAAATTTAAGCGGATGAAATAATGACCGCTTTCTAGATATCCCTTTGCTCAGGTTTATTTTACGTACATTAACGTTATTAGATACACGCAAAGATGTTAGTGAAAAGCACTAAGCTTAATTATGATAGTATTAAAACAATATTTAAAGATTTATTTATTTGACTATATAAAAATACATGGCTGAAATTACTATTTTAATATATTTTTATATTGTGTTTACGTGACTAAACACCACTCGTGTTCGTAAGGTGGTTACAAAACATGCGATTTTCCTTGTGAGTACTTTTGAATTGGTTAAACTATTGACCACTTTACCATGAATGTTATTAAATTTGATATTTAATAAGATATGATTTTAATCTATTGTAATCTGTTGCTTATAATTGTCGTTTACAACAAAAAGTTAAAGTTTGCGAAATTTAGAGAAGTATATTAAAATTATGTAAAGTTGATACGTAAGGGTATTATTTTCCACATATATGGCTATTTCTTGCAAAGTTACTGATCTCATAAAACATTTAACAAAGTCATGCCTATCAAAATCTTTTCTTGGATAGTAATTTGCATATTTAAAGGAACTTTTTTGTACAACAATTTAGATATATAAAACTGTAATTTTAATATACATTTTTCGTATCAATCAAAATATTTTACGCTATATATCTGCCCTTGTGTGGATGTTAAATACATCGGAGCAATATAGGTTTTTACCCGACGAGGTTTCAAAGTTCCAATGTTAATCTTTTTAGTGTAAACAGCTGATTAATATACCACACATATGCTGCTCTGGTAGTTGTTCCCAATTCACTAATATCAACAGTTTGTCCACAGTTTATCCACAGGTAATCATTTAAAGAGTTGTATCTTCTGAAGGATTTTCATCTTATATGTTATCTATATTTCCTAGTCTTAGGTCAGAAAAATATAGTCTTTACTCCAAAGATAATGAGACGTAATCGTGAAATTTCAATCTAAACGTTTGTATATCTAAATCAGTGAGCATTCCTTCATAAAAACTGGTAGTTGGTATTGTAACTATTATTGTACTTATTGGTTCTAGATTACCTTATTTTATAATTTTTACTACATGCAATATAGATAAAATCATATATTTACTTTATAATCATGTATTCATGTATGTAATCATGTATTATTTTGATACGATTAATTAGCAAAGTTTTGTAGTTTTGGATCGAAAACAAGCTTTAAATCGAATAGTAACCTACTTTGTCTTGTTTTACTTTAAAATTATATGAATCTAAGTTTTAAATTTAATATTTGTTTCTTTTTTTCAAAATACAATAGTCTGTTGTTTACATTTTTCAATGTAAAATAATGTTTTAAAGAACAGTAAACGTAAAAAATTAAAAATATGCAATGGAACACGCCTTTTCTGTTATTTTAGGTGTAATATTTACCATATAAGTTATAAAATCAATACAATGGATAGTTTTGAAAGATTAATTAATTGGGATATTTGCATTACTATTTAATTATCAATTATTATTGATGACAAATTGAAAGGCTTAAATTGTCCCGTTGTTGAAAAGTAAAATGTAACACAATTAATCGATTGGAATCCAGGTATTACTTTAATAACATCACCAACGCAGTATATGCAAAATATTTTACTCTGCAAAATGATATCAGAGCCGATGTATATTTCCCGGGAAAGGCTAAGTTAGAACGGAAAGCAGAGCGCCATATGGCACCAACATATGCAGGACTGAGTTATCCTTTAACATTTCTGAAATAAAACTCCTTACATTGGATATCAGTTTTCAAACCGAATACCAAATATATTTCTGACTTGTATACACGAGTAAAACAAATTATTAGCTTTGAACTGTATCATCTTTAGCGAACTTTAGCATTAGCATTTTCCTGTGACTGAAGTGTATAGTATTTGTGTTTACCCAATTTTATACTAATACAATATGAACAAATTTTTCCTACGCAACTTTGCTGTTTCACTCACGTAGTATCTCAAAATAAATTGCATTCCCCGACTTACCATATAATAATTAGTACGTTATTCACTCAATTATTATTATTCGCTTGAATAAAGTAGAAGCATAGTATATAGTTGGTAATTCCCCATAGTAGTATCATTTTATGGCGAATTTATTGACTGGAATAAAATCTATATCAAACTAAATATAGGTATCTAATTAGTTTTAATATCAAATCTTGTATGAGTGTTGATTATTTAAAGTTTCTTTGGTCTTACCAAGGATATACTTAAATTTTAATAAGGAATAAACTAGGTTTTACGACAGATTACCCAATAAACAAAATCTCAAAATCAGTCTATGGCAGATTTACGTAGTTTATGCAGGAGCACTAGGGAAAGTAAGTTTTTAAATATCTAATATGTATTGTATGTGAATAGATATTACCTAGATACTAGGTATCTAGATATACACTCTGTAAGACGTTTGAAAAATCCTTAAAGATAATTTAGTTTCAATGTTATTAGCAGGCTTAACAACTGTCTTTGCGCGATTAATTATAGGTAGACCAGTTAGATATTCTTATTAGAATTTCATTATTTTTAGGTCGGCTTTTATGTAAGAATGCAGTTTAGTCAGAGCAAATAACATAAAATCCTAATGTGTATTAAAGCTAATAGATTTAAAACTAATCTTAATTGTTTTCTGCTGTTAAGTTAAAATGAATAATGTTGTGGAATATATGAATAAAAACTTGAAATTTCTTTTAAAATAAAAGTAAACATTTCCTCTACGCTTATAGCCTTCTAACTATATTTTGCTTCTCATGAGATGTACAACTTGCAGCGCAAAGACCCACTTTTATGTAAATAAACATTTTTCTAAGGCCGATTAGTTTTTGCTACATTTTCCAACAATACCAATCCGTTTATAAACATAGTTAAAATCTTTTACAATATTATAATGACCTGGACTCCTGGAAATCAGTAATGGGCCTAGAAGAATTTCAATCTGCTGATCCATTTAAGGATAAATGGACTTTGTTAACGGTTTCTATGAGTACAAATGACTAAACAAACTTTCCATCATACTTAAATAATTATCTCTTTTAATTTCAGGAACATTTAACTTTTTATGCCATATTGGAGGAATACTAAATCCACAGTTATCCCAGTGAAAGCACTTATGATTAATATATTACAGCTCTATAATAATTTTAAATCGGAAGTATGCATATTTGAGGTAAATTTAATTCCAGTGTTAATTTTTAGAGGCTGCAAATTTAAACGAAATTGAGACAAAATTAGTAGCTTTTATTAAGGTTTTGCGCCTAAAGTAACAATGTTGGTAGTAATTAATTATTTTCTTTTTCATTAATTACTACGGCATAGTAGAGTCAGCCTTGTTACCACGATCAAATAGTGATTATTTTATATGAAATGGTCTACTTTCATTACCTGTAATCTTCTTCTGATTCAGGATAATTCCTATGCTCTACTGTATATATATATATATATATATATATATATATATATATATATATATATATATATATATATTTCTGTAGGTGATAATATTATTCATTTCAAATCAATAATTTCATATGAACATAGATTGAGAAATGGTTCGTTTACCTGTTGGCCACCATTTTGTATTTTTAGAACAAAATGTTTTGTACAACTAGTTTAACTAAAAAGTCAAGTTTGGCACCTAGGTTCTAATTGATAAATATTCTAATATGAAGTTCTAATATAGGTTCTAATATAGGTTCTAATTCTAATATGAGAAAAATTCTGTTACTTTCTTAAATATTACAAAAATTACGTAATTATATTTTAAACACATATGTTTACAAAATATTACACAAAATTACTAGACACCAACTATTTGAAACATTTGAATTCTAACGGTACTTGCTTCAACGAAATCCGTCCATGCATAATTGATCAAGACCAACTGTGAAGTGTTTGGCGTTCCCGTCTTGTGCAAGGGTATCTTTAAATTTGTTTTGCTCGCTTATATGTTGACCGATTTCGTTGTAAAAAGTACCTTGGGAATTGATACACAACATTTTAAATAGTTAACATCTTGTAACATGTTTATAACCTACGTAAAATAGTTGATGGCTTGTGCAAGCGCTCCTTTATAGTATTCCTTCTCGCTTATGCATTTACGGGTGTCTTTGAAAGGAGTACTGTTAGAATTCTTATGAAATTTGCCAAAGATCTGGTGTCTAGTAATTCTTTTAAAACTATACTTGTGTTTTTATTTTACATAGACAATTTCAACATACGAATATTTTTAGATAATAACACAATTGTATTTATTTTATTTTTACATCATCTATTGAAACCAATATGAAAACTTCGGTTTAAGTAACGTACTTACTTTTATAGATTATAATTTGTTTATAATAAATACAAAATAGCGGCAAGTACCTAAGCGATACAGTTCCTAAAATATGATTATATGACCTTTTTGTGTGAAATCAAGAATGCTATCAATCACAGAAGTATGTGACCTTTTTTGAACACCTTGTATAATATCAAATAAAAATATAAAAACTGTAAAACCAAAATATATAGCAATTATAATTAGTTAGTTTATTACATCCTGCACAATAAGTTATAAGTACAATGTATAGTGTACAAATAAACATTCACAATTTTATTTCAATTGAGGGCTTAAATAGAAGACTAAATAGGGAACAAATGGAAAAGTAACGATACAGTTTCTTTAAACACGTTTATTAATTTATAACTAAAACCTCGCACCCTGTACTGTATAGTTAACTAACTAGATATTTCTCTTGTTCATGTTAAGATTGACGTCCAAAAAATGGCAAGCTTGTAGTCAAGTCTTCCATTCTCGGATTAGAAACACCAAAATCGAAATCTGTAGAAACGTTTTGATGTTAGTTGGGCCAATTAAGTTTTCGTAAATTGGGATTTATATAATTTTATGGGTTCGATAACTATAAAATATTTTTTATAGATATTGTTATAAAATTCTCAAAGATTTAAAACATAATAATACCGCTTATTTGTTTGAATATTGGATAAACCTTCGAGATTCATACAATATTTGAAATGAATGCAATAAACGTGATATAACTTTTTTCCTGCATGGATTACAACAGTATGTTCATATTTTAGCAGTACTGTAACAACTGCATGAATACATACAAACTCGTTATATCTTATTCATATACTTCCTAATCAACTTAATAATTCCATCACTATTTCTTAAATTTTATTGTACACTACTAATCTTAATTCTTAGGTCGATATCGTGACTGTCCTAAAGGTTTTACGGTTCAAACCGCG
The DNA here is from genome assembly GCF_021130785.1 of Homalodisca vitripennis. NCBI lineage: Eukaryota > Metazoa > Arthropoda > Insecta > Hemiptera > Cicadellidae > Homalodisca > Homalodisca vitripennis. Next base: position 151,069,948 of record NC_060207.1, on the reverse strand, counting down.
TTTGAAAGAGGTAAAACTGGCTTGATGATGAGGTAAAGCTTTATTTCCTGTTTAACTAAATCATTACAAATCAAATTAGTATAAATTATTTTAGATAAATATTCTTTCACCACTTTATTCTCCCGAACAATGCTTTTATTATATTTTAATTTAAAATCTGCGTCTAATTAAGTGTTGCTATTCACTCAAATTCTGTTTACGCATGTAATTTAAAACGGAAAAATTCGCTAAAACGATCAAACGATTCTCAAGGAAGGGAGGGTGTGGATCAGACAAGGGATAGTAAAGTGGTGGGGGGGGGGGGGGGGTTGTGGTAAATTTATGTCGGTCACGTGTTCACTCGGCCTTTTGCTCCAACTTGTGGTTTCCGCCGAGTAAGGTTATGGCAGTTTCCGTTTTACTGCCGGTAAGCAACATTTTGATTCACTGTTTTACAAAACTCTTTATCATGTTTTTTATGTAAAAAAGGCATTACAATTTTAAGATGGAATTAAATTCCGAGGAACTACATTTCATGCTGTATTTGTATTACTCCTTTTCTAGTGGTATAAACGTCTCGTGAACAATTCAATTAGTTTAATACAAATCTAGGTTCATCAGAAATTATTTATTGTATGGTAATATGTGTAAAACCAATTTAGAAAACGTGAAAAAATTGTCACATATAATATTTTTCAGCATCAAACTTGATGGTTTATTGATTAAAACTGTTGTTCTGTTTTTCTTGCTTTGAGATAGCTTATGTCTCAATTATTGTGGGATTGGAATAAACTCAACATACGATGGCTAGCTCTTGTTGAAATCTCTGATATCATGAACCTATTGCCCCATCAGCCTAAAACCTTATGTTTCCCCCACCATATATTCTCCGGAAGTAAGTCTTCGTTGAGGCTCTATTCTTGTCAACGCACCTCAGAACACCATTTATTGTATTCAGATTAATCACCGATTAGATCATCCAATCAGTTATGGCGCATGCATATACATACAATGCTTGATTTATGTTTCATCATAAGTACTCGTGTTTTACCCCTCTTTAGACTCCAGCTACAATATACGTGAGGTTTGCAGTTTCACCTAATCTCAAGTTTCCGCCAGTATCTTTATGCGACCTTCCTATTGGGCCATCGTTTTATTCAGTCATTCAGTGATAACATTGATCAAGCCTTTGCCACCTAGCCTCAACTAAACGTACTGTTTGATGATTATATTTTTGGTGGTGATGATTATCCTTAGGATTCCATGACGTCGGTTCCTTTCCAGCCCAACACGTGTGGGTTATAATTTATCTAATAAAATCTAAACATCTACATCTACATTTTAATGGTTTCTCAAAATTTCTAAAATGACAAGATTTTCCTGACCTAAGACTACACTTCAATCTCAGAATTTAATCTGAAAAATCCTGCGTTATTTAAATTAATTTATGATATGAAATTCCTTCCACCCCGTGGAATTCTACCAATCCTCAATTTTATCTTACTACGTTCAAAAATGTCATATTGAAATGCTATAGTTTGAATAATCATCTCTATATTTTACTATTATAATATTATTGCAGAAGTTTTGAATCTACTCTAATAGTTTTAGGTAAAACGAAAGTGCTTACACCCACAATTTTGCTGAGCTGGAACAGTAGAATATTTTGTATAATTAATAATGCACGAACGCGAAATCCCTGAGTTTATATAACCTGCATCTGAGTACGGATATAGTTATTAGCCTAAATAGTTATTAGGCTTATTAAACAACAATAATATAAAATAATTGTATTACTGACACATAAAAAAAGATTAATGTCACTGTAAGTTTAGATATAAAGTTTGTATTAAATTACTCCTTATCAGAACAATGTATTATTAAAATATGTTTTTACATTATAGCATTTATAAATAATATATGGTGTGTTGTTAAATGTTAAACATAAAATTAAAATACGCAATTACCTACTAAATATTTATTTTGACTGTTTCATTTTAATTATAAGATATTTAAGCATACACCCTCCATAAATTATTATTTAGGCAATAGAAGTACAAAAATCCATACATTACTTTGTAAAGTTTTTTAAATTGTGCATTGAACGATATGTAAATCAATAATAGGAAGCATTAATTTGGGTAAATATTTTCTTCCTTGTGTTAAAATAATATAACTCAAATGTAATAACTGTTAATTCAATGTTTTCAAGTGCCCAATGATTCCTGTACACTTCACCACCTTCATAGAGACTCAAAGGGCCGACGTGATGAGGAAATCTTGTAACAAAGGAAGGTGTCAGGTAGACGGTTCAGACCGGTGTCACAAAGAAGGAGCAAGATGAAAAAGAGAAATTCTAAAACGAAATTTTCAGGCTTCAAAGTATCCGTATAATTCAGGCCAGACTCCGAGTTAACAGTGACCGCCTGCGGCAAACCAGTATTTCATTCCCTCATCCGCCTTGCCTCGTTTATATTATAGGCTTTGAGGTAGGTATAATGCATCTTTTTAAAGGCATTCATTTCAACTTTCTTTGCACATTCTAATAATAAATTCTCTTAGATAAATGTACAAGGACTTACATTTTTCCAAATTGTAAATTCAATTTAACATGCATTCTATTCCAACTTATGGCAGCAAGTGAAATTTGAACATATCTGATAAAGGAGAATTTGCAGGATACACCAAAATAAATAAACACATACGTCGTTAAACATTTTATAGTAGAAAATAAATTTCATGTAAATTAAAAGTTTAAATATACAATCTTACCACATAATATTTTTTTCATTACTCGTATTTGATACCAATGTTCATATCAAAGTAATCAAAGTCTACACATCAAGCCACTATAAAATGATGTTTTATCCCTTGGGGTCGTTAGGTTACAAGTGTTAATATGTCACGTGATCGAATCTCTTACAGGTGCATTGAGCGTATTTACAAATTGATTTGGTCTGTTATCTTTTCATTATACAAGAGTTACTCTTAAGGTCAATGTAAAACTATTTGCAAACGCTCTGCCAAATCTCATCCATTCCATAGTGACAAGGCCCGTAGTCGAACTCAGTATTCCTTATATAAAAATGAAACATACAGAATTAAAGTACATACACTTTCACGTACAGTGTCAAGTCTATATGTTTGCTAGTTCAATTTTGAATTGTCGTTCGACATACTTTTTCCAGTTCCACGACTGATAAGCTTCGATATAGTTCAACAAATTAAAAATAGTCTCTATACACGACTTGAAGGCAAGCGGAGTTACAGCAGAAGGCGAGCCGTAGGCATTTGAACTCCCTTCAGTTTTAAACTTTCCAAACTTCCTTCAAATGAATAACTCTTCCGAAAGTAATTAAAGCATTTTTATTCTCCACCAGTATTAGAAAGGGTATTCCAGACCCAAACGATCATCGTGAATAGGAAAAAAATAATTCCAGAGCATTCACTCCTGGTTGCTTTTATATACCTGCCGTAAAAACTATTAGTCACTTGTATCTGCACGCCCAATGGATATCGATTAGCCAAGGTAACATGATTAACATTATAATAGTTATCTCTCCATTGTGGATGTAGAACATGACTTAGCCGCGACTCCAATGTTTCCCAAACTGAATGTATTATAACTTCGAAAGCTGTGTAATAGGCAAAACGTAATGGAAAGCTTCTCAGCTTATTCAGTCAAGTTAATCATAAATATTAAAAAATATTAGTAGCATTCGTTTGCATTTATCGCTCCAATTATGACAATAATTATTTTAAATTCCTTAACATTTAAATGGAACATGTAAGTATATATCAATCTATATCAAATGTCAATAAATTCAATTGTGGTTACGCGAAAGAATCTCCAACAAGTTACAGGCATTACGTTATTTAAAACTATAAGAGTTATTCAGTTAGATTTGTATGTAAACATTTTCGCAAAGAAACATACACTATATTGTGTTTAGAGAATTACACTGTACGATTTATTGTTAGATTCACGTCTTGAGAAAGAAACAGAGAAATAATAGATAAACACTAAATGCTATCACATAGAAGAGAAAAGAAAGTGGCCGGGGGGGGGATGGCTTGATTCTGTAGGATTTATGTGGCCACGTGTTTAGCGTGGTCAGGGCCGCAGTAAAGCACAGCTAAGCCAAGCCTTGAAATGTGCTCCTCACTGCGTTACGGATTTATTGTTTTTTAAGTTCAGCTTTACTTTAACTTCACGTTTCTTGGATATTTTTCTTCGGGGATTTAGTTTCTATAAATATTATTATTTCTTTGAAATACATTTTTTTGCAGATCATATTTATTACCGTGGTTTTCTGTGTTTTAAGTGTTGTATATATATATATATATATATATATATATACAATATGATATGATATATACACACGGTAATAAATATGATCTGCAAAAAAATGTATTTCAAAGAAATAATAATTATATATATATATATATATATATATATATATATATATATATATATATATAAATGATGTTAATATATTCTACAGACATACATCTGATTTGTACTAAGAGAATGAAATAAATTTTACTAAGGATAATACTCCTTATTTTATAATACTCAATGAGTTAGATATGTGTAAAAAGCTGATCAATTATCATAGCACATATTAGCAGGGCCAGATATCTCTGATTTACCATAGATCACGTTTTTCAAACCTATGGTAACAGATAATTAATTAATTTTGAGAAAAATACAATTATGTGCGAGCTATGACTGTGTGTCCTATTCTTATTTCAGATACACATCTCATACTCTTCAAGTGCTGCTCGCTTGAGGCTCAGAACTGTTGGGCTTGTACTTCATTTTTTAATGAGAAGAAGAATAGCTTTAAAATTCAACCGTGGTTACGCGAAGGAATCCCCGACAAGTTACAGGCATTACGCTGTTTAAAAAAGTTTCTCCATAGAAAGATTAATATGATTAAAAATCTGTTATCACCCTTATGTACTAACCAATTGTAATAGTAAATGGTCAAAATCTGCCAGTTCAAATGTCCATTTAAAAAGTTAAAAACGCAAAAAATAATAAGAAGGAAACCCATTTTTATGTAATTCTTAATTTTTGTTCATAGTAACTGACCTTATCTTAGTCTATCTTTATCAGCTTATGGAAATGAATTAAGATGATAGTACACAACATTTTTGCACGATACTAAATTCAGCATAGTCCATTTCACCACAGTTTGAAGTAATGAGTAATATTTTCTCGATTAGAATTCCTGATCATCATAAAATTAAACCTCACAGTTTATTATAATGCATTGTCTTTATTTAGAATTATCTTGTATGCGAATGCATATTACTGTTATTATTTCAGATTATGTTTAATTAAAGAATCATTAAGATAACATATTTATAGAAAACAACTGGAAAATATATGTTTTGTTCACTCCTTAAGGAATTACAAGCAATAATTCAACTTGGGCAATTTTGTAACCAGTTCCAAATATAAAAGAGCCAAGATAATAATGTGAATGTATAAAGTATGTAAACATTTTAAGCTCAAGAAAAGAAAACGTTTTAATATTAATTATAACAAAAAGTGCACCTTTTTATAAAGTACAAAATATCCTTATCTTTAACATTTCTTTGTGGCTGTTTATAGCATGGCCCTAAAATCTGATTCAAATTACTTCTTGATAGTGCAACAATAAAAAGTTTATACTTTTTATATCTACAAACAAGGTATCTTAAAGGTCTTTTGCCAAACATAAGCACATTTTGAGTATGAGCAATGTTCTATACCCATATCCTAAGCATTACCTTTCGCATGTTCCATAGGATTTAACATTGACTGTTTCGTGTGCCTTTCATAGTTTTAACTCATTATTATATTACACCAAATGCGGCCTAAACTGTCTCTCTATGTATATTCATTACATCTTATGTAAAGAAATTGTAATTATTATACATATTTAATGCTATTAAATAGTGTCCTTTCAATATCGTATTAATATGTTACATTCATGCAGTTATTAAAAGTTGTGTTAAATAAAAAAAATTGTTATGCTAATATAAACATATATTACCATTATTTAATATTTTAACCTGAAACGTTTCAATTCCTGTATAAATTACAGACACTTTACATCAATTAAGACGTAAGAGAGCTGGCAAAAGCACTCACGCAGGCTGAGAGCACGGCTATAGCGTGGTGTGAAACGACACAGTCTCTAATGGTGTAGGCGGCTTGGAGTCCTCTTATGCCAGGAAATGTTGAAGTAATGAAGCACGTCTAATGACGGTAGCTGTTAGAACCAGGACGTTTCCGTGTTATTTCGTATTTTATTTTAAATAATTCCAAACGTTTTATTTAAGAACTATTACCAAAATTAGACATAACTAAATATACTGAACCTGTGACTAGATATAACATTAAAATATATTACTTAATTAGTTTCTTAAACAACAACCAGAAGTGCGGCTGTTAATCTTAGCGCACTGGCCTTTAATGTACGCCAATGGCATCTTCGTCAATTGACCATTGTTAACTGTTGCGAAAACTTTAACTGAACTTCCATCATGTCAACGTATGTTGGTAACGTGGAAAAAGAATGCAGTTTACTACAATATTTTACCTTCTCGCCTAATTAGGACTTAATTAGGACTGAATTAAATATTTAGTAAATACAATAAAAAATGGTGCACTATGAATTATATGTATATCTGTGTAGTAATTTAAGGACTGTGAGATACGTATTAAGTGTAAAACATGTTCAAAGTAGCTAGTAATTATGAATTAATTAAAACCGTAATGTTCAAAATTATATGATTAATGATCAGACATTCAAAACATATATTCTTCATAAAACGAACTAAATGGCAATCGGAATTACTATTCAATTTCAATTGACAATGTCTTCTCCACTATTAGTCTCTCAATACATTTATCTTTCATTAAACTGTGCCTATTTTTATTTAAATTAAAATAGTCGATTAGTTATTACACCTTGTAATAAGCATGTCTATGGATATTTATACAGAGCAAATAGCCCTACATAGGTCCAAGATCTACTGTAAAGTGTAGAATATAATTATTACTCTCTTGTGAAATTTTGCTCTTCTCTTTTATTATCTATATTTATATAACTTATATTTTAAAACCATTAAAACATTTATTGTAAAAGACATTATCACGTCCGTAAATAAAAATGCAGTCCTAATTACAATAGCACTTACTGCAGTCCATGCCATAAATCAACATGTCCATTTTAAATACATGCGAATAGAAAGTAATGAGTGTCTTAAAAATAATTTCAGGTATTGGAGTTTTAATTTTAAATTATGAATAATTAAAATACCGTACAAAGTAACATATGTTCTAATGTTTTGCCTTTCCGGTTAATTAATGAAGAAAAATCAAACCGTAATAATAACTTAACTCGTACTCTCTTTTATCCACGGCACTCCTTTACAACGATTGTATCTACAAACAAGGTATCTTAAAGGTCTTTTGCCAAACATAAGCACATTTTGAGAACTGCAATATTCCTCAAACCATGTTCATTGTATTGCTATAAGAAAATCCATGTTTTTAAATTAGAACCGTGGTTATTATTTATTCAAGTAGGCGCGACGTAACTCGATTAATACGAAAAGTCTCGTTCTACTTACATACACGATACGTACTACTAATTTACTACTTGATTGCAGTATATTTATCAACGGTATGTGATATCAAATAGCTCAGCGGTGTCGTCACAATTGAAACACTCAGATGACCAGATAAGGATACTAGAAAGTGTTAGATCCATCATAGTGAAAGTTCAGGTCAGAATTATGAAATAATAGCATATGCGGCAAACGGACAGCATAGGCAGATGGTTGGTGGTTAGATGGTCAGTGACCCAAACAAACTAATTCGAAATGGTGATTATTTTGGAAGCTAAGAGTACAAAAACTTCCCTACAAGGAGTCGCGCGTTGGATTTTGATATTTGATATTATGATACACTGTATCAGTCTAGGTATGGTGCCAATGAAATGGATTAAAATACTTCTATTTATATAATCTTATAATTCTTATAAACAAGGCTCCGTTTCTCAACACAGAGTCTGCTAGTTGTAGTAATTAAGTTTAAAGTCAATGTATCAGTGATACAGCCGAAACTATAAAAATGCATGCGAAATTACGTCCGAAGGGTAAAAACAAAGCCTGGATAAACGTCAGTATTTTACAATTGTTTAACAACTTCTTTCCACTGTACACAGTTTTTACTCGTGCAGGTAAATCCCGTACCAGGTGTAAATCCATAGGGAATACACCACGGGTTAGCATCTGTCTGGTGTAGCAACAGTTTCCATCTGTAATTACTTTCTTCTTTTGTTTTCAAACAAATATCAAAGCCAGCTTATTCTTTTAACTACTTTTCTGTTTTATCATTTTCATTCATTTTTTCTGTTTCTGAATCAACAGAATTTCTTCCACATATATGAGATACATATTTATCCTAAACCTGCCATTTTTAAATAAAAAAATATACTGTAAATAATTGTTACTCTTTACGTCCCTAAAAATAAATTACTTCATAAACAGTTTAAAATTCTAGTTTTATGTTGTTTTTGAAGCAATTGTAATCAACCAATTGTTGCAACTGTTGATACTAACCTAAAATGTAAAATAGTTTAGTTCTATAAGTGGTACTCTCAGATAATAGATGTATCACCATAACTTAATAATAGTTTCAAGAATGTCCTTGATTTTATCATTGTAGAATACGTAGCGTATTTATTCTTAAATTTTAATAAATATAAATTCCTACAAAAACGTTCCCCAAAGAAAGAGATAAACTTAATCTACCATTATACAAAACGCAATAAGTAGGCGAGGCTGAAATGTCACACATCAGTACAGTTCAATATAAAGAAAGTCACAAAAAAGCCTACCTTAAGTATGTTTTCGATAGTGTAAACTTGATATTCGTTACTTGTTATACCAAAAATGGTATGGCAACTGGTAACTGATCAGATTTTATGTTACCTTTCCTCGAAATGTATTTATTTATACGATGGAAAATATATTACATCTGTAGTCAATACAGCTGTCTAAAAACAGAAGGATATATCTTAATGTATCTATCGATCAGAATTTTGAATAATGTTGATTAGATAAAATATAGGTTTAAAAAAGTGAGCTGATAATTAAGGAGACGTTATCTGCGAAAAGGGATACTAAAACACCTTGTGTTCAGTTTTTGGATGATTAAAATGGGCCTATATGGATCAATATGAGTGGTAGTTACAAATAAACTGTAAATTTCCTACATCTACTACCTGCAAGGAAATACACATTTTAGTATGACATTGGTAAAAATAGGAAAAACTATCTTCTATAAGTGCATGGTAGAGAAAGCAGGTAGTAGGTAGAGCAGGTAGAGAAAGCAAATAAAAACGGCGAAATGTGATTAAACTTATCAGAAATGCAGTGTGTTAACTACCACATCATTAGCTTATGTATTTAGCGTAGACGCGTGAAAATTCGAGTGCACATTCCATCGCAGTGGCAACTTTACGAGTCAAAAGTCAAGCAATACCAAGAAATGGGAGCATATTTTGTCCGTGACAAGTGAAACCGTTTACTAATTATATAATGTTTGCCACATGTATAAAATGAAACCTGTACGAGGGTAAAATCAGTGTAATAGCAAAGATGTACTTTCGTTGTTGACATTTGTGTGTGAAAGCCAGTGTGCCAATGCATGATTACAAAACAGTTTAAGTATTTTTGGACGGTCTTGGCACTTGAAACATGGTACAGTGGGCACAATATAGCAAAAACCATGAAGTACCGATGAAAATATGAGCATTTTTTGTCACCGTTTGCAATCCGTCGCTTCATCGCAGCGGGTGCAAAATGGCAACTTTACGAGTCAAAAAGCTAGGAAGTACAGAGTAATTTCAGCATGTGTGGTCACAGTTGGCAGAGAATTCGTCTATTGGCTTTATTGCAGCGGGCGCAATATGACAACTTTACGAGTTCAAAAACTAGGAAGTAGAGAGGAATATGAGCATGTGTGGTCACAGTTGGCAATAGAATACGTCTGTTCACTTTATCGCAGCGGGCGCAAATGACAACTTTACGAGTCCAAAAACTAGGAAGTACAGAGGAATGCATATGTGGTCTGCGTCGACACTTAAAAGGCGAGTATGTTCACAGCTTTGAAGAGGACATAAACTGGCGTCTTTACGACTAGAAGTGACACGACGACACTGCGATAGCAGAAAACTCAGTATTAGCAGCACGAAGTGTTTACAATACTAAACTGAAATAATATGCGAGTGGAATCAGTCAGGATAAAAGACAATGGCAAAAAATGGAACTGGTTTCACCATGCAAACAGTACCTTATTTTTTAAATCGGAGGTATAAGCTCATATCGTAACAGCTCAGCGGGTAGTTCTAGACCCATTTATTCTTTATATTTCTGTTAATATTGTTTGTATTGCAGTCAATATGTATATACTTATTATACAGTATGTATAGTAATCTTGAACTACATGTTATACGGGTATCCGAATATCGGACAATGTGGCATAGCCTTGTTACAATAACAGATACTTGACGTTTCAAAAAATGGCATCTACATTTTCTGCTGTAACAACCAAAGTTAAACATGAAAAATTAAACAATTTAAGTACGTATGATAAATGTACTTAAATTATATATGTACAACTAAACAGTTATTATAAACATAAGAGTTATTTGAGGGTAAAAAATACAAAAAACTAGTTTAATTTAACTTTACTTCATAGTAGTTATATTTTGTGACATTATTATCCAGCGCTCATTAAGGAGAAGCATATATTAAAAATCCCCTCTATAACATCCACTTCAACACTGATGCACGTACAGCATTATGTGTTGATAATTGAAGAAATACCGAAATAAAGGGATCATGATTATAGAGGATAATAAAATATTATAAATACTATTATTACAACAAATGTCTTTGTTTTAGATTTTATTTAAATTTTCCAGTTCGTTATAATGGCTAGATGTACAATATATGCCCCGATAACCTGTCCATGCTTTTAAATTTTATTTCAAACTATATCCCCCGGCCCTTTGCTATACTTTTTAAACTATAACACAGACCACGTTCTAAAACTAAAATAATTTCACATTTACTTGGATAGCAAGATATTGAAAACTCCGTAATTATATAGCGAAAAAGAGTACGTTGTATTTTAATACACCATGTGGAATCCAAAAAAACCAAAACTGATAATAAAATAAAAGAGGGATATCTCCAGTTTTATCATTTAATCTTAACTGAAACAGACAGTTTTCCTATACGTATATAGCCTAAGGCAAATTACTTCCAAGGAAAAAGTCCATCGTCTCCAATATAACTCAGTTAACCTTCAGGAACACATCTATTAATGGGATACGACATATAGACTAGTTCTAAGTTAGACGTGTATACTTGCATTGAACGATGCAGATGTCATAGTTAGATATTGTTATATTACAGTATCTTTATTTGATAGTCAGCTTATACAACATTATGTATTACCAACCTTTATTTATTAACCATCCGATACTTGTTTTTTTCAAATAGCTGCATTTTTAGCGTTTCTAAAACTACGACTTTTATTGGTGTTACCTACAACGATAGATTATTTATATCCAATTTCAACTATTGGTGACGAAGGCTCTTTCAAGTATGAAAAAGAATTGTTTGCTATGAAGTAAAAGCGTACTTAATATCGTTTATAAGTACACTTTAAGTGTTACTATACAAAACATGTATTTATATAATTGTATTGATAATGAAAATCAATAAAATTAACCTCCCCATAATAATTGCTAGTGATTCCATTTATTTGTTGTTAAAACTTGAATACATTTATCCTAAAACTGTTAAAATAATATCCTGATGGCATTTTTTCTTTGCTGAAATATGAGTGTTTTTAACCAAATATAATAATGTTATTATGATAGAGGTATCTAAGAAACTCGAACTTAAAGATATCCTTGCAGGTATTAATGGAAAATCCGATTTAACTACAGCTAGTTGTATGAATTTGTCTCCATTAACTGAATAGCAAGAAGTTCAAGTTAATGGGAGTTATTGGGAAAAGTTCCTATTTACTGGTCCAATGCTTATCTCTCAAGACAAAGAACCTAACATTCAAAAGGAGGGTACTTTTATACATGCAATTATATACAATTAGATATTGTTCACATCATATTGATAGAATCTTACACAAGTGGTTTTTCTTTCATTGGGTTGTCCATGAAGATAGCTAAATTTGTTAATTTGTTGAATTTTTTTATACTTTACTTGTTGTTTTTGATCAAATATGCATTATCGTTATTATTTAATGATGTAGATCTAAGCATGCTTCGTTGTTATTTAAGTTATGATTTTCCATTAGTGTTCAATACTGATTTGTTATTACTTGTTAAGAACAATATTATTACTAAGTTTATCTAATCTAAAGGCATTTTTGTCGACAGTTAAATAAATAAATATATACGTCCAAGCGTTATTAAAGTTGTTAGCGATCCCATATATACATATTTAAGTATACTCCTCTCGTGTAAAAATTACTGTACCAGACCTGAAATAAATTTCTATCCCCGTTTAAAAATATACGCTCTTTGCATTGCGATGCTAAGAAAATCAGGTACTTTGCTAAATCAGGCACGAATTTTGCAGGAGTTTTTCTTATCGGCGACCTAAGAAGACTACATTATTAGAAAGAGCAGACTTTATTTGAATTACTGTGGAAATTACATGCTATCGTGTTTTGTTTCTTGCAACCCAAGATGAATAATGAATTGTAAGTAGAAAGATACATAGTGACCGCCTTCTCGCTGACATTGCAAACATCGTTTCATTTTGGGATGCAGAAAATAAGAATCGATTGTCATAATGACATGTAATTTTCACAGCCTTCCAAATATAGTGGCTCCCGGATAATTCCGAAGTACCGAATACAATATAAAAAGTAAAATATACATATTGTCTGTAAATTCGTGAATATATATATATATATATATATATATATATATATATATATATATATCTTTAAATAATTTCCTGAATACATTGAAGACAGAAGGTCTATACTAAATTTGACCTAACTGATTTAAAATATATGATAGGCCAAATTATGATTTTTTAAATACTCTAAACGTTGATATTAGCTACCAGATTTTAGTTTCAACTTAGTTGAACTTATCAGTCAATTACTCACTTAAATTTTTCCTCTACTTCAATTTCAGTAATTTCAATAATTGAGCGAGTAAGAGTTTAGTTGTTATTTGCATACAATTATAACTTCAATAAAGTTGCTCAAGGTTTACAAATATTGACAAAAAAGTTTAATATAGCTAAACACCAAATCATGGCCAATATCAATGGAACGCCGAGCACCAGCCCGTTGTATCAAAGCGAATCTTTGACCCAGAAGTAATATTTCAGCCGTCCGACATATTGCGTTCTGTCACATTTAGAGTTAGCTGCACCGCTCGTTTCTATATAATCAGAAAAGATATTTTATAAAAAAATAGTAATATATTTTAGAAACTCTTACAAAAAATCACAGCTTCTAAGACCGATAAAAATGCATTGATAGTTTTATAATAAGACTACAACAAAGCTGCTTGCATTTTATCATAACAGAAAAGTACCAAATGTTGTGATGGGACTCCTGACACGTGAAAACCTGCAGATTGAAGATCATAGTTTCAATAATCAATAACTTATAAAATAGTTGGAGAATTAGATCGTACTAGCAATTTCTCACGGCTTCACTCGCAATTTAATTTTGAAACACAGGGACCGCGAAAATATTCTTTTTAAATGACATTCCGTACAAACCAGAGATGAATCACTGAAAGATATTCCAATCTCTTGAACCGTTTCATATTTAAGGTTAAAGATGGGAGCTCTGAAGTCTGAGAGTGAAATCTTAAGTCTAAAAGGAGAGATTGATATTAGCTTTTCAATTAACACACTTATAATGTAACAAATTATGGCATTTTACTGCAGGTGATTGAAATACCAATCAAACAAACCCAGACAATAAAACGCTTCAGCACGTAACATGACATTAAATGGTAAGTTACACTTTACACATTTTGTAAAGTGTAACTTACTTTGACAGATGAATAACAACAAATATTTACTATCACTTATTTAAATCTGTAAACTTTATTATAATTATTTTTCTTAACATATACCTGTACACAGTACAGGTGTTTAAAAACCCATTTAAAATCAACTGATAAAGGGTGCTTAATAAAACAGTGAGGCGTCGCTCGGATGAATTTTGAAATTGGATTAGGCCTATATGATAACTACGAACCTCAAGAATGTCCATATAATATCTCAGTATAGTTCCTCGAGTAATTGTAACGTGATTGAGTAACACATCTAACCAATGAGAGACACCATTAGCTTTTAATATAATAGGATAGAAGGTAAGAGTATTACAAGTTTATTTTTAAGTTTTAAAAAGCCTGGTTTAGTCAGGCCACTTAGCTGGACTGTCACCCAGTAGGCGTTATTTTAGGTTTATTTTTCAAGACATAAATAAAAGGACATTTTATAAATAATAGTAGCAAAACATATTTACTTTTAATTCCACTACATTTAATTTAATTTATTAAGCACGCGTAGGCAACATTAACAGGCTTTTATAAAGATCCACTCATTGGTAATGTATTAATCTAATAATTTGTTTATAACAGTATATTGGATAACAGTAAGTGGTTACTGTGAATAACTACCTACCACATTTAATGCTCCATTCCATTTAGTCCAATTAAATGTTCAGTCGATTAAACCATTATAAATCGTTAAAAATAAATAAATAGTAAATATTTGTATTACGATTATATTCACTCTGTTTTATTCTTTACAGTACACTTTAGGTATAAATTTGTTTTATTTGTATTATTGACTTAGGTTGACATAGATTTTAATATGTATGTTAACATAAAGTTTTTTTTATTTGTATTACAGGAAAAACACCTCACAACGTTTCATATTTACAGTGAATATGAAACAATAGTTTTCATTCCTTTCCTTATTTTTAATGATGTAAATATATAAGTATAAATTCGACAATTTATTATTTTGGAGTAAAATTAATTGTATAATTTAAGGTTTGCAAAGAAGCTTGTTAAGCAGCACCGAAAATTTTATTATGAAACACGCTAGAAACGTAACTTAACTAACAACAATTCAAAAGTATCTTGTAGCAAAAAGATTAAATCTATCGAAATGTTTTGATAAAACTTCATTTTATACAGACAAAAAAATGTTCTATGATGGCCCATGTCCAACCATGGAATCTTTCTGCGCGTAACTTAAACATGCAACTCAATAGGGCGATATACATTCTCTCTCCTCTGTCTAGCAGGATGATGTAATTGTTTTCATTAATACTGCGTGTCTGTTTGTACGCAGGACATCTGAAGAAAGAAATGAGCTATAGACCGAAGATTTTGCATTTTGAACTGCAAGTCTGCTACGCGACATGCGGTATTGCGATTTTATATTTTATATCCAGAGTAGTTTAATATATGATGTACATTTATACTATATAAGGATTACATATATCCTATTTTTCTAGATTTCTCCATGTACTTATATCAAAAGAGTTATAAATGAGTAAAAACTTACAATTTAAAACGCATTATTGTGGTAGTTACTTATTTGCGAACATCTGGTGTTTATGGTGGTGAGGAACCATTATAAAGTAAAGCACTAACGTAATCGAACTTTGCTTTAGATAGCAAAGATTACAAGGAACTCGTTCTATAAAAAGCCACAAGATGTGTTGATGGGAAAGTGGAGTGGATGGGCGGGATAGGTTTAGTCTTGCAGGATTTATAGGGGTCCAATGTTTATTGTGGTCAGGCACCATTTTAAGTAAAGCACTAAAATAATCAAACTTTACTTTAGACAGTAATGATTACATTGCAGTCGTCCTATAAAAAAGCCACAGGATGCGATGATGGGAAAGTGGAGTGGATGGGCGGGATGGGTTCAGTCTTGCAGGATTTATAGGGGTCCAATGTTTACTGTGGTCAGGCACCATTGTAAGTAAAGCACTAAAATAATCAAACTTTACTTTAGACAGCAAAGATTACATGGAAGTCGTCCTATAAAAAAGCCGCAAGATGCGATGATGGGAAAGTGGAGTGGATGGGCGGGATGGGTTCAGTCTTGCAGGATTTATGAGGTCTCGTGTTTATTGTGGTCAGGCACCATTTTAAAGAACAGCTGAGTTAAGACATGTATCAAGCTCTTACTCTATTTAACAGATTGCACTTTTCAGACTAAATCTTGCAGATCCCTTTCTTTTTCTCAATGCTAATAAATACAATGGAATATAACACGTTTTAATTTGCTCGATTGATTTAAGTAAACAAAGTATACACTATTCTCATATTAAGATTTAATAATACTAGTAGACTCTTTATGTATGCTAATTTGGAAAATAAATCTCCGGTGGATTATGGCACTATACTCTGAATATATATCTTAATCAAAGAATTTAATTGTGTTTTCATTCCTAAGGATACCTCTATCTCGTAATTGCAAGTGTCACCTCAATCCATGTCATTAATTTCAATGTGCAAGTGTCAGTTCCTGAACATCAATGTGAGTCTCTCTAAAAAACTGTAAATTTTTATCCGTTTGTATTTATGTCAAGTCCAACGTATAGGGTTTGCCATACAGAGATGTATTATTTATTTAATTATAATTTTAGAATTACCGACAAAACGTACAGTAAACCTATTTTTGATAGTAGGCTTTTCTATAAATTGTTATGTTCAGTTCATGTACATATTCAGCCGATAGCGTCAAAAGGCTTTTTTTAATAGTTTATGAAAATACGTCTAAACAATGTTATTGCCCTCTTGTGATAGCGTGTTGTAGGATGTTTAGTTTTCCTGCAAGAGAGTAAGAGCAGTAAAGTTTAAACATTTATTACTGACCCATTTATTATAAGTATTAAGACTCTCAACTAGGCACATCTAGAACTCGGAAATATAAAAACTGCTATTATCCTGAAAGTCATTTTAAGTTACGTCACCAGAGCGTTATGTAAAAACATAGACAGAAAGAAAGCTTATTTCATCAACTGGGCTGTTATTTAAATCTTTATTGGATGACAAGATTCCGTTAGAAAACTTGATGTTCCTGGTCTTTATGAAAATTCATCATCCTTGCACAAAACCAAGCCTTATTAAATCGGCTTTAGGAGTCTTTCATATCTAGTACATGTTCATTGTGAAATGGTGAAATATAATTAAATTTAAGAAACATCAGTGATTGTGAATTTGGAATATTTCATTTCAACTTTTCCCAATTCCATGTGTTTCCATTCTACTTTATAGGCAATGTGTGTCTGTAGTGATTTTGAAGTTTGTTGATAACTCAGGTGTAAGTGGAATGCCAAACCCAATCTGAATAAATTTCTGTCTCATTATTCAAAATATGTTTCAAAAGATACGTAAAGTGGTGAACACTATCAGTTAATGATCCAGAAGAAAATAATTATTTCGTGATATATGATACATCAATAGTATACCAAACCAAGGCAGCGTTAAGCCAGTGGTCATTACTGTTAGGAGTACCAATACCACAAACCTCTCTCTTAGCCACATCAGACCCAGAAGTCTTTGATCTTCTGCAGGGATGTACACACATTGAGAATCAATTAGACGTCCTAGAGATAGACCTAGGCATAACCAAATCAGTCTTGACGGTATATTCGTATTTTAATCACTGTACATAGCGTTCTTCATTATCATTCTCCAGTATGTTGTATGTCTTTAACATGTTTAGATTATGATAGTGTTTAAATTATGAACAAGTGTAACTGATATTTAATCTTAATAAATCCACTTTTTACATGAATACATAGTTTGATAGTTTGTGAATCATAATTAATTTTTAAAAAAGTCTTAGCTTCTTGTGTCTGGTTTTCAAGTTCATCTTGAACATGCACATTCAAAAGCTATATTTTGAGTTCAATAATTTCATTATGGCTTCTGCATAAACTATCGGAATAGGATGTTTTCTTCTTGATAATTTATAATTTTAACGGTACTTAAAAATTAATGATATTTTTTTATTTAATTTTATGCTATGTTTGGAATTTCCTAAGCTTCAATACTATTTATACTAATTACTAATTATTACTATTCAATACTATTTATTACAAATTATATATAATATAATATAATATAATTTATATATATATATATATATTAGTTATATATATATTATATATATATATATATTATAAATTATATTATATTATATATTACATTTTAAATTGAATTCATTATTATTACCTAGTATTTGTGAAATCATTTATAATAAATAAATATATGCATGTATATATATATATATATATATATATATATATATATATATATATTGATTATATAATATAATATAGTATATTTTTAGATTATACAGGGTCCTAAGAAATCTAAGAACACAGTTTAAACAGGTTATTTATTGTAGCTTCATTGAACAACTTATAAAACTCCAAATTTTGCCAAAATTATTTGTGGACCTACCTTTCAAAATATAACTAAAATATTTCAGTTGCAAAAAATATTTTACATTAAAAAATCACAAGGCGCATTTGGGTAATTGTGAAAGTTTGAAGCTAATAAGCATAATTTATATAATGAGTGTTCCACAAACACATATAAAGTACAAGTGATTTTAACTAACACTAAATGGTAAAGTTAGTCCTAAATATTAATATATTTGTATGTGCACCGCTAGGAATAAGGACACTAATGATCATATTCTTTTTAAACAACATTCTGAACGTTCCAGAGTAATTTTAAATTTAAGTTTAAAAAACAGTGTTTTGGGAACTTATGAAATTGGAAAGGAAACCCTTTTATAGTTTTTACATATATAAAAATTACTATTTAAATTATATTTTGAAAATTAATTTAAGCTATAAATAGTTCAAAAAGTATCACAGTTTAATGCTACAACATACATTATCCCGGCCAAGTCCCATGTGGTGCTCAGTTCTCCGTCAGACCGGAATAACTTCATTAACTAACTAATTTGCCACCAATGAACACCTACATTTAATAATTTAGTCTCTGTTACTTTAAGAGTAAGGAACTGTTTCTACACCGATAAGTCCATATGTAAGCGTTAACTAGATAAATTAAATACATGCATACTAAAATAAATGCATCTTTACTGCCTAAGCGTAATTTATTTCTCACAAATGTTTAAATCTGTTGTCCTTGTTTATTAATTATGACCGTATGGATCGAATTAAAAATTCAGCAACTCAGCTAGTAAATATTTTGACTATAGGATGATACCGATCGACTTAATGGTAACCTGATTTCATGAAAAGTGCGATGTTGTGCAAAACGTTTAGTGAGATATGAGCAAACTTTCTTAAACTTAAGTACTATTACTCTCGGCAGTGTCAACACCGGTTTATATATATTCAGCCTCTACAGAAAGAAACACAAGGTTTGACTAACTCTGTTAGACAAGGCAGGAGTCTGTGTCTGTGCATTTTTTAAAAAAGGAACTGAAATACCTTCCTAAAGTTTGTCGTGTATTTTACTAAGATTTACATATTATACTAAGAAACTTACTGAGAAAACCTAAAGAATGTCTTAAGCTATTTAAATCTCAAATTTAGGTTTTAAATTACCTCATATAATTGTCGCTGCTGACTAGCGACATTTGTTCTATCATCACACACCCACCTAGGATACGCTTGTCTCACTGAGTGTTCGTGATGTTCGCTGTCGCTGCTGTCTAGCGACATTTGTTCCAGCATCACACGCCCAACTAGGATACGCTTGTCTCACTGAGTGTTCGTGATGTTCGCTGTCGCTGCTGTCTAGCGAAATTTGTTCTAGTATCACACGCCCAACTAGGATACGCTTGTCTCACTGAGTGTTCGTGATGTTCGCTGTCGCTGCTGTCTAGCGACATTTGTTCTAGCATCACACGCCCAACTAGGATACGATTGTCTCACTGAGTGTTCGTGAAGTTCGCTGTCGCTGCTGTCTGGCGAAATTTGTTCTAGCATCACACGTCCAACTAGGATACGCTTGTCTCACTGAGTGTTCGTGAAGTTCGCTGTCGCTGCTGTCTAGCGAAATTTGTTCTAGCATCACACGCCCAACTAGGGTACGCTTGTCTCACTGAGTGTTCGTGATGTTCGCTGTCGCTGCTGTCTAGCGATATTTTTTCTAGCATCATACGCCCAACTAGGATACGCTTGTGTCACTGAGTGTTCGTGATGTTCGCTGTCGCTGCTGTCTAGCGACATTTGTTCTAGCATCACACGCCCAACTAGGATACGCTTGTCTCACTGAGTGTTCGTGATGTTCGCTGTCGCTGCTGTCTAGCGACATTTGTTCTAGCATCACACGCCCAACTAGGATACGCTTGTCTCACTGAGTGTTCGTGATGTTCGCTGTCGCTGCTGTCTAGCGATATTTGTTCTAGCATCACACGTCCAACTAGGATACGCTTGTCTCACTGAGTGTTCGTGATGTTCGCTGTCGCTGCTGTCTAGCGACATTTGTTCTAGCATCACACGTCCAACTAGGATACGCTTGTCTCACTGAGTGTTCGTGATGTTCGCTGTCGCTGTGTCTAGCGACATTTGTTCTAGCATCACACGTCCAACTAGGATACGCTTGCCTCACTGAGTGTTCGTGATGTTCGCTGTCGCTGCTGTCTAGCGACATTTGTTCTAGCATCACACGCCCAACTAGGATACGATTGTCTCACTGAGTGTTCGTGAAGTTCGCTGTCGCTGCTGTCTAGCGATATTTGTTCTAGCATCACACGCCCAACTAGGATACGCTTGTCTCACTGAGTGTTCGTGATGTTTGCTGTCGCTGCTGTCTAGCGATATTTTTTCTAGCATCATACGCCCAACTAGGATACGCTTGTGTCACTGAGTGTTCGTGATGTTCGCTGTCGCTGCTGTCTAGCGATATTTGTTCTAGCATCACACGCCCAACTAGGATACGCTTGTCTCGCTGAGTGTTCGTGATGTTCGCTGTCGCTGCTGTCTAGCGACATTTGTTCTAGCATCACACGTCCAACTAGGATACGCTTGTCTCACTGAGTGTTCGTGATGTTCGCTGTCGCTGTGTCTAGCGACATTCGTTCTAGAATCACACGTCCTAACTAGGATACGCTTGTCTCACTGAGTGTTCGTGAAGTTCGCTGTCGCTGCTGTCTAGCGACATTTGTTCTAGCATCACACGTCCAACTAGGATACGCTTGTCTCACTGAGTGTTCGTGATGTTCGCTGTCGCTGTGTCTAGCGACATTTGTTCTAGCATCACACGTCCAACTAGGATACGCTTGTCTCACTGAGTGTTCGTGATGTTCGCTGTCACTGCAGTTGCGCCAAATACGTCGCATTTCTGGTCATGTCTATAGTTTCATAACTAATTTTTACTGAATTAGTGATAAGTTCTCACTGAATTAAATTGCCCTTCATCAATACCTTTCAGAGTAACTGAATATCACAATTAAACAATCAAACTATCAACATATGTTACAAATGTAGCGCTATTAGGTTGAGCGATCCTGATCATTGTTAAATTGTAACGTTGAAGCTGGATCAAAAAATTGGGTTGAAGCGGGTGGTGGGTTGGGACCGACCCCGAGCCTCTCTATTACCAGGCTCTGCCAAAAATAACCAAGAAAACCGATCAGACTAGGTTCCATACTGATGATACCTGATGATGCAGGTAAATAGTTCCAAAAACTGTTTAAATTGGCTTAGCAACTTTCAAGCTTAGATTCACAAATGCTATAGTATGCATTAATGATGCAACTTTACATAAGATTCTGTTTTGGGCTGACTTGGGATCCAAGTAAATTTATTTCTGACAGTCACACAAAGTACGGTGCACAAATCAAGAAAAAGGAATACTATAAAATTGCTTGAGACATAAGCAATGAAGCAAGTCTACTAATGTAAATAAAATGTTTCAACTTTAAATGGTCAATATGGCCATTAGTGTTACACTACATGTAAAGAGCAGCTATAAATAAAAATACAGATGCTCATATTACAATCTCTAAAGCGGGAATTGTACATGTTTCAATAATTTTCAATAAATTTGACGGAAATACTTAAGCCGATTAATAACTGATAAAGATTTATGTTTTATAAAAAGAGCAGTAACATAAAAAAGAAAGCACATATCATGTACTTTATGCATTACCTAACAAGCTCTTATCACGTGAATGGAATGTAACAGCGTGATTAATTATGTAAGCAAGATCAAAACGTGCTAAAATGAGTGTAGGTAGCTGGTAAAGAATGTTGACATGCAAACGTGCTAAGCTTGTTATGCAATGTGGTTTAAACTGAAATCCCTTTGCAATTAAACACCACAAATACATGTATTACCCAGTCGTTGATTCAACAAAGGAAGGAAATCTCCCTGGTGGGCTTGTGTTGTTGTTGAGATCCAGCCCTTTGGGGTAA
This sequence comes from Homalodisca vitripennis, assembly GCF_021130785.1. Classification (NCBI taxonomy): domain Eukaryota; kingdom Metazoa; phylum Arthropoda; class Insecta; order Hemiptera; family Cicadellidae; genus Homalodisca; species Homalodisca vitripennis. The sequence goes on along the minus strand of NC_060207.1, from coordinate 151,047,453 downwards.
AATATTTTATTGCATCCACTTTCAACGTTTCACCCGCATTCAACTTTACCACTTGACTTTACCAAAATATTGTGTGGAATTAATTTTAACTAAATGAAATTCATATTATCGTATTATTTGTCATTTTACTTTATTTTTAAAGAATCCTGTATACTGCATAGCTTCCTGCTAAACATTTACACGTATAACCCACTTTCTGTAACCATCTAATAAAGCAGAAACGAAACAAGTGAAAGATACCAATTGAATGTGTGTCATTTCTAACTCAGATTCAAATTCCGATGCCTTATCCGTGTAAGCCTGGGACCACCAATATTGTATAAAATATTTATTTAATACAGTAAAGATTTTGGTGCCCAAGTAGGGAAATAAAAAGTTTTGTTGCAAAGCTTTCCAACATCAAAATATAACTTCTAAATATAACGCCAAATAATACTTTTCGATTATATTTTTTCTCATTGGTAAACCTTCATCCAAACATGTATTCGCTGCATGACACTGCAGAAACTACCACTTAGTAACCCCATCAACTCCCAATTAAGATTAAACGGTGAAAAAGCCGACGTCAAAACATTATGTTATAAAAATAATTTCTAAATTACTAGTTATATAAAATATCACCTTCATTAAACTTTTTTCTACTTCAAATATTGTTTGTAGATTTTATAAAAAGAAATTTACATCCTATGACAGAAATATGTAAACTATCTTTTTAAGGAGACTATTACGTTTTAAAACGATTATTAAATATATCTATTATCTCTACCATATTAAGGACTGAGAAACACTTTTATTTCCTCAATTTACCTGTATAGCATGTTTGTTATTGATTCAAAGATGCATGTTTGTAAATGGTTGAACATTTTGAATGGATTAACAGTATGTCAAAGAACTTTAGGCAATTTTTCAATTTGAATTCGTAGGAAGTTGTTTAGTACTCAAGTGATATATTATTTATACTCTGTATTATCGATATTATGTAATCCTTTGTAAGACTTCGTGTGATAGGGAATCAAAAAACTAATATTTATATGCAAGAAATTCGAATAACATAGGCATTCATCAGATACACAACTTCCTGTTATGCATTAATTTCATATTTCAAAATTTAAAGTAATTATGACCAGAAAGAAGTACATATTTTCACGAAAGTCAGAATTTTAATACAGAACAAATTAATCAAGATTTTAAAGAGAAACTATCACCACATATAGATATATATTAAATTTCAAGAATATACCAGTGGATAATCGTTTTTGATTAAGAAAATAACTTCTTAGGTTTTGAAAACAGAAGTAATACAGCAAGTGAACTTAGACGAGTCATTAATCATGTTTTGTTATAAGTGTTAACTCGGTCATTAGTGGCAACAAAGCTCCTGATACTCGTTAGCAGAATTACTTCCGAGAATTTTGATAGTTTTATCACGCCTTTAATCAGTTAATTGTTTCCAGAAGCGTCAGATCAGAAATTTCTCGCTACTGTCAGTAATAAAGTTACCTAAGCAGCTGTTGTAACGAGTAATTCTTACACTCAAAAGATATTCCATGCTATTTACTTGCTATATCTTGATAGAAAGGTCCTAGGCTTGAAAGTTAACAAATAGTTTCATATTGGCCCTATGCATAACTCTATTTATTTTTTAAGTCTAAAGTTAAAAATTAAAGGTAAAATAACATTATAAAATTTGTTTATTGGTCTCATAAGTAAACATGATGACAAAACACATCACAAAATAAATCAACTGTAAACAAACAGAGTATATGTGCACAAACAGAGTATCTGTAAACAAGCACAGTAAAATAATATGGCATTTTATCATGTGGCATAGTAGCACATGTGATGAAGTTCCTATGATGGATTGGTAGGTAATATATTCTTTACGTCCTCTCTGTTCCTTCAATGTTCCTATATATCGGTTTATTGTTTATCACATTGTAGCTTCAATATTTTATTTTAAAGACAAATAGACAACTATTCTGTGTCAACAGTTATTCTATATCAGCCAATTCTATATTTCGTATATGTTTTATATATATATTTTGGACATTTATTTAAATACATACGGTCACAGGACGTAAATAGTAGTGTACATGCATTGTTAGAGTGTTAGGTAACAATTGGAGTCTTCAGTATAATAATTGGTCTAACGTTATCCTAAAATGTTTCACTTATTTTTAAATATCCTTGCCAAATTTTGTAAAAACCCGTTAAGAATTGCAAGTATATTCGTACTGGAACATAATATTATATAGATATACTATATGTACTCTTTCTTTCGTTGTTATCGTGTAATTAGTTGATGGGAATATTACTAGCTTATACAGGTACATTAACTCAAGATCTACAAAATATACCATTCTAAATATAGGACATGATACGGCCTTCATTGAATTCAATGTTTCTATAAAGTAATGATGTCTACCTTATAAAAAAAGGATGAACTATTGACCCATTCGGAAACGTGTAATATTTTAAACTACTCAGGCGAAAATTCTAAAGATTCGTTCATTGCCACATAACACAAATGAGGATGGTATGCCATGAAATTCACATGCAACGTTTATCTCTCTTGTAGATACTTAAAGTATTATTAAATAATTCCCTACACGTTTTTCAAACCTTGGATATGTTAACTCATCGATTCAGTTAATTTTAGAAATATTGAATTATATATATTCATGTACAAACATAATTAACAATTTTTAGAGACGCATAGTAGAAAGAGATACATTTTATTTAAAGATAAGAATTACATGTATGTATATACTTTTTACTGTAATCGTTTACTGCACAGATTAAATCAAACTAGATAAAGCCGTTTCAAATTTCTTATGCCTTTTGTTTCAATGTTTATCTGATCATTTTGTGATATTCTTAAAACAAATTATTATTCTGTTACAAAAGTTTTAATACACTATGTATGTGATCAGAAGTTTTTTTATGTCCCGTAAACCTAATTGATTTCAGAAAATTATTAAATTTGAAACATAAGAGTATCATTCTATTGTATTAAATTTAGAGGATTAAACTACACTTTTGTTCAAAGGAATATACTATGAAAATTATAGTCCACACTTCCATGGTTTATCCAGTCTTTGATTCACCAAAGAAAGCGAATCCCCAGGGTGAGCTTTGTTGTTGTTGAGATCTAGCCCTTGGGGATCAAATATTTATTGGATTTACTTTCCTCTTTTTGTCATAGTCATGCAAATATTTTGTATGTAAAACGATTATATTTTAAAATTCATATTGTACAAGTAAAATGTACGAATAGAATGTACTAAAAAAAGAAAAATTGCATAAAGTTTTTATTGTCAATCACTATTAGCCAAAAAGTTCTTCCAACGATTTACTTATTTCGTTGTATTGTAAATTTTTTCATTATTATATCTTGGGTTTGGCTTCTCTTTCAAGCATGGTAATCAATAATGTTCTCATGTAAATATATAACTATAATAAATCCTAATAATATTATAAATACGAAGATGCCTATGTTTGTTTAGCATTCACGTGCAAAATATTCCACCGACTGTACTTAAATTTTACATGGACATTCCTAGTGTCCTAGGATAAACATAGGCCTTTTCTTATTTCGTAAATCCTTCTTGCTACTACCCAATAGTCTTTAAATCAGCAAAAATTCCCATCTTGACCTCTAAAGTTGTGTAATGTGAATTCTAAGATCCAGTTAAATGTGTTCACCTTTTATGTGTAAACACTGAATTATGACAGCAGGACCATATGTTCGTTTTAACCAATATTTTAATTTTTTTTACATTTATGAGTGAAAGCATAACAAAATTAACAATATATCTTATTTCAAAATCTTAGGCAAACCAATTTATTTATTCTGGGCCATAAATAAATACATGAGACATTAAATGCAATTTTATGTCATGTAATCGCCAAGGTGACATTCCATCCATTTCTTACTGATGAGGTATACGATACTGATAAGGTATATTAATATTTATATAATTCCTATACTGGACCGATGAAATAGTATGATATAGCAAACATAGATTTAGAAGCATGAAATTTACTACCGTGTAAACAGTACAGTTTTATTGTTTGCTTTTGGGTGCTGGCGAGGTGCAGGAAGTGTAATAACTTTCGAACCAGATGAAGCTGTTTGAAATTTCTTATACGTATTGATGTAATATTTATCAGGACATTTGGTAATATTTAGGAAAACTAATAGACTCAGAGGTCTAATAATGATTTTTTGCAAAGAGTGTGTGATCATATTTTTCTCTGCAAATCTAATTCAGACAAATGAACAAGAAAATCTGATGAAAACAGTTTCTGGGTCTCCATAATAAAAGCAGCAATAGAATAACTCACAGCGGATGAGCTAGACGGGTCATCAGTCATCCATTGTTAAAAGTGTTGGCTCAGCTATTAATGCCGACAAAACCCCGCGGCCTCATCATTGTGGCGATAATTATACTTGGCTCTCCACCAGCGCGCTATCTGCTAAGTTTGCAACAAAAGGTTTGAAACACCAATTATGTAGCTATTGAACTATTACACATTTGTGGTAATATAAACAGATGCTGTTTTTACTGTAGTTCACGTGTTTCCCATTGCTCTACGTGAATTTCATTCTTAAAAAATAAGTTTCCACAATATTCTCATCCCATTCTTAATCCACTTCTATTAACTGCTTTTGGTCAAAAAGTCAAGAGTATAAAGATACTATGGTTGAAATTTGGTACAGATAGCATAACGTACCGTAAAATCGAATGGTATAACATTATATCTTATTGAAACTTAAAAGAATTCCTTTGTAAAAAAGATTTGTTTATTTAACTAATTTTTTATATTGGCTTATTAATGTTGCTCCTCTTTGTCATAAATATTTGGAAAGGTAAAATATTTACATTTTCTCAATATACTACAAATTTAATATATTCATCAAGTAATATTGTCCTTGCTCATCTCGTAATTCTCTAAATTTATCTGTAAACCATTGTACGTATGGTGGATAGTTACTTTTATTTAACTTTCAGATATTCCACGACAAGAAACATGGGGTTTAGATTTGGGCAGGGTTACTATTTACCAGAACTACGTCTAACGGATCTGTTTATAAATCTTCTATCATGGACCTACCAATTTTTATTGACCTAATAGAACTAATGATGGAAATGATTATTATTATATTATTATAAACATAATAATATAGCAATGAGATTTTTCCAATTATAACATTCATATCCATTGTGGGAGAATATGTTTAGTGTCTGACAAGGATGGCTAACATCAAACTCTATTACGTCCAAATTTTGTGAAAGTCTGACATAACAATTACAAAAGACATTAAAGACATAAAATAGTAGCTATAAAGACAAGTTCTTAGGACTAGGTAATTTGTAGTATTTAAAAGTGAAGTGTGTGATTAATTTATTCCTAATTTATTTGACACGTAAAAATAACTGCATGTTTATATTATCTTAGCAAGAATAGCGAATTGACAGACAGTTTATCAGTAAAGAATGAACATGGCTCTTTTCCCTTAACGCCATAAGCTCTCTCTCACCAAAATTATATCAAGCAGAATCGTTTCCCTTTAAGAAATAGTACATTATAAATTGTAGTAGAGTTAAATTATAATTTAATAAAAACTTGCATCCTCTGTCATCTCATGAGAAAATCCCTTCATTTATTTACAAGAAATGAAAATTCCAACTAACTAATAAGAATACACCTTTGAACACAAACTTTTGTATTTTCCATGGTACAATGTACATTTCGGATTCGAAGAATCCATCTTGAGGTACTTGTAGAAGTTAAGGTAAATAAATAAAGTAAATAAATAATTAGACCAAATTGACATATGTTTTGGTGGCTAAATTTTGTATTTAATTTATATAAGTGATTAATGTATATCGTTTAAAATAAATCTTTGTCATGTAATACATTAGGATACATTTGAAACTTATGTATTCTGATATTAATATTCCAATTACTTATAATTACTAAAGCATTAAAATTATTTAAAAAAAAAAACAAATTATACTCATATATTCTTGAAGTAAGTTCCATGCCATTGCCATTAAAAGATAAAAACTCATAAAAATGTTTATAAAATCAATTTTTTTTTTTTAGATTAATTTTTAGGTTTATTTAACACATAACTAAAATTCATTCCATAGTTAGTGTTAGAAGAGATTTTATGTTAAAAGTTGCCTAATATTTGTATTGCTAATCAAAAAGTGTTATAGATTTTTGTAGATGGTGGACTGTTGAAAGAAAACTTTTGATATATTGATCAGAATTTCATAAAAAACCAACTCTATCACACTGATATTTAGAACTTCAAGTTATACTAAAATCCAATTATGAAAATAATATTTATACAAACATGTTAGCTCTTATACGGTTTCTGAAATGACTAGGATTGGAAGTTGGGAACTGGATAAAAAGACGCTAGTATCGTCTAGTATAATATTTTAAGAATTAAACTTCAAACATATTTAATATTCTATTAAAACTTCAAAACACACAATATTGAACAATAGGTCTTAATTTTCTGTAGTATTCTTTACTTGCTTACATATCCGTCTGACTCTATTTAAGTTACGCCAGACGACACGTCATGTAACAGGCTTCGCTGAAGATGCATGCAGAATTTAAAGTCCGTAGCTATTTTTACTCTCGAAATGTTTTCCTGCTGACAAACAGACTTAGAGTCAATCACACAAAAAGAATTATTTGCAGCCCCCAATCAGACGGAAGAGAAATTTTGCCGAAATAATGAGTGGCAGGTTCCAAATATCCTCAGAAACTACCACGGATGTATCATGTACAATAATCAAACGCATTTTTGTCACTATTTAATCTCTGTAGATAAGGAGTTTCAAACTTAAACTTTACATATACAAATCATTCTCGAGACATCTTAGGGATATTTAGATGACATGTATTACAGCATGCCACGTGTTAAAATATCATATTATTGTAATTATTTTGTTTCCAGATCTGTTTGTTTTGCGACTTTGTTGTTACCATCATGATATGCAACAAGACCAATGTAAATATTTTCGCTAACGCACAGCTAAACTTATGGAGTGACCATATACACTCATCGACCTCGATTGCGTCTACATATAAAATAAACCTGAAGTAGAAATTTAAAATATCCTATACAATTTCAAGTCTATCGATCAGTTTGTTCTTGAAATATCGTGAGAACACACAGGCAGAAGAGATATTTACCAGCCCGTTATTTATAGGCTTCACTAACCCTATCCGATTAAACATTACAATATCTGATCTAAATTAATAATCAAAAAGTTTGAGCAACCTAATTGTTTCTAATGTTCAATAACAAAATCAGCAATAAAACAGTTCAGAGCGGATGAACTGGACGGGTCATCAGTCATCCATTGTTAAAAGTGTTGGCTCAGCAACGAATGCCAACAAAACCACGCGACCTCATCATTTCTGTGATAATTATTATACTTGGCTCTCAACCAGCGCATTAACTGGAACGAAAGGTACCGAACTAATTCCTGTACCAATTGAATTTCAATTTGCAAAGATCACAAACTTTAGTTTTAATCTGAATAGTTACATTTTACCAATTTTAAACTTGCATACTTAATAGGATCTTAAAAATATAATAACTTAGTATTTATCATATTGCCATAAGAGCAACAAAAAACTGATTGAACTTTACAGTAAACCAAATTTTAGATATTTAGAAAGATACGAAACTTTAGGAAAAAGTCCAATTCACAACAACTTATCCTCTTAAAGTACAATGAAACTATGGATATATGAGTAATAATAATCAATAATTATATTTTTATTGCTTTCAAACAATTTCACATTTAATTTGCAAACGTCAATAAATAAAGTTAAAAAACTTTCAATTTACTATTCTAAGACTCACTCCTTGCACGCATACATACATTACAACAATTCTTACGTTATTCTTTTAACTCACATTAATTTTCAATTAACACATTCTATGTGTCACATTCTCTCTCTCATTCATACATGGCTTCAGTATCGGTACTTAGTTACGAACATTAGTGGTCCCAGCGGCGTCACATGAACCCATCTGTATACATATTAATATCGTATATGAATTTCCTCATATTGCCATAGTGTACATAGTTATGATAAAGTTGTTAAAATATGATAAAGTTGTACAAAAAATATGATAAAGTTGTTAAAATCCGACAGTTCATGCAGATACCCTCAACAGGCAAAACAATTTCACCTGCGGGGAAAATGCCTTTATTATGTTTTTTTGTAACATTGATTACGTAATTGTTTATATAAAGTAAGAGTTCTTCCATTATATTTAACGAGATCGTTAGATGTTTTTATTTGATGTGACTTGATTCCAGTCAGTTGTTACACTGTTTTTATCATCGAACAATATAAATATATAACATATATATTATATGTATATGTATAGTACAGGATAATTATATATTCTTAATTAGTCTTTATTTGAGCTTCTTCTACTAATACATTTTAAACGGAATACACCACACATATTACATCTTTTATGTTCTTATTGTTATTTAATTACGAAGATTTATTTACCGATAATACTTTGTTGCAGGTGAGTACTTCTTTATTTCCAGCTTTAAGTATTTACAATTTCGTGAGACATTTGTAACAGAAACTATGTAATTACTGTTTTGTTATGTGACCAGCTCTGTATAAGGTAACCACAATATAGCGCTGCAACAATACACGTGGTGTGGGAGCTACCAGTGCAATAACCGAGAAAACCGGATTCCATTTTCATATAACTTCCGGTTTTTGCTGGATAGTTTTAAGTTAAATAATTTACCATATCAATGTAGCAAATTTCAAAAAAATAAAGAGTGTATTATTCATTTAGTTGAAACAGAATCTCTCGACTTGATTGCCAGTGAAGGTATTAAAATCCCATGTAACAGTAAAAACTCCCATTTTAGAAAAGTCAAATAAAACAATACAATTGTTAGTGTGAATGATTTTTCACATGAATTAAATCCACCAAATTGAAATAGATTTTATCAGTAATTACGTCCTGTCGTTTAAATGAATAAATGTATACAGGGTGATTCATGAAGTTTCTCCCCCCACTTCTACAGCACATTGTACTAGTAAAAATAATGAAAAAATGTTATATAAACATAGGTCCGAAAACGCTTCGTTAGCGAGTTACAGCTAGCGAAAGATTTCGCCTGAATTCCTGGGTAAAGAGTAAAATAAAGCCATACTGAACTTTTGGAAAGGTTAATTAAGTAAGAAATATCGTGGATTCTTATGTATTTTTACCTGATAAAGCTAATAAAATAGGTTTCAGAACTGTACCTGTAGTAGTTTTTGAGGGATTCAGGGTTAAATGCAAAAAAATGGGGCACGAAAACAATGTTTTTTTTTTAAGTTTGATGTACAATAACTTTGTTAAATTGGTAATAAATACATAACATCAACAAACATTAATTGTAGAGAATTTAATTCTGAGAAAATTGATATAATCAAAGTCTAAAAGAAAACAGAAATAAGTACCAAAAAATCGATATGTTTATATAACATTTTTTCATTATTTTTACTAGTACAATGTGCTGTAGAAGTGGGGGGAGAACTTCATGAATCACCCTGAAGTGTGTATATATATATATATATATATATATATATATTATATATATATATATATACACACACACACACAAAACCATAAATATGGGTATGCTACAGCCAAGTCTCTCATTTCTCATTAGAGCACCTGATTAGACTATGAAAATGCCAATTCACCTGGATTGCACTATATTTCATATTTTTTAATCTAGGTGTCTCACACGAAACGATGTATATTTTTCGTTTTTAGCTTCTTCGACGCCGACATTTTTTATCTTTTCTCTGACAAACAAGGCTTCTGATTCCAGGAGTCAGTCTGTAACAGCATCATGTTCCAGACGCTGCATTAAGAGGAAGTTGAAGTGGAGCTATCTCAGTATTCACATATACATTGTTATTGGATCGATAAACTAAACATGAATCAGCAAAACTGATATGCACATGCGAGGAGTGCCGCATAAGCGCTAAACTTCCAAGTAAAATAGTATTTTGTCAACTGCACTGGACATTCCTTATTCTAATTTTCGTATAAAGAACATACTCTTCAATAGGAATCCTCAAATGCTTATTTACTCACCATATTCAGTATTAAAATATGAATTCAAATTTACCTTCCACAATAGAGTACCATCTAAACCTCTTTTTTCATATACTACATTGGTATTTCTTCAGGAACTTGTAAATTACTCGCACTAACTTGAATTTTTTTACATTTCTTATTACACCTCCAACACATGCCTTTTTGGTTGTTGATTTACTATTATTTCCATGATAACAGTTATTGGAACCATTTCTTGTCACATTGAATGGATATGGAAGTGAAGGTGGATATGAAAACACAATTTATAGCTGAGATCAATAATAGTCTAATCCCACCCTGAGCCTGGAACTCTTACAAAACCGTATATCAAACCGTGTATATTTTAGTAGTGTAACTGGAAGAAACATTTCCAGTTGTAAATAAATAGCGTAATCTCACGGTTTTCACGCTATTGAAAGAAGTTATTCCAAGAAAGATCCCCAATGCGATTTCCAATATTGCTGATTCTTTCTTCTTTGTTGTATTGACACGTCAGAGAAAGCCCCGGGGGAGTATTCTCGCTGGATCTGAAAGTTGACCTTTTCAGTTATCAAGTGTTGATGTGTTTTTGGGGAAAAGGAAAACAGTTCTGGTTTTTTCAACTAAAGATAAATAAAAATATAAACAAGTTACAATGTATGAACTGGTGTTCAAAATCTATATTATATATTTCCCTGGATTACTTTATAGTTATCATAACGTGTCGATGATTTCTGTATTAACTAACCATTGGAAATATTTTATGAAGTTATATTTTTTATTGAATCATTATTTTGAAAAATTTAAATTCGTACATGGGTTTTTATAGTGATCTTATCACATAAATTACGTAAAACGGTGGTTTCTGGGTTTAATATGCCTTCATTCATACCTAAAGCACACAATGTCGATACCAGAAATATATAACTCCTACATCTATCAATGTCCATGCTAATGGAGGTAACGTGGAATGTACATTCCTCATTTTATTTTGGATGAACAGTTTCATCCAAAATAACACTGTGAATACACAAAAAACACAAATGAACACTGTTCTCACCTGCAAGAATATTCAGACCTCTACACCCCTCCCTTCACTACTCAGGACCAGAAATATATGTCAGAAGTTATAATTAATCCTCCTTATTAGAAGTTGAAACTATTAACAGTATTCATAATACGTAAAATGACCATGGGTGGAAACCACACGAGCAGTAGGCTCTAAGGTATAATCTGCTATCCTACATAGAGTTTCAGTAATTAGTTATCCTTACTTTATGATAAGATGTCTCCAAGTAGCATTGTAAAATTACCTTAGAATAGGTCATGAACTTCGTCAGACACCCAGTACGTTTATACCGTGCCCTTTCGCATGCCCTCGGTGGATTAATAGATCAAATTGCCTAAACTACGTTATTTCCCAAACCGTACAATAATTAAGTTCGTCATCGTTCGCTCATTAATGTTAATCAGTGTAAAATCTTGTGTTTTCACAAATAAAATAAAACATTTGTAATCAGTTATTAATTTTTTCACTATTCATTTACTTTTGTTTCGTTTTATACATGTGGTGCTTAATAATGTTTAGCAACAGTAACTGAAGTCGATTACAATAAATTCAAGAATTACATATTATAGTCCATTTCTTAGTAATACGAATAAATAATTATAACACCTTTTAATAAAAATGTATTATGCTCCAAGGAATGTGGTTGTACTTTAAAAATATTGCACTAAAAATGTTTTATCTTGTAATATGTAAAAAATATTTTTATATTTACGTGTGTTGTATTTTTATCCATTTTTAAATCTATTAACAATATTGTATTTTTGTCACGCCTATATCGTATGTCAAACCCTGTAATCTACCTTAAATAAAGTAATTAAAATAACCAATTAATACATTACGTTAAATAAATTAATTATACGTTACTATGTATTGAATTGTAAATGTGCCTCATCAGATACTGTGTAAATTTATCTGAAGCAATACAACTTGATAATGTTTCCAACACAAACAACAGCAATAGAGTAACTCAGAGCGGATGAGCTAGACGGGTCATCAGTCATCCATTGTTAAAAGTGTTGGCTCACCCATTAAAGCCGAGAAACCCTCACGGATTCGTTATTGGTGTGATGATTACACTGAACACTCTACCAAGATTTAATATCGTATGCAATTAAATATTTATCTCTTAATTATAGCTTTGCTTTTTAAATTGTTTAGCAGTTATTTACTACCTAATTATCTAACGTTAAATTAAATTGTAACATTGTGATCTTCATAATTGTGATAATCTATCATCTTTTATTTTATAACATAACAGACAGTTTTCAAAAGTTATTTTAAAATTTGTGGTTAGTAGCCTACTACATGTCAAACAATAATCGACATGACGATACTGTACCGATTAAAAGATTTTTATGAATTACAATTCTCTAACTTATTAGATAGCCATATTTGAAATGGTTACTTAAGGACTCCAGGGTATCAAACAAAAGAAAGATTGTAAAATATTAGTTTTAATTCACGTAGAAATATGGGATACCAATGTACAGTTCTATTCCTAATATTCTATCAATACTGTAGATATGGACTTTTAAATCAGCATTAAAAACAAATAATACCCTCTTATCGATTAGTTAGTTTAACCACTAATATACATTAACGAAATTCCATTATAAAACCATATAATACATAATAGACTTAAGTGTACTTTCAGGTAAGGTTTTGGCTTTATTCCCATGTTGGACTAACGTAAATATTTTCCTGAATCATTTATGTCTCACAAAAGAAGTGTTTATGTTCTGTGTAAATGCCGATTCAATGAATATTTTGAGTCCACTAGCGTATAAAAATTATTATTTTTATTGATGGAATAGTAAAAAGAATAAAAGTAATGGGAATAGCGTTCGCTAAACTATAACGATTATAATGTAGAGTGTGTATATAGTGGTAGCGCACTCACCGTGAAAGCGAGAGATACGGATTCTCGGCCGAACAAGTACTTTTTATGACGCAATGTTTATTGAAAATCAAACTAAGCTATGGTCATTTATACATATTTAATAAACACACATAAACAGTCCTTTGGTTAGGTATATGGTGTTCTGATCATATGTTAGTTTGGGTATTTCAACACATATGTTACAGAACGGCCAAATACAAATTAATTGAATCGTAATAAATAAGGTCTGGTTAACTGAATCTGTGGTAGTTAGGTAGCGTACTCACCCGGCAAGTGAGAGATACGGGTTCAAGCTCGGGCGGAACAAGTACTATTTGTGAGTCTATGTTTATTGAAATAAAATGTATATATATCACTCACACATGGTGTTCAGAAAAGGTGGCTTATAGTATTCCTAACTTCAAACAAGAAATATTCTATAAACAAAAGTCGAGACAAGTGTCGTTTAGCCGGTAGTCTACACTTTGTATAAGAAATATAACTCTAGAACTAGTAAAGCAAAAGATACCAAACTTTGCAAATAGGTAGTCATAAATAAGCGGAAAATTAAAAATAAAAACCTCAATTATAACAAAATAGTGCATTTTGGAAATTACAAAAGTCTTATAACAAAAATCTGGTATTAATATAAACAAATTACAAGACACCAACTATTTTTACTAGTTTTATAATCTAATTACAACGCTATTCTATTTTATGAAATCCGTCAACGTATAAGTGGGTTTGAAAAATAATTATCTGTAAATACCGGTGTTGTACACAGAACTGTTTACTCAAACAGATACAAAAATACCTTTGTCGTGTAGGCGGACGGTATTATGTATGGAAATAGCAAGCCTCACGTCCAGCGCTTACGTCAACCAAATAACCGAATATTGATCATCGATTGCTTTCTTTTATGGGTAACTCGGAAAATAATTTTGTATGTATTTACTAAATTTGAAATTCACTTTTCAATGCATTACTCTTTACCGCTTTTTCTCAACTAAAGTAACATACAATAAAACTTTACTCAGGATCACAATTTTACAATACCACCTAAAACGGAGTAAAGTAATGAACTTTACGGCAAGCCATTAAAAGAAAATAAGCTATCGTGAACTTTTATAAGACCTAAATGTGTTTAATATTTGTAATTATATCTTTCCCCGTTGTTTAATGTATCTATTCAAGATAGTTCAATAACCATAGTCCATATCTGAAAATAAAACGAGATTCTTATATTTATTTCAATGTTTGCTTAAATGTTCTAAGTACTACCAATAGTCTTACAGTTTGGAATAATAATGTTAATTAAGGCATCTACTTATTTCTATATAATATAGTAACTTATATAAGGGCCACAAATGAGCTGGGCATAAGTTTAAATTAAAATGTTAATAGCTTTTCTAAGTTCCTTTGAACAATTTTAAAGTTTATGTAAATATAAATAAGTATCTAAATAAAAGTAATGTTAGTTACTTAAATATTAATTTTAAAATCTATTTTTTAAGAATTTTTCACTCAAAGTAAGATGTGTACTAAAACAAAATTTAGAAAAATAAATTTAAAATAGAAGATATTTACGTTTATTTCATAATCCTACAACGAATAAAGAAAATACTACAATATTTACGGTTAAGGATTCTTTAGTTAACATACAGGTTAAATGTACTTTTTGGAGTTCCCATGGCTAATTATTCAAGTAAGAACTACATTTTGAAATGTGCCATAAGTAAGAGTGGATTACGTACGAGTACCGTTGCGTAGTTCAGCTCAATTTGAATATGAGAACGTTTGTTTAGAACGTGTTTTGATACCACTTCATCATCCTCATCAGCCAAAACCTTACTAGAAAACATCTAGTTAATTAAAATATAACACATCAAAAAGACGACAATAATACCACATAGTTAATAAATAAATGGCACGAAACAGTGGAATATTGAAATGCATGTTGACACAGACAGGAGCGCGGCGCGGCCCGGCCAAGGACTGATTGACTGGTCGGTTCCTTATCTCGACATATCAACCTTATCAGATTGGTGAGAGAGAGACTAGTGTACTTTTGTCATCATTAACTGTTTTTAAATTTAGTATGCTAGCCATTATTATAACATTTTACATGGACTTAAAATGCAACAAAAATCTTCTTGAGATCTTATATAATTATGAACATATTGGAGGACTTAACCATATGTCAAAATACACCGAAGGATGTCTGGGTCTAAAATAGTCGTCAGATGAAACTCTATTTCTGACAAATCCATGTCTTATAATCAACCTCTGAACTTGGATGGCGTCCAATATCTGGACAATAACTTCCACCTGAAGATCGAAATAAACTGAAGCTAAACTTAGTGCAAGACATTGCTATTTTTCATTATATCATCATATATATTTATCATTTTACCTTTATTTCTATTGATTGTGTTTGAATGCCATCAGTTAGCTCTGCATCGGAAAACATTTTAAACATAGTCCTTAGTAGAATGAGTTCTTAGTTCTATGTTCACGTAGCTCTGCCATAAATGTGTTAACAGTTTTTTAAATATTTTTGGACTAATTACTTAATTAGCTTTCACAGTACGTTGAACAATAGTTTATAACACGATATAGAACGAGCATTGGTGCCAAGCATCTTGCTTTACTTGAGTAACGTATTCAGATGATTCATGAAAATGTCTCCCTGGCGTCATCTTAATACAAGAAGAGGAAGCGTTAGTAACCATAAGCTGTTTGATACTTCTTATTACATAATCCATTATGTATTATAACTACACTCTTAGAATAAACTGCTAATTAAACACTATAAACATTTTGTTGGTTTAATTTTTATGTAAAATAATGTAATTTTCACTCTACTCTATTTAACCTACAAATACGTTTCGGGGATAAAAATATATTAAATATTGTATGGCTAATTTCTGCGGGGAATAGCTTCGACTTATTCGCTCTAATAGGCGAAGCTAAATAAAAATACCACGTGCTCATCTTCCTGTTAACAGTTGACACAGATTCAAAGTGAAAATGGAAAGACAACAAAATAATTCGCCAAATACTGAAAAATACAGGGAAACCGGGAGCCAGAGATTTAAAGCCTTCCTTAGCCTACATTATATTATCGACACCCCCAACGCCACCCCTGATTGGTCTCCAACTATCGAATCACAAGGCTGAGGAAACTAATTGTCAACTGTCCTATCCTATTGCTTTCAGTTATTGTAGTCGACGTTCAGAGAATAAGCTGCCTTTCTGTACCATTACCTTCCTTCGCGGATTTTTACTTGAGAAGTTACATTTTTTATGTTCCCATGCTTTTAAAATTCCACTTCTATTCTAAAATTTGTTTTAATATATATTCTACCGTAATTATTTATTATAATTTTATTATTATAATCTATAAACATGTATTCTCAGCAATGCCTGTTACGCGGCACGTAATATGGCTTACCTTTTTTTAAGTAGTTTAAGTTAGTAAGTGATTCGCTAATTAGGTTAAATTTGTAACAGTTATGCGTGCATTATCACTAGGATGCATTTTATAAAACAATAGCGTTTTTACTCTAAAACTTTTAAATTATTTTTAATCTCTAAAAAAAATCTATCGGGAATTTTCTGTACTATTATAATAGGTATACATTCAGAATTCCAAAATGCTCAAACTAAATGACATGTCTTTCAATATTGGTAACAGCTTATTAAAAGATATTGTGACAGATTAACTGCAATGTTCATGGGAACTCCACGAAACGTTCCACAGTCGCAAACTTACTTTATTTAAATGATCATCAATTGAAAATAAAATACCGATGTTTAATTTCTAAAATTAAATAATTATGTAATGTTCTATATAAAACAAAATAATAATAAGAGACTTGTTAAGGATTTTTTTTATTTGTATAAGCAATTACAACTTATTGTTAGAAATGTAATTCAACACAATTTCTAGCAATATTGTAATAGGGAGAGTGCAATAGCTGATTGTGTGTATCGTGTACGTGATCATGTTCGAACCGTTTCATTTACGGCGACAAGGGCCTAAAGTGGTCAACAAGGTGTTATAATGTCAAACCATTGCACGACCCCCTTGCAAGAGACGTCGTCTTACATGGGCAAGATTTCTAAATAATTGATTTCTGGGTTCATTTACACTTTAGTTTTATTTACATTGGTTTAAAGTGCAATACTATTTGAATAACGTTAAATTTTAATTATGCGATTAAAACTGAACACATATTTCTAATTGTATAAAAATATGTACTGTTTTTTTTTTAATTAAAACTTATTCTTTGGTTTTCGGTTATTAAAGTTTGTTTTTGGTTCATGGATAGTATTAATACTAACTTAAACAAAATCCTGATGGTATAGAAAATTATAGAAGGGATGAAGATGTAGAACCAGTTTCCGTATAACTCCTCACACTAAACACTTGACTTTGTCTTCATCTCAAGAAGTAAGTGCGCTGTTGACTTCAAATATTTACCACACAAATAATGACTACCTTAAATTCATCTACTTATGTCGGTTAAACAGGGATACTGCATAATGTAACTAACCACAATGAGGAAAGCGAACGCCACTAACGTAATCCAGACCATTTGCAAGTCATCACAACTGTATCACACATTGATGGTGTTACTAACCAAGTGTTAATAATTATTTATTCACAACGTATGCGATAGAAAGCTTCACACGGTAAGTACGTAATATCGTGGAGATATATTTTATTTTAGTTGGTATAACACTTAAAGCAATTGATTTCTTTGCTATATTGTAAACTTAGACAGTTGCAGTAAATACATATATTTACACTACCAGGGGATTTATTGAAGAATTGACAACAAGAAACACCCTGAAGAGCTATTATATTCTCATGCGATTCGAGACAAGGATATCAAATTTCAATGAAAGGATGTGGTATTACAGAAATAGGATGAAATCCTTGGTTCAACAGAAACGAAGGTTTCCTTTAAGCTACTCCCACCGTTAACCTTATAACACGGTTATATAAATACTAACAGTAAGTTTTTTTTACTCAAAGATACTCAATTTATTTGACGAATTGCTTTATTTAATTCATTGTGCAAAGTCCAAACAACCCTTTCATGGAAGCATAACTCAATGTTATTACTTCTGAGATCTCAAAAATATTCCTATCTAGGTATACAGATTTTCAAGGTATAACAGAATAACAAAATAATAAGAAGAAGTTTATGGGTTCATGTAATCTATCGACCCATTCCGTATGTGGGACTTGATGAATTAAAAGGATCAGAATTGAGATGAATAGAGCTATTCCTGTCATTCATTCATGTCTTATTTTTTACCTCTTTTCCGGTTTGATTCAATATCAAACCATGTTGTAACAATACCAAAAACTTTCATATACTAAACTCGTTTTGAAATTTATCAAATTTGATATGCAAATCCTGGGGGTTAATTTCTGTTTCCTGAGTTGTTTTTCCTGTTGTCTGGTCGATACCTCAGTGCGACACGTGATGGTATACTCAAAACACGGTTTAATTTATTTGTTTCTACTTTTCATGGAAACAAAATGATGCGTACATGGAATAATCATCTGTAAATAGCATAACAATAATTGTTTGTATACACGAGGACAATATCCCGCAGTATGCAAACAAATTCCATATTTAAACAAATATATCAGTATAACGTAAAATAAATAATTTAAATCTATATTAAATTTATAATAATTTGTTCTTGCTTTCATTTGCAACAATAAATACCTTATTAATACTAATCAGTACAACATTTTCGTTCCTCTGCGTTTGTACAGAGCGTACAGATTTTACAAAACGAATTCATTTTATATTGTAGATTCAAATCTGTGTATTTCAATAAATGTTTAAAACCATTATACTAAGGTTAGTACGAGTTTGATTACTTATATGTATCTTATACAGTACTAATGTTTCTCATATATGTAAGTTCTAAGTACTACACAAAAACGTATTTAAATTAAATGCAAGCAATAGACTATTCAACTTATTTGTTTCCGACAACTGTCTTAATCTAAGAAACTCCAAACCCCACGTATTATATAATTCAAAGATACATGTAAAATCTCAAATACGTAAATGAATAATTAATTGTACCAAAGTAAAGTTTTCGAAGAGAACCAAATGAATTGTATTTTTTTAAGTAGATGCGAAATTAATTTAAGTACTTGAATCACCTATGTCTATCTCGTTTTATATATGAGGTTTCACAAAACAATATAAATATATTATGTTAAAACCCGTATCTTATAACGGAAACTCCTTCTGAGCTATAGATCGTCAAGTGATGCTGTTTTAAGCTGAATTTCATGTGAGAGCGCACAGGCTGAAGCTGTATTGTAGCATGAATGATTACAGGCGGGGCACACAATGTAAGCAGACTCTGTTGACTTTGCCACCAAAAACAAAACGCCGCGCTGTTATTAATTAGGCAACTGTCATCAGTGCTTGTGTCCTATGCTAGCAATAACCAATTTATCTCTTAGAACATTCACAAAAATTAGTCCCTAGATTAACTGTGAGTATTCAATAAACATATTTCCAATAGTAATAACTAACAAGATGCACTGGTTTTCTACGGTTTTATAGTTAAATTACTGTACAATTTCTTCAAGAGTGTATTGGAGTAAACACAATTTTCTTGAATTATTCTTTTATAAAAACCTTATTTTTGACTATTAAACCGTCATAAATCGTCTTAAAAACAGTTTCTATTGTTAATATCTTGTAGAAAATCTTAATCCCAATACGTTAAAATGATACGTGTAATGCCATGCCTCAAGAACAATACTGAATTCCTATCACATAAAATATATTTTTTGCAATATAATATTTATTTAAGCATTGTTTTTAAACGTAGCAAACATTTTACTATGTGATTTATCTTAGATACTTTCCGCTAACAAGCGAAATCCTATTAGATGAGATTAACTAATACCGCTGGATTCACAAGACTTAAAAGATATGACAACTCAATCTCATTGACAATTATTTAATTTTTCGCAGACTGGTATAAATAGTTATTGTCATAAAAAGAAAATATAATTTTAATGTGAGTTTAATAGAAAATTGTTATACATCAGTGTAACATTACTTGGTTATGTATATATCTATATAAAGTAAGATTTGTAACTCTAATATGACTTCTTTGAAAGTTCAATAATTGAGAAATTTCGAAAGTTGTAAAACTTCTGAATAGTCAAAATCTTATCACATATCACATTTTAAGTTCTTAGAATAGTGATTGTATTGTTCATCGAATCTACTTAAAAATACTAAATCTTTGAAGATACACAAACGGTGTGATAAACTTTATTCTTAGTAGAAATATCTTATAAAGAAAATTGAATTGCAAATTATGTTGCTAAGCGCTAATCTTGAGAACAGCTGGATCAATTCTATTAATTCTTTCTTTAAATTCATTGAAATCCGAGGAATTATTATTTGTAGAGAAAGATTCGAAAAGTTACCTGAAATATTTTTCAATTGAGAAAAATATTGTAGTATTATTGTTTTGTAATTCAAATAGTATAAACTGTTGTATGCACTTCCAGATTGTCTTTGACAAATTGGCTGAAACACAGATTTCGATTTAATTTTTTATAAAACAATAAGTGTACAGTAGTGTACTGCAAATACCAAAAAAGGTTGATATTTAAATTTTAATACGGTTTGCGTTAGTCACGATTTTAAAACTTTTATTGCATTGAAAATCCTATTTAAACACTGTTATAAAACACAACCTTAATGAAAGAAAACTGTCAATGTTTTCACATACTAAGGTACTCCAAATTGGTGGGTTTCCTTGACATTGTTTATGGCATTTTAACAGTAATTTTTGCCTATGAACAGTAACATGCCTCTATTTCTATTTATTCTATTTGTATATCTATTTTTTCCAGACTACAGTAAAAAAATCAAGACTTCTATCACACACAACCATATAAACAATTATTTTGGAATATTGCAGGAACTTATAAGCACGTCGTCCCCCTTAAAACGAAATTAGATAGGAATTAGTTAGGATTTCTCCGTAGACTACGATGTGTTTTAGTCTTATGTATGTATGTATATTTTTAATAGTGATAACAACGCAAACTCAACAATGGCAATGGAAATATCTGATACCGAATATATATGACCATATATTCACACATACAGCCACAAATAACCGCTTTTTGACTGAAATAGATTTTCGAGACCTGTGTATTTGTAATTTTCGATCGGAATAACAAGGCAGACTCAGTTGTAGTTAGAAATATAATTAATCCGAACCATAAATGCTTTTACAGTGTTGTAAAACATGACATCAGTCACGTAATACTCTAATATTCTTAACCATAAACAATGAATGCCCACTTAAGTTTGAAAAATCTTATAGCACTCCATCATGTTAGGTAAGTGTGTTTACTAAGTATTATAAAGTTTTATATTTTGAAAATTCCGTGCGAAGGCGTGGGTAACAGCTAGTTATTCAATGAAATCTCCTGAGTGAAGGTACTTATTTCCAAAACACAGGTAAAGTTAAATGATTCACAACACATTTTTTAAAATATAAAAATACTCCAATTATAATCATACCAGCTACTGAATTACCTTCAACTTAGCATGATGTTATATTATGTTACGCTGTGACTCTCTAACCAAGTGGTCAAAGACTACATCCCGGGAATAGCATTAAGAGTTTTTTTTTTTTTTTTTTTTTTTTTTTTTTTTTTTTTTTTTTTTTTTTTTTTTAAATTGGTTTGAACAGATTTTTCATTAAAACTTTTAGTACCTATAATTACTTTTAAGTGGCACTGGAGTCGAAAGAGCAGATTAAAAAGCGAAGGATCAGTGCTTTACAGTTTCCTTTCATCGATAGTAAACAAGTAACGTTGCATAATGTGCAGCGAATGAGATAAAATTGAGGACCGTAAATGGATTCCGGTATGAATGAGAAACGAGAATGAGGGGTAGTCTTTCACGCCAATCTGAAGTCCGACATGCATTTACCATGTATTCCAAACATATAAAGAGACAAAGAAAACGTTTTAGCTTTTATCCTTTATATTACTCGTAGAAGTTATTTAGAAAATTAAAAACACGTACATTTTCGTTAGATATGAATTTTCATTGACCACATATCTTTCAGTCAAATGTGAGAATTCTCTTTACATATGAAATTTTTCTCTCTTTATTCTTGACCATTTATTCAAGGTTTTGAAGGATTAATAATGGAAAAATTATAAATGTGATTACAGGAATACAGTATCTCAGAAAATTTCTAACGTTACATGTCAGATGTTAACCTCTTTGTCAGATGCAAGAATCAGGACTTACGATTAAATATTAGGCGAATTACTAAATCAACAAAATGATTACTAAAATACTTGATTAGAGAGTAATTGTATGTTTATTTGTAAGAGTATTTTGTATTAATTTGTTTACATGCTTGAGGTTTTGGCGTACAATGTCCCTGAATGATTTTAATGTTTATCTCCATGACACTTAACATTCATGTATTAATTTTTGAGCAAACGTAATCTATTCTCTTGTACTATGACACGTGATAAAGAAGATAAATAATTGTTATTTAAAACACTGTGTTTAAACGTTTCTTTGTTACAAGATAGTAGTACGAAACACCACGTATCGTGTAAAATGCTTTGCTGAGGTTGAATGTAAAAATTCAACTCAATAGCTTCATGTGTTACTATGCTACGTCGGAATTTTTAATTTTTTTAGTAACAAAAGTACGCCATGTATTGTGTTGCGTAGAGGGATTTACTGAGGATGCGTGCAGTAATTTATGTATATACGTAATGTAATTATGGTAAAGTTTTATGTTAAAATGCAATAAGTACGTTTAATGTTTATTTATCCTGTGATTTTCTTATTGCCATATTGGTTACCCATAACAACATTTTATAATTCTTACGATTGAATTAGAAGAATATTGTTAAATTTACTGTAGTTTTGTGAATTGCCTTGATGGGGTAAACTCTAACCAACCGATAAAAAATGTTTTTTAGCGCTTACACAAATCCCTTGTTACTTTGACATGTACCAACATAAAAAGGTAATATTGCTTTTAAAGAAACTTTTCATGCAAAATTAAGTCTGTCCGATCTTACTGTCAGATTTATCGCACAGACAGACAGAAATTTTTTTCTACCCCTCGAGTCGAGTGATATCTTATCTTATTATCGTTTCAAATTCACTACTTAAAACAAAATCGTGGCAATCACACCACGCAGGAGGCTTAATTCTTTGTATATAATATTTAAAAACCGGACTAATATGGAATTTGTGCGTGTATTTTTTATATTATCCTGTTTTGTAACAGTAAAAGTTGTCTTAATGCATAGAAAGGTTAAATATTTAAAATCGTACCTTAATACCGCCTTATACTTACCCTTGTATGGAACTAACATTTGAGGTCCGTAGATGAGTAAATATTGGGTATAGATGAGTAAATTGCGCTCTCTTTGGTATTTCTTGTTATAAATTTACGACAGCGTACATTTATATCTTCCTGTAAAGTTTTCTCTTTTGTGATTGAATGCAAACAAATATATGATTATGCTATAAAACAATACGGTATACACCTTTAATTCTATAAAATACTTCATCTCTTATTTGGAGTATATGACCTGCGTGTTATATTTCCCTTCTGTTACAAAGTTTTGTATCTAAAGAATTTAGCTTAGCACTACATATTATACCACAAGTGGTGCATAATTAGTTTAAGTAAAAGTAATCTGTAATTGCAAGTGTTAAATATTTGCTCATGACGGTATGATAATAACATATTGTATAAACCATAAAATGTATTAATCTTAACTACTTTATAGGTGTACTAGACGAGTCTCCTTTTATAGTGGAGCAATCAGTTTGTTGAATGCATTCACACCCATATATACAGACCTCAAATAATTGTTTTCTGCGTAAACATTGTTGAATGTTTGCTTCATAAATAGTCCATGACCAAATGCACTGTAACAATTGATTTAAGTTTAACACTAAACTGCTGCTTACACCTTTTTATTTAATGGTATACCTATTAATGAGTATAAGTTTTTACACCTATAAAATCAGATTATACGTAAAAATTACTGATAAAATGTTTCATAACATTGATTTTTCATGTCAGTTAAAAACAGTGTGTGACGACTTTATAAAAAAAATACTTCTTTAATATATTCATATACTCTTATAAAAGGTCTTTAGGGGTAAAGAGATTAAAGGAAAATCCGGAGGATGACGAAACTTCGGCTTGATTTACTGACAATAAAAGTAACCAAGTAATTAAGGCTAATGCGGCGGACAACGGCCTGTTGAATAATGCGCTGCACAGCGGCAGTGCCGGGTTTCTTTCTCTCGATTTCAGTTTCTTTTTTACACCCTGACAGTTACTTTCTCTACCTCTCCAACCCTCTCTACCTCACGCTCTCTCTATCTCTTTATATCTCTCTCACTCCCTGCTGTCTTCTTCTCTTCCATCTCTAAACGTGTTAGAGATAGAAAACAGATGAAAAGCACTTTTCCTTACTATTGATAAGGCAGTCGTTCCCTAAAGTTTTTAACTCCTTATTTTAATAATTTAACGTTTTATTCTATTTTTATTTACTTGAAACCATCAGGAAGTATGGAATTTTAATATATTTTTCCCAGCAAATTTTTAGTACAGTAAGTATGGAATAAATCAAAAACAGTAAAAGTGACATGATCACTATATAACATTTTCTAACTATTTTAAACAAATCCTTGTGCAAATATGGCTCAAACGAATTTGATTGCTTTATTTATCCGAATATAATTAGTCGGTGTGTTCACTATTCGTTGGCTGACCGTTAGCAAAAAGTTAGCTTCCGTTGGATATCTCAACATCGAATTGTGCTATTAGCTCGACTTTTTGCATGTAACTTCATTCCTACATTGTCAAGAACCAGCTCGAGAAAGGTGCATGCCTATTCATGGGGTTTGACTGAGCGTCATTAGAGGTCACTCTGGCAGATTATTGTATGACTGTGTGTCCGCAATTTCAGTAAAGCATATACTTACGTGGTGTAGCGTAATTCTACCTTATAAAGGTAATGAGATTTAGGTCGTCCATAAGTTCAAACCAATTTCAAATCTTTTAGTTTTCGGACCAAACACGTCTTCCGTATGTAATTTATTAGTGGCTATTCTCAAATATTATTTGTATTTTAACTACTACTAGCGATTTCCCTCTCGATATACAATGACCGGGAAACATTGTTCTTAAAAGCTTTATGAGTGTAACATGTGAGTGTGGAAAACCGAAGCATTACTTTTGCAAGCCGCGTGTATGTAAAACTGAAGCAAGTTCTGTGATTAATGTATATCAACTACCCCCAAGTTATTCTGTAAGGACAAATCTAAGAAATATATGTAATGTGGCTCAAGTCATATAATACCAAATTAATAGTGCACACATTTTTCACCTAATGATTTCTGATGAGCTCACGTGTTTTAATATAGTAAGTTTTAAGTGCTTTGTAGAAATCCAAGATGGATCACAGAGCTGTAACTTTATTAACAATGGGCAATAAGCTTGAGATAATCCACAAGATAGTTGCATTTTACGCCCTTATTGAAGTTTCCAAACTACCAGGCATCTTAAAATAAAATCGTAATAGTGTTACATAGTTGAAAATACAATATAAATGGGAAAATTCCATATTTTACATATACTTTACGAACGTACGAAGGTTAAAACATAATGTACCGAAACGGAATAAAACCGATAGTCCTAATTATAAAGCTCAACAAATCCTAATGTAAGTCCTAATTATAATATTCATCAACATAATAATAAAATATATCACATTTTCTGCATAATACAAGAGCGGGCGCAGCCTGCTTAATAATGTTACATCATCTGTTGAATGCAGGAAAGTGACAAAACGCCGGAGCCAGAGTTAACAGAGAGGATTGTTTACCCAAGTTATGCCCTCATACTCTACACGTAAGTCTGTGACACTTGCCACAATGTGTGGTGTGGCGGAACAATACGGGTCTGAATAATAGCTGTAATTGGGACACAGACTGTGGCCAGCGTTGTTGTGTTCTTGCTCATGTAATTCCTGTCATACGTCTTTACCCGTGCATGTATACCCGCAAATAATTGAATGACTACTAGTGTATAATTAAATGTTTAGACTATTGAAATAATTTAACTGTTCATATGTATTAGTTACAAATAAGTTCAACAATAAAGTTGGAATGTAAAAAAAATGAAAATTAAACGTTGATAGAAATAATTTTATAATTTAAGCCACTACGGTGCACAGTTTTGTTTCAGTTGTAGATAATACCTGTAATATATCTGTTAAATTATTAATAATTTGAAACATTAAAAATGTTCAGTCGTAACTGAATACTAATAAACGAAATTAACTAACGTGATAATCTTCTTAGTAAAAATCATCATCAAATCCCATAAGTATGAATTGTATTCAGACCATATTGTTCTATTCCTTCGTATATTATTCAGAAAAATTAGCAATTTAAAAAAACGGTAATCTCAAAATTATCTATAGCTAATTATGACAGATTGTTGGAAAATAGTTTTACCTCTTTTTGGTTTTTTGTTTATTATTATTCTTGTGTTTTTACAGTTATGTAAAACAGCTTAAGATAAAAATTCTTGGTAACAAGCTCAAGTATATTATTGCATATTGTTATGCAAACTGTCGCCCTGTACACGTATATATGACTATTATATAAACATCTCAAAAATAAAAATGTATGTACTTCTTGCAATATTATCTGCTGAGTTTTATAATCTCTGATTACATTACAAGTTAGATTATTGGATTTATATGAGCAATTTAATATTTTATTTAATAAAAGTAATGTATCATTAATAACATAGTTATATGGTTATGATCAACCATTATGGCAGTGGGGTCTTTAGGTTGGACTCCCTTATGTAACTAAGATAACAGGATAACACTATACCTGTAAAAGTGTATATTACTATAAGTAAAAGGGATGGAAAGTACACTAATAAATAAATAAGTAGCTTGTCCTTCACAGCTGAAAATCATTTATTGTAACACCTTGATGATATTAGGAACCGACACTTGACTGGGACAAATCACTGACCTACACAACTCTGAAACACATTTATGTATCCCTAAAACCTTCATTTACATCAACGCAAAATTCCAAGTAGTTTTAACAGTAAAAATAATTCCACATAACTGTACGATCGCAAATCTTTGCTTCTCGAAGGATGGATAACTTCAATCAATATTGACGACCAGGAAGTAATGTTGTCCCCAATGTTTATTATACATTTTGACACAAACTCCTCTAAAACGACCTCAAGGTAGTTAGTTACCTTTAATCCGAGACATTAAATTAAAAAATAAACACTGAAAAACCAGAAAGTTTAAGCACGTGCATCTTCGTTACTGGCTTTAGTCATAAAAAATTAAACGGTAAAAAATCAATTACATTAATCATTTACTGTACATTATAATGTTTAGAATAAGTTCTCGGGTAAATAGTTACAGTAAATTGCAAATTTATAACACTTGAGACTACGAACACAGGTATTTTTTGGTTCTTTAGACCACTATTACATTTCTACACGTAAAATATCCTAATTATCACGATAATAACTCTAGGAGATATATTATAGATAGCGGGAAAACAATCGATAAAATATCTCGTGTTATACATACCTTTTGATATTTTTACAATAATATAGAAAATCGTTTTAATTACAGTTCGTATATTGATGATATTCATTGCCGTATTTTTCCTCACCACTGTAGTAAAATCAGTTTCAGGCTTCAAAGTGCTTTGAAATTAACTGGACGTAATACGTCAGTGATACATAAGTCATGGTTATCAATATAGAAGTCCATGATTGAATATATTAACTAAGTGATATAGTACATATTAAATTACAAGACAAATTATTAGTAGGCCTATAATTACAAAAACATATGATGTTATTTGCCGTAAATGTATTCCAGCGTCTCTACATCTATGTATAAATATGGTTTAGATTATTTAGTTTAAAATCGACTACAAATGTCCATTGCCTGTAAATGTGGATTTATTTCCTTTAACATAGCAAGCCCAGACATAAGTGCTTACTAGGTATTTTCATCATAAATGAAATAAGATTACAAATTATTAAATTGAATTAAATTTAAAATACGATTTAGTGGGGAATGGATCTAATGTTTCATGTTACCTGCAAGTTTTTAGCTTCATCCACCATTGAAGCTATGGTGGATGTAACACCATTTTTTCAGAAAGAGAATAGAGGCTTTTATTAGTTTATTTTCCTGAAAGGTCAAAAAACTATTTTTTATAGTAGTAATAATACTTGTATTATGTCATTGATGTGTGTGTGTGTGTATATATATATATATATATATATATATATATATATTATATACCAATTTAGAAGTCTATTTAACGAGGGCCATTTATATTTTATAGACCACACGTAGTTATAAAATATGTTCATATACTATTCCCAAACATTAGTGATCACTTATTATTCAAATCACCGGCTATCTTTGTGGTAATTAATATTTTCATCGTAGTCTTAAGTAATATTATATAACCATTCAATTTTTAATTTTAATCAGTTAGCGCATATATTAAGAGATATTCCATATATCTAGTTCACTCATATAATATAATCCGTCACACACTCAATGATTTTATACATCTAAATCGAGAATTCCAACCACTGTTTCTATCATCTAATCATAAACAGACATCTCTCTAGTATCAACGTTAGACAATAACAAGTTTTCACCAGTATAAAAGAGTCACTACGGTAGTGCAAAATGAGGTGAACCATGTAAATTGGAATTAATGTATTTAAGGAACTATTACTTTGGAAAACACGTATTAGTGAGCATTAGCGAAACACGTATTAGTAAGCTTCTGAGAAACACTTCTTAGTCAGCATCTGAGACACACGTGTTAGTCAGCAATTGAGAAACACGTATTAGTGGGCATTGAAGAAACACATACTTGTAAGCTTCTGAGAAACAAGTATTAGTGAATATCTGAGAAACAAACTCCCTTCCCTTATCTGAGAAATAAACAGTCTGCCTTGAGTTTATTCAGGAGGCAATATGCTCACCAAAAACTTAATAGTTAATATAAACCGCTAAAACTGTGTTATTTGTATTACAAGGTAAGAAGGAGTACGATAAACCACGTGTCGCGTAACAGGCTTCATTGAGGTTATTTGCAGAATTTTAAACCTACAACTGATCAGAATCTTGAGGTGTCCTGTGGACAGAAAAACGTACGAAAAGGAACTTAGCAACACTTGTCTGACAAAAGAGTAAGTTAGCTTACTAGATAAGCTAAAGTGATGTTCAAATTCCATGGTAGAACATGCACAAACATAGAACTCATTTTGACTATGCAGAAAATTAGTACCAAAGAAAGAATATTTCTCAAAATATCTGTCCTCATTGACATTAAATTGTTTTATTAAGTTACGTCATAGTAGGGTTTAAATAATAAAAGTTCGGGTGATCTAGAGAGGGTAACAACGCAATAGAGCACTGGAAGGAAATCTTGTCATCGGGTCTTTTCACTCTGTAATTCTTTTACTCATTAAAGTCTTATTTGATTCTACTCAGTTTTTCTGCAAATTTATTAATTCTGCTTTTTTTACTTTACCGTCATGGTTATCGCAAATAATAGATAACCAACCAATGTACAAATATTCCGACCACAAGACCAATGTACACTATCTTCAAACTCCATATTCCCTATGTAGAAATGAAGCATTATACAAAATTTCAAATCTATATGTGTTAGTTTGTCTTCCAAATAAGTTGTGAAAAGACAAACAGAAAGGCTAAAAAATAAATTTATCCAGCCCCTTAAATATAAAGTTATAGGCTTCTCTAACGCTCAAACTATCAAGAGAGTGTGAAAAATCATAAGATTCTATGTATCTATGCATGTGAATTTTAAGCTTACTCACTGACATCTAATTATCCAATCCACCACCACTCTTGATATTTTTAACATGATAATAGTATTAAATGTATTTTCCACTTCATTACAAGACTAAATACCGCCACCAAGAATGCATGTGAGTTATTTACATAGTGGTATGTGTTATTAGCTGTTTCAGGTAATTCGCATTTATGTTGTATGTAGTTACAAATGCGTTCACTCATAATGTTAAATTCGAAAAGCCAAAACACACATTAGTAAGAAAGAATTCTATTCCACACTCACAATAAAATAAAATGGTTACAAGCAATATTAATAAATGTTTAATTAGCTTTCATTAATAATTTAATGGTTGGGCGTAATTATAGAGTAAAGTATACATGTTTGGTGCGGTTATTTACGGCAGAGATGTCATCAAACAACGGATGCTATGAGAAACACATGGCGCATTCGTGTCGCATCTGCCTCTGTAATTTGTGTACGTGTCCCGCATCTATTCAGATATTACCAACAATAACTTTACAAGAGTTGGCAAAAATATCATTTATTTCAAATGTAACAGCAGTCAGACACCCATATGACTCTTTATATCTGAAACAACATTTATGTTTAAATACTAATAACATTTACACCCATGTATATATATATATATATATATATATATATATATATTACGAAATAATATGTAACCTTAAGAATGTAGTGACATGCATTTCACTCTGTTTGCTGATTTATTATATATAAATGTAGTTTGTACTAAGAAAGCATTGTTTTACTGAATGTTAACTGTGAATTTTCTAGTATTAATAGTTCTAGTAATTTCCCTGTATGAACATAAATATAGTTCCTTTCATTGAAACCTTTGTAAACAATATATGTAATACATAATACATAATTTTATTAGCTTTACATTACCACACTCTTCTTCTATTAATATAAATACACTGAAGGCGACATTTTCTTTAACCTATACAGATGAAGAGTCCATAATCCCTTAATTGAATTTCTACAATAAAATATACACGTACACTATTGAATACAGAGATATTGAAACATAACACATTACTCATAGTGGTTTATATCTCGTATATATATATATATATATATATATATATATATATATATTATATGAAATACAGGGTGAGTCTGACCACCCGTGCAGTATTTACAGCTGTCTTAATAACTGACTTCTACACTTTTTCTATCTCTTTGCGCCAAAATTTTCGGTGTAATTAGACCTTTAAATTGATGTATCACACGACCCATGTTTACATTTGAAAATTCCCCAAAAAGCACCCCTACCCCCCAAATTGGGCCCTTTAGGGGCATTTTTCAAAATTGAAAATTATTTTAACGGATTCGGAGAGGACAAATTATGGAGAAAAGAGATAGAAAAAGTGTGGAAGTTAGTTAATAAGACAGCTGTAAATACTGCACGGGTGGTCAGACTCACCCTGTATATAACATAGTATAACTGTAACAAATTTCTATATAGAATTCCCGTGAACACACGTAAGTATCACTCAATATAAGTGAAATTTTAAACATATTACATTGACATGATGGGATAAAATTGCATGTCTAACTGTATCAATATTATGTGTCAGATTACATGTACAATGAAACTCGTCGGTGGTGTGTGTCACGGTTAGGTCGTGTACGACCGTAATATCATCTCGTCCCTTGTAGAACACGGCAGGTCCGTGTCGTCCACTAAATGTGATCTAATTGGACACGACCACTTTCAGTGATTGTTACATCTTGTTAACTGTACACTGAAACGTTACAATGGACATCTGTAATTTTGGAAAGAATTTTACTAAAACGTAATTTACTAATTTGGGAGTACATATGCGAGCTAAATATTACTTATAAAATGTTACCAATTTATTCACAATAAACTACAATAATGTTTGTGAGAAACAAGAATTGTATTATAAAAGTTCCTCAATGTTGATGCATTGGACCTCAGTTATAAATAAAGGTGAGTACTTTATTATGCAGTTACTTAAAGTTTTACCAGAGATTTCCTATTGAATAATAGGTACGGTATAGGTATTTCCTTTTCCTTTTGAAATGGCATATTAAACAAACCTCAAAGTAAGTAAAGGCCAAAGCGTCTACTTCCAGTCATTACATTATATTTTGGTCAAAGGTATTTACGATACTTAGAAGCGTTTATATTCATGACTTGATTAAGACAATATGTACATGCCTACATATGCGTACACAGGTCTGGAAAGATTGGTTTAGTCAAACATTGTAAAATTCCATTCCAGTGCAATACAAGCGATCACCTTGTTATCCCGATTAATAAAGTATAAACAAGTAAGTCTGAAACGACTACGTTGGTAAAAATATGACTATTCCAGCCTTTTTAATTTACTTTTCATCCAAGAGATTTCTGCTACCGATAGTATGTTGATATCATAATATACAATTACACTTATAAAATGACATTGATAAGTTTGAAAAATAAAGTGTAGTTCTTCTAGGGGTGCAACCCCATTTCGAATTGTATTTATGTTTGATTTTGATGGCATTGTGTTTTTTAATCATGAGGCATAAATGTTAATCTGTTGAGAACTTGTGAAAGTTGGAGAATTAGAGATTGGTGGGTGATTCAGGAATAGAGAGCTTTGCTGTTGTCTCAAATATATATATATATATATATATATATATATATATATATATATATATATATATAAGAGCCAATTAAGACAACAGGTAAGACAATTTTGGAAAGTGAAGTGTTATTGCATTCAACATTGAACTAATACGAATACAATCAATGAAAACAACAATGCACTTCACCATCAAATAATAACCCACTCCTTTCGCGTTTCAAATCAATCTCTTGCAAGAATTATCTATAAAACTATAAAATAAGCGTGATATATATATATATATATATATATATATATATATATATCTCAAATTGAACTCATACTTAAAAAAAGTTTTTCAAATATTATGCTTGTTAGAAAAGATATCTTTATTCACTCAGTTTGGTGAACATTTTATTAATAAACACTGACTTATTATTTTCCATGATGCAAACTTATAACTGCTTCTCATTAGAATCATTAAAGTTTTCTTAACTAAAGCACTGTGTCGAGGGCGCAAAAGAAGTTTTCAACTTCAGTACATTATTTAGAAATTGTGTTATATTAATGCGGGTAAATCTGTTTTAATGGCTGCAGAATCAGTGACATAATTTGGAAGTAGGTTAATGGAGTATGCATGTTGGCATTAGTCATAGTTATGTTATAGCACTTGACATTTATTGTGTCTTGTACAATGTTCATTACATTATCGTGTCATGCCACAACGTCCCAACATGTGGTAATGTGTTTTATTGGAGTGATTGACTGGTGATTAGGTCATTATCAGGAAACCATTTAACTAGAAATACAGGGTGTTTGAAAAGTATGGGTACGGCTTAATATTTTAAAAACCATAGGAGATAACATCTATAAACTTTGCACAGTGTCATATGGCTATGTAAACTAGTTTTCCTTGCTATTACCATGACATGCCAACCAAGGGGGGACGGCCCACAGAGGAAAACATGGAAATCTTAAATTGAAGCATGGGTCGAGTGATACCTCATTTGAAAGAGCTCACTCAGTAGAGTTGAATGCCGCAAACCGCATCTCAAAAGGTTTATCCAATCAGAAATGGCGGGTTGTTTTAGGTACACATTGTGAAGTACATTATGCGCTGCCATTTCTGACTGGATCGTCGTATTCTGATGCAGTAGGCGGCGTTTCACTCTACTACCCAATGTGTTTTCACTGACTTTTATTAATTAGCAAATTATGACATAAATTTATAACACAATAAATACCGATATTTTTTAGTTTTATTTATTGTGTTATAAATTTATGTCATAATTTGCTAATTAATAAAATTCAGTGAAAACGCATTGGGTATTAGAGTGAAACGCCGCCTACTGCATCAGAATACGACGATCCAGTCAGAAATGGCAGCGCATAATGTACTTCACAATGTGTACCTAAAACAACCCGCCATTTCTGATTGGATAAACCTTTTGAGATGCGGTTTACGGCATTCAACTCTACTGAGTGAGCTCTTTCAAATGAGGTATCACTCGACCCATGCTTCAATTTAAGATTTCCATGTTTTCCTCTGTGGGCCGTCCCCCCTTGGTTGGCATGTCATGGTAATAGCAAGGAAAACTAGTTTGCATAGCCATATGACACTGTGCAAAGTTTATAGATGTTACCTCCTATGGTTTTTAAAATATTAAGCCGTACCCATACTTTTCAAACACCCTGTATATTAACAGATAAACGTTACTATCAAAATAGTAACCTAGGAAAGCTTATTTGGCAATTCTTTGATAAAAATATTTTTCCTGTTAGTTAAGTCATAAATGGTAAATTTTTACTGAAAATATACATTTTTAGTTTTTACTGTGGTATAAAATATTACTGCCATTACCGTTGGTTTTAATACAGTTGCCAATTCCCCAAGGGGCTCATATCCTTTATGAGTACGTGGACATAGACCACGGAGTTACCCGAGCTGAGTATGTCATTACTTATACTTACGTGTGACATGCTCCTTTTTATGGGATCTTGTTTTCTTTCCTCTCCAAATGAGATCCCAAACCCTGCTACATTGCTGAATACCCTTTACTAAGCTCCTGTAGTTCCAAAACTGTAAAAACCTGTGGTCTTCTCACATCCTTTATTATATTTATCACTGTCTTTCAACCACTCTGTAACTTCTTCTTATTGAAATTTTTCCCTATCTTATTCTTCCCAAAAGATTGTGCCTGACGATTGAACGTCGTCGTCGGGTATGATCTTGAGGAGAAACCTCGGTCCTTTCCTTTTGATGGGTCAGGAGGTCAGGAGCTAGTCACTTCAGCCTTAAAAAGGTAGGGCGTGAGCAAGGACTGGCCATAGTGCACCTAACGGAGCGTGCGGCCAACAGGTAAGGAAAGCCCGGATAAAAGTCTTTTGAATTCATTGCAGAATCCGTCGCGAGTTAGAGCTTGTGATGCTTCCGTTTTGACCATGTCAATTTTACCAGGAAACTGTCGTGGAAGGGACGAGGGACGATAGCGAGACTTAACACTCTGCGATCGAGTTAATCATAAAGGGCATGACATCTCGATGCCGAAAATAGAGTTGTCTGGGACACGTCGTCGTACGCGGCGAATAGTTTCCGAGGCCCCCGCATAGGAGTTCCATACGGCGAGGTGACCTTGAAGCGAGCAATCATCAGGAGAAAGTGCGATAAGTGTAATAAGTTAAGGGAAACATGGGCGACAACCCTTGTAGACTGGGTTGCCGAGTTGCAATACGCAGACTCCGTGCGCCGACAGCCTGCCAGTTTATGAGTTCCTCTTTTATGGAAAACTTAGTAAAAAGCCTGGTTTTTGTGCCCACGCAGCCACGAGGAAATCCCAGTCGAACCTATGAACATTCGCTTCTCCACTGATAGCGGCTGTCCCGGGCTGTCGGGACGGAAAGTATCTCGGCGTGACGCTTGGTACTTAACTCACGATCTAGAACAAAATCTCTGGCACGGTAAACAAGGTGGCGTCTATTATAATTATATAGCCTCTTCAAGCCAACTGAGAGTTTGCCAGCCATTACTTCAAAAGTACAAGAGATACCACGAAAACTTAATGACACTTTTCTACATTTTTATTGTAATCAATTTGGTGACTTCAAACTTCTCAGCGGTTTCTTTTAATTGGAGGTAAATTCAACAATTCTAATATATAAAACATCATTTTCTAAGTAGACGAAGGTTTCACCACTCATACCCTTCATATTTATGAAACCGGTAGTTTTATGAAAATCAACACAACGATATATTAAAATTGCATTTTATGTCCATACTAAAATATTGTCTCTGTATTTAAAGGATTTGAATTAGCTGTCATGTTTTAAAATAGCTAACATAAAACAATGTTAAACCCCGAAATTGTTAATAGTAAAATATTTAGGGATGTGTCTATTAAAACTTTTATGGTACATCTTGTAGTATTTAAGTAAAATGGCTGGCACACTTATATCTAATCATCCTATGTATTGGTCTTTTTAGCCTGCCCTAGATTTACCGACTATTGAAAATAGTCTGATGAGACTTGAGACGGTTTTGTTATATCGTGCCGCCGACGATATCAGGTATTCCTGCTGCTGCATGCTATTTCGATGAGTTGCATGTTGTCCGCAAAACAGATGAATGAAATCAAATGTATGTGTACTTTATTTTACGATAGCCGCCAATAATTAATATTTAATGCAACATATGTTGAGACAACAGTCATTTTGCATACAAATAAAAATTTATGCAAAATAAATCACACATTGTCGTGCGCAAAGTTTATTGACGCACTATCCACCATATAACTACTTTTGTAAGGGCTGCTCTAATACAATTAGAAATATCTCAGTTGTCCTAGTACGTATTGCTTAATGCAATATTGTATTACATTTAATTAGGTCTATTTATTAGGTACAACTCACGCTTCCCAATCCGTTTAACATACTTAAAATCCCAGTAAAATTTAAAAAGTAATTGGAATAAAATTATTCATGTATTTTTGAATTCGGCTCAATCTCAGTGTTATGATGAATATTTAAAATTAAAAGGATGAATGCCCATCAGGATTTTATAACAACACGGATCCTGAGGAATATAAATCGCTTCTTCAACCTCATGTATACATTGGATGGAATACTAAAATGTTGATAATATTATTCATCGACGACTTTATTAGCATTTATAGAACAAATATATTAAGTAAATGATAAAATTAAACCTTTCATCTGAAAATGTCATGTCCAAATCCATTAAACAGATTTTAAACGTTGGTAATTTAATAATAACATATTCGGTGCAACCTAAAATAGTGCAAAAAAAACCATAAAATCATAATAAAATTCTGTTACATGCATTGTTGTTTCAAGTGACACAATTTCATCCCCTGAAATGCATTTGTATGTAAAATTGAACTGCAAGCTAAATTCCTGTAGTATAAGCTTTCTCATGAGACACATAAAATGTAACGCGTTTTTACCAATTCGGATAAAATTGAAGTAGATAGGTACTCGAATAGTTATATTCATAGCTATTTATTTTAAATCAAATAACAAATAAGTTTTATTATCAGTCAAGTGAAGCAATAAAATAACGTAAGTCACTAATACAATATACTACATAATACCTACTACAACAATTATTCTCTATTGATAATCGCCTCATTATTTTATTCCAATTATTTAATATATCCAGGTTTTATCCAAGTAAAGATGTAAGAAGGTAACATAAAACCGGATTGCTATTAAAATGTAACAATTTCATAATAAACTTGAATATGTTTCAATTAAATCACCTTCAACGTGGAATTTTTTTATGAATTCATATAAATAAATTTTGCAAACAAAACAAGTAGTGTACTCGTATGTGACATTTTTCTCCTATTTTTCAAAACCAAAATCATACTCAGGGAACACATAATCAACCAGTATCAAAATAATTAGTATCCTTTATAATATCTTTAAGTTTTATTACTTTGTAACACTAGAACAATTCTGTTTGGCTATTGTAAAAGAATTTAAACTGCTATTCCAAAATCTTCGTAAAATATGAGACTACTCTCAAAGACCAACTCCCAGAAGTTGCCCAGGTACGTCTTATACAGATGCTTTATATGTCGTTACAGTAAATGGCTAATATTACACTGAATCAAAGTACCAACGGTTTATAAACTACCATTATGATATGTCCCCTACCAAAATATTTTGTAACATATTTATTTTCAATACGCTATGGTTAAATCTAATCGAAAGCTATGCGTGTGAAACAATAAGTACGCGAAAGATGAGGTCTTCGGCAGGGAGAGTAATTTTTTAGTCTCTTAACTTCTATATCAACAAATAATGGATCAACTTCTGGTTTTATCCGTAATTTATAAGTAAAATAATCTCTCGTTGCTTGAAAGTGGGAATCAGGAGAATAATTGCTCATACTTTACGACTTCCACGTTGGATTATGACATTTATATTGTGATATGTTGCATGACATTCACTAATTCTATAGATTATTTTGGAACTATTTAAAGACTTTCTGGAAAACACTATTGTTTTAGGGTTTATAAATGATATGTAGTATACATTATCCTTCAGTGCATTGGTGATTTCATAAAAGAATATACGCATACGATATCACTCATAAAGAAAGCAAAATCTATATTATATCTGTATGTCCGAACGATGTCCTGAAACAAGTTATATTTTGTAGGCGTTATATATTGCAATATTCTAAATTTATGCTCATGCGCTATCGAGTTCCAAAAAATGTGATTGTCTCTTGATTGGATGTCTCTCATTCCATCCTGATCGAAGCCTGATATGCGTCATGTTGTCTATAGTAGTACTTAAGTTATAACTGAACTTTAAAGTTTTTTTTAGTAATGTTTTCGGAGCCTTAACCTTAATATAAATATTAAAAAGTTATTTATAAACATTAATACACTTACACGTACTAAAATGCTTACTACGAAATAACTGATGGCTAGAAAATGCATTGCTGATTCATACACCAAAACTAACAAGTATAATTCCAAATTACTGGAATAATTACTTTTAAAGGCGGAGTTAAAACTATTTCATTATAACAAATAAATAAAATAATTAAATTACTTCATAGAAATACATGTGTACAGATGATATGAAGCAAGAACACTACAACGCTAGCCACAGTATGTGTCCCAATTACAGCTATTATTCAGACCCGTATTGTTCCGCCACACCACACATTGTGGTAAGTGTCACAGACTTACGTGTAGAGTATGAGGGCATAACTTGGGTAAACAATCCTCTCTGTTAACTCTGGCTCCGGCGTTTTGTCACTTTCCTGCATTCAACAGATGATGTTAACACTATTAAACAGGCTGTGTCCGCTTTTGTTCTTGCCCCAAATTGGTAAATTTCATTGTTGTAAAATGTAGTTACGGGCTAAATCTCCTATATTTTTAGTGTAAATTCCAGAAAATAATTATTTGTATTATAAATTAATAAAATCCTATTAAATGACAAAGCATATTGTGGAGAACCATATTATATCCTGTCTTTCTACACGAAGGTGAAATTTCTTTGATTCCAAAGTTATCGGTGGGAAGACTACTGCTTGCTTATAACTTTATTTGGTATAATATAACGCCATTAAAACTTCAATGAATAATTAACGGAAGCATAAGTTTTGCAATAGTGGCGTTATTCAGTTCTTTCCTCTGAATAATAAAATGTTTCCTCTTATTCTAAAGTAATGATCGCAGTCTGGGTCTCTATAGGGTTTTAGTAATCCTAACTGTGAAATTCCTATCCTGAAACATTAACAGGAAAATGTTGCAATATTTCTAGCATTAACAGCAAACTCCGGGTTAGATAATTTTTTTCTTGTTTGGAAGATGGAAATTTGGATATCTTTTGATAACTTGCTTCAGTTTGGTAATTTTTCAACTGAGGATCTTAAAATCAATCTCCACACTTCCATGCATAGTTCAGGCTTAATTCTTCTTCTTCTTCTTCTTCTTCTTCTTCTTCTTCTTCTTCCAGTCTTTCTTCTCTATCTGTCTGTCTTTCGCCAGATATCTGAAAAACAAAATGAACTATACATTTTAAATTTTGCATGAAACTTCCTTTTTACATACATAGAGGTAAAATTGAGTTTGAGGATATGCACGTACTTTCATGTAATTAAATTGAACCAGAAATTCTCCTACAAGCGCTAAATCTAAAATAAGATACAATCACCGTGTCACTAAGCTTCTAATCAGGCAATCAGTAGCTTAGCTATAAACTAAATGGAAAGTATATTAGACTTCCTCGTTTATTGCAGCGTTATTTTATATTTCTTTGTATTATAAATTATTATAAACTATCTATTATTTAAAAATAGTTTATAAAACAGAATTTAATACTATATTAGTTTATTAGTTTAGTTCAGTTTACAAATGTTTCTGTTTTAGTTTAAAAACATGTATTTTCAAGGATGTAAATCTTCTATTGGTCTGTAATATGTGTGAGTAACGAAAATGTAGTACGTTTTCGTGTTAACTAACAAAATAGATGAAATTATTCAATTAAATACATGGCAATATGAAAAAATCGATGTAGTATTTAGTTGGTTTTTATAAAATTGTTTTTATTTTCTGAATTAAGGCCACCAAATACTCTGCAAACTGAATCATAAGGTTAGAATATTTTTCATTCGCCTATAAATAAATGTTCAAATAAGTGTCTGTAGTATTTTTATACCATTTAAAATTATATTCCCATGACGTACTTACTGTTGAGTACGATACTGCATGCGAAGCCGCGGCACAAAACTTACAGACATACTTTAATTATTTTATATGGGAATATTTTTGTTACATTTTTCATTAGAAAAACAAAAGTTATCTTTTT
Source organism: Homalodisca vitripennis (assembly GCF_021130785.1). NCBI lineage: Eukaryota > Metazoa > Arthropoda > Insecta > Hemiptera > Cicadellidae > Homalodisca > Homalodisca vitripennis. The sequence goes on along the minus strand of NC_060207.1, from coordinate 151,006,904 downwards.
ATTAGAAATTCAAGAGTAGTTATTTCAATATTTATAGAGCAATAATTTTTATCGTGTATTATTAGGAAACAGTAATGGTATTCTTTTAAAATATAATAATTAACCTAGAACAATATAGTTATATTTCTTGAATATCAGATAGATATTTCCAGTACACGATTTGTATGTAAAAGCTCTAATTCATAAAATAATTTTCATAACTAATTAACCAATATTTATTATAGCTCTATAAAATAGGCATTATAAACTTGGCTGGCAGCAAAAAAATTGTTAATACAAATTATTACTAATCATATATGAATTGTATAAACGTCATTCAAGTTTAAAATGTACTTAGTCTACTAGCACTAATTTTCTGTGTTTATGACTGTAATATATTAAACCTATATCTAACTAATTTAAACATGTTTAGACATATGTTTAAAGTATAATCACTCAATAGGAAGATATGTTATAAAGACATATCAAGCTAATATATAGAATTATAAAGAACCTACCCAATTGTATGACGCTACTATAAGATAATTTGCACAATGACATTACTGGCATTCAGTGTAACGGTTAGGTCGTGTACGCCCGTAGTATCATCTCGTCCCTTGTAGAACACAGCAGGTCCGTGTCGTCCACTAAATGTGATCTAATTGGACACGACCACTTTCAGTGATTGTTACATCTTGTTGTTTGTACTCGGAAAGGATAATGTACCTTCAAGCTTGTATAGACTACTGCATCAAATGAAGTTTCTTGTAGGCTTAAAAGTATTTTTAACCTATCGGTTTTTATATATTTTAAGTATTTTTTATATTAATTGGCAATACCCGTTACAGATTTTGATTAGGAAGAACAATAGTTTTAAATATAGTGTTTAAAATCTCCTTAAACAGTTGGGTGGATTTTGCTTTATGAGGATCTAAGTGAGATTTTTATAAATTAATCCTCATTGACGCGTACTAATTTACTCAACATGTAACTGGGTAGCCTGTATGTTATGACCATTATTAATAATTTCAAATAATGTATACTATTTCAGACGAAAAAATAATAAACTGGCGTGCATTAAAGATCATGACAGGATAACAGATACATTGAAATGCAATATTTGGAGTCCAACGGATGATATGCTTCACTAACGCCGCCCAGTCAATAATCAGGCAAGCAATCTGTAACAGAAGAATGGATTCCTCTACACTTAAGATGAACCGCTAATTAGTTAGAGACTAGTCAATATCTGAAATTATACAATGATAAATATCAATACCGTTTAAAACAAAACAAACTTTGTCAACTAGTCGTAGTTAAGTCGTAGTGAACGTAGTATAACTTAGACCAACTGTAACGCTGAACGATTATGTGCAATAGCTGGTAACGCAGAACACAACTAAACTGTGGTTGGTTTATTTTCTGCTAAAACATAATAATGTATACAATATATTTGTTGGGGAACCTATATTGGTCTCTTTACGAAACTCTATCAACGATATCCCGTTTAGACGATAATTATATCTCCGAATCATGCACGTTATATTTTTGGTGCCTTCCTTTATATCCTTCTTTGCTGAATGTAGGAATAATGTTCTAGGTTCACTACAACACGTAGCGAAAAATATTTATTTTTTTTCGTTTCCTTCAGTTTAGTGCCATCTAATTTTGCGCTTTATTTTTAAAGCAAACCACTCTCTGCAAAGGCTGATTAAGCAGACACAACACAACTGTGATTGGTTTCTTTTCTGCTAAAATATAAAGGTGTATACAAAATTATAACCAAATGGTTCATACATCTACATGTCAGCACACGTAGCACATAATTTCAATTAGAGTGATTGAAACAAGTGGTGTTTACTTAAAAGTTCAGATATTCAAAACTAGTTTTCCAAATTATGGACAGTTTTCTTGGGTATGAAATAAACCCCGTTTAGATGGGTTCATTAAAACTTTGGAAACGTTCCGGTCTACCGTAATGCAAACTTGCCAATTTTTCTTATGAAAATCGTAAAGAATTTCTCAACCAAGAAGTGCACCTAAAGATGTTTCTACTTCAGTAAATATTTTAAAAGTTCTGTCACATTAATGCGGGTAAATCTGTTTTAATGGCTGCAGAATCAGTGACACGATTTGGAAGTAGGTTAATGGAGTATGCATGTCGGCATTAGTCTCAGTTATGATGTTACACCGTGACGTTTATAGTGTCTTATGCATTACAATACTGCATCACGGTAGCTGTGATAATGTGCTATACATGACATCATATTATCAATGATTCATTTGGGTTAAAAGAAATTATTTGCATGAAGTGTTTTGAATCTTTTCTAAATGATTCGTGGCTAATTACACTGTGTTGGATATTAAGAACGTAGTATCAGGGGTTTCGTTATTATTTGCCTATCCATGTCTGACAATGTTATATAAAACTGTATAGAGATTGTTGCTTTGTTAAATCAGTACTGTTAATTTTCTACAATGGCGACTGTATATAAAAATCAATAGATAGGTTCCCGATAATGTTAATAATATTCCATTTTAATATGTCTTACGCGCATACAAGATTGGTTAATGATTGATCATGACTTTTAAGCTAACATGTTAGTATGGAACTATGCATAGACATAGAGTATATAAAGAATTAATTTCTTAAAACTTAAGAACCAAAGAGATATGTACGGCGCACTGGTAACAGCTAGCCAATTATTATCAACGTAAGTCATGGAGAAAGCAATACAAAATTGAAGAGAGGCAAGAACAGCGTTAAACTCTATGAAGGTATTGTTTATTATAAGACTAACAAAGTTGTAAGCACGCCCCTCCTCGTCCATTTTGAAGATTGAGTTTTCTTTTATTCAGAAGTGAGCCAAAAGAAGTGTCGGCAAAGAGAAAGTTCACTTCCCAGGGAATATAATTATCTTAACTCGTTTCCATTAACTATGAAATGAATTCAATTCAGGCCAGAATTATTCCATTTAAATTCCTAATGAGTTTTCGCTTAATGATCATTGTGCAAAATAATGACTCTTTCTTTTAATCTGAAAATAAGATTTTATGTAAATCTCTGTAAAACAAATGTTAATCAAATAGGAATTTAGAAAAACATTTGGTATTTCATCATGTTTGCATGAGAGGGTAAATTTCACTTCGTTCGGTAAGGTTTTCTAAATCAGTGGTTCGTCTATGATCTATTAAGCTCGATTTCAAGGAAGAAAGTAAAACTATTTACTACAAATATGGTACTATTTACTTTTTAATCACATTATAATAATATACGACGTTGAAAGCCACATATTTTAAAATTTAAATTCTAGTTTTAGTTTGTCTTACGTTAAATACGAGTAATACTTTTATGTATATGAAGTAAAATCGCTTTGTTAATCTGCCACCCCTTAACCTAACATCGTTTTAAATGGTAACTCAATTAAAAGTATATGACAAACAAACGCAATGGTTATACGATGTTGCTCAATTTTGCACTTATATCGTACTATATAGACGATAACAATATGAATACTACTAAACAAGTAGATTATGTTCTACATAATGATTTATTTTTTATTTTAAAGCCTTAGATAATTAGAATATCTTATTTAATAAGAATTATATGTGGCACTATGTGAACCTGCAGTCAATAATATGTCTCATAAACGTACCACGAATTTATTTGGTAAAAGCCTTTAAATTCTTACAAAAGATCCTTAAATTATTATGATTTTTCAATTGATTTCCTTTATAGCTCATACTATGTGTACCATACAAATATAAAATGGAGGTATAATGTTTTAATTCAGTTTAAACTATCATTAGTGTTTTGCTATAGAACTTAGTTAAACAATATAAAAATTATATTTAAAAAGTACAGACAGTCCCGTTTATAAACATATTAGCTGATAATATTATTTGTAAGTATTAAATTTACAAAATACTTTATTATAGTAAACATGCTGGCTCGTTTAAACTGATAGGGTAAATGGCTGCGCTATTAATGTTATCTCACGTAGTCATGAGACCATTAGTGTTTTAACACGAAGTAAAATGTACACTTCAAAACAGCTTGAGTCTTGCGTTTAAACTTGTGGTTATAAAATATTTCCTTGCCAGCATATGTTACATAGTTTCATATTATTTAGTAACTTCTTACAATCTTTTAAGGAATAAATATACTTTGTAAAACTTCAGGCTAGCAGTAGGCTTTTAAATAATTGAGGTAGTGTTAGCAAACCCACTTAAGGGGGTGTTAAAATTTCATTTTTTGTATTCCGCAAGATATCTAAAAAATTAATCAACTTATGGACTTGAAATTTCGCATGAAGCTTCAGTTATACATAGGCAATATGTTTTATTGTAGGGAACGTCACTCCATTGGATAAAGCTGAGCGTTAGTGAACATTTTTATGTTGATTTTGTGAGCAACCATGAAGGCAACAGAATTTGCAGTATAAATAGACTTTTAATCTATCTGAGTACAGTTATTATGAGACTTTACCATGTGAGATAGAAACACATGCAGTTATACACATGGATTTTTGTTATAATCTTAGCAAACCCTGGTGCACGATACGCAGTGTGGCATAATCCTGCCTTATTACTTGTGTATAAATGTTAGAGGTTTTAATTTCAATGATATTTTTTAAGATTCGTTAAATTTTATTTTTTTTTTTAATTTATGTTTTTGTAAATATAAATTTCATTATTATTTTAATTTACAAATTTAATTCAAATATGTCTACACTGAGTGCACTCTACACTATATTTCTATAATAACTTTTTGATTCCAGTATATGTTTTAACAGAGACTGAAATACAGCATTTATTCAATTTATATTTGTTATTATAATTTTTAATATCGTGTAGGTAATAAGTTGTGTAATAATCTGAAAGTGCACACGAGAGAAGAGGTACTAAAAAGTGTAAACATATCTTGTGTAAAAATCCATTAGCCTTTATGTAGACTTAACTGAGAAATACTATAAAACACAGAGCTGCAACTGCGAGTAACTCACTTTGCAAAAGACATATATGAACATTAATTCCGTTTTCGTAACTGCTAGAATTCCGACATTGCTCTCTGTAACCACTGCAATGCAGCCTGAGGGATATTCAGAACAGCTTTACGTCTACGGTGACTAATAACAGCAGGAATAACTTGAATTTGGAGAAATACCGTTTCCCGACCTTACATACACATTACTATCTCATACATTTGCAGGATATTTTGTCCGTTTATTCAATTATCGCAGGACCATAGATTTCTCATACAATTTTTTTTGCCACGCAGATAAAAATAGCAACAACATGGTGTATATTCTCTTTAAAATTCCAACCTAATTTTATCACTTGTAGGTACGGAGCTTTTATAAGACTTTTGTAAAAGTACAGGTGCAATCAGAAAAAAGTACATAAACGTATTTATTAAAGCAAATTCTTTATTGTACTATATTTAATTATTATCATGGAAGTCCTCTTTTTTCATTCTCAACTATCATGAGTAATCACAAGTTTAACTATTTCGATGTTTATTTTATGACTAATTAGTGAATCGAGTTTGGAAAATTACCCAGTGCTGTCAACTATTACCTGTGACATATTTGCAACAGTAGGTGGATAAAAGGTTAGGAGGCTTGGAGAGCCTCATTTTAAGAAGTAAAGAACCCGGAATTATAGCTAGAGTATGTAAAATATGATACAAACAACAAAGACAATGAGTACACGTTTAAGGCAGGGTTCTATTCTAATCCAAATTGAAAATCCTTTTAATGTGCCACAAGTTTTATTATGCACCAACTACGTGAGCTCTATCAAGTTGCAATGCATTTTATTTTTTATAACAAAAAGTCTTCTTCTGTTTTGCGTAAATTAAATTTTTTTTTGTAATTTGGAGGAGTCTAAACTAAAACCACTGAGGAAAAACATTTAAAGTTTGAAATGATATCATTACACCGTATTAAATTTAATTCTTGATGAAATACAATTTATTTTACAAAATTCATATTTTAACAATGTTTTAGAGCAGATATAATATTTATACATTAAATTAGCAGTATACAAATAGTAAATTAGTTCCATGTAATTCTCGTAATATAATAAAAAGCTGAAACATTATAAAACAATAAACATTTCCTGTTTCACTACAACACAGGTAATTTAGATGATTTCCAATACTATTGTTATATCAGTGTTTATTATTATAAAGGGTTACAACTTTTATTAAATTTGTCTTTAGCACTTCTTTCATCTGCCTTTTTTATTTTAGCAGCAGGTAAACACTTTATGCTCACACTTAATTTGCTCGTATTACCCATCATTGCACTCTCTCTAAGGGTTTATTGAATGTGTAAACATTAATTTTATGTAGAAATAATTATGAATTCAACATGTATCATTGTCTAAGACTATATTTCTCAACATTAATGAAGTTGTTTTTTTTTCTATTATTATTTGCAAACCGCATTAGATGGGTTTTGTTTTATAAAACATCTGCTTCCTGAGATGTGTGAAATTTTCGTTTAAACTGTTTAGTTCAAAGGTTATAAAAATTATCAGGTTTCATAAGGGTTATAACTAATTATTTTTGTATTCTAATGCTTCACTTATGATCCAATCACAAGATTCTCAATTTATTCAGTTTTGTGTTGTAAGATAAATTGAACAATAACGAAATCATAATTTATCACTTCATAAATTTAAAAGGAATAACTTAAGAATATTTGATATGGTAAAGCCACGTGGTTTAAAAAAATGGTAAGGAGTAGAAAACTATAATTTTATATGTTATATGTTGCACTTTCAGTTATCTGGAACTGCATTTCGTTAACATTAAAATTCAAGGACCCCAAATAGCTTTAAAACTGTTAACATGTATTTGATATAGAAAATTGTTGTAAATATTTGGTCTTTGTGTAGAGCTATACTTTAGACGGTAACAGTGGGGTGATAACATTCAACCACAAAAGCGAGCTTAGGACCCTTATCCGATAAAGAAGGATCAAGGGTACAGAGAACTTATGTGACAACGGGGAAACGAGATCGTCCTTGGTATTATAGTAAACAGCATTCTGGAATACATTCACCCGTAGCCTATTAATTCTTCGTTTTTTAAGATCCAGATACAGTATCAATGTTACCCTCGTGAAATTTAATACATAGTTAAAATAGAAACTATTTTGTATTATTTCTATTCCTTTATATTTTATGTATTTGTCATCATGTATTGTTTCGCTTGGGTAATATAACATGTTTAGAAACTCACTGAGAGCTATACGAAGCTGGACAGTGTAATGTTTAGAACTAACATTAAAGTTTTGATACACTTTATCGCATGAATGTCACGTATTTTTAAATTAATTTTGCTTTCAACTATTAACATAATTTGTATTAATTATGTAGTAAAACCAACAAGAAATATACGTTATGCTCTTGCCAACATAATAATTTTAGTAAGTTCAAAATTATATCACTGTAAATTAACTTGTAGATTTTACTTTATTTGTTAAAAATTTTGTTCTTAAAAAATAAAACACTGAAATTGAATCACGTTATGGTCAATCTGATTATGTTAAGTTTTTTTTTTACGAAATAATCTTTGAACTTCGGTTTGCTCTACCTTCCATGATTTACATTTCACATGGTTAGAATAAAATATTATGTTTATTTTAAAATAATCGCAGAACAACTGATGGTCTTATCTTCTGTTATAAAACTGTGCAATACCGAATTAGACAGAGAAGTACAGTAAGCTTCGCCATCGACGGCGAAGTAATTATCTCATTTTAATATATTTTTTCTATTTATTATATTATCCATTATATTATTCTATTATATTTATTAATCTATAAAGGTTTAAAACCAACAAAAGCTTATAAGTTATTGCTATAAGTTGTAGTCCGCGAAGGTAATATTAGATTTTCAAAACAAATATTCTATCCTCTCCATATAGCATTAAAAATCATATTAACCCACGAAAGAAGTCAAATTATACGAACCTAATGTTATTCAAAATACTAGTGTTCATAAAAAATTTTAACTGAACTGGAATAAAATGAACTACTTTCTATTTAAAGTATTCATGTATTTAAAGATTCTCCATAATTAACGATTTTAACTAGTTTTTACCCGGTTTTTATACAGAAGTCGGTATTAATGATTCTATCATTTAATTATCGGTTCTGAAAGATTGTATGATATTGTATTCAAATATACTTTATATTAGTATACTAAAATAATTTAAATTTTATACTACGAAATGATAGTAAACAATACTTTCTTGTTACAGGTGAGTTAAATACCACAGTATTCTTCTCATGTAAGTAATTTTATTCATAACTAGTTTAAGATAATACTATTATTGTTTTAGTTATGTCATATGGTAACAAGTTTATGTCAATGTAATATAATGTCCCAACAAATACATAGATACAATAAAATAACGTTTAAGCACAATCAAAGTCAAATTTCAAGTATCAGTGCTCAAAATAGTGTTTATTTTGTATACTTATTTGTCTCGAATATGGTCGACAATGTAAGGTATAGCAATTAATAATTTAAATTAGGACCTTTAATGGCCTATTACACTAATTAAATACATTTTATAAAAAAATGGAGTTCAAGTTTATTTAGATATGTAATAATTTGTACCATAACTGATATAGTGAAGTCCACACGTAAACAAGAGTAAACAATAGTTTTCAACAGGTGTGAGGTGTTAGTGGTTGTATCTGTCAGGCTACTTCAGAGTCCTCAAGGGCCTCCAATCAAGACAAGAGGCTGTTTACTCTGCTAATCAAGAGCTGACCTAAATGGAATAGATTGCTTCCGGGTCATTTTCAGGCATTGTGTTTCAATTGGACAACACGGTTATTGATTTATGTCAATTAGAATACGTTATATTATAAATATAGTTTTTATTGCCTGGAGCGTACCGTTACAGATGTAACAAATATTATTAAACCAGTAAGTATGAAAATTGTTAGCAAATTAATCAAGAATAAAATGCCTAGATCATTTTGTTAAGTTTCATTATATAAATCATGGTCTATAGCCTCATAACTGTACAAACAGTTAAAAAAAAATATGGTAATATATCTTGTCAAACAGTTTCAATGCTGAAATATTGTAGATATCCACTAGATGTTTCAGAACGTCGTTATATCATCAGCGGTTAAAACATAGCAACAAATGCTCCACGTGAGATTTTTCAACGATTAATAAAATTTTAAAATAACAAAAAATACAAATATCAACAAAGTATATAATGTTATAGTATGCTGTTACATTTATGTGTTAATTTATACAACCATGTGGAGCATCTTTTATTATATTTGTAACCACCTGTGACGGAACGATCATTCTGAAAATATTTTGTGACGTATAATTGACTGGCAGTTAAGGATGTTAGACAATTTTACGTAGCTTGACGTCTATACAAGATATTATTTTGTTTTCATATAAACGAGGATAAATCATTAAACTAAACAACAAACAATAATATTCACATAGTTTACATTGAATAGTCCTTTAGTATACATACATAACTCAGTATAGTTCCATTTTATGAACTGGTATATTTTTTGTATTTTTCTTAAATAACTGTTAATATTCTAATGAACGTTGTTTTATTGTATCATCGTGTTATTTAAAACCGATTTAAAACTAATTATGGAACTCATGGAACGTTCGCTACTGGTAATAAAAATTGTTCCTTGACATCCTACACGTAGTTATATGAAATGGATACATGTTTTGTATTTTGTTTCTATCTTTACACATTATTTGTGTTTAAGTTTAAATCAGTTGTGTGCACATTCAATCGTACAACATATGTATGTTATGATTATACGTACAATACGCTAAAGTGTATTCAAAGCAAACGATATTTCTTTATTTAACAAAGCCCTGAAAATATATTTTTAGTTTTATGTTATTGGAAGAACAGTATCCCCTCAATATTCAACTACCCGCAGATATACACGCGATATCCCACGCAACAGGTACGGCATAGGCATATCGTCTTTAAATGGTGTAATAAATACTTCTGAAAATAAGTAATAATCACTGGTAGATATTCCTGTTTTCTGATTAATTTTTCAATAATTCGTCTTTAATATAAAAAGTAATGTTCTGAAGCCCTGAAATCTGTGCGTGAAACTTTTGTTTATGACTTCCATAAAATGCCATAACATTTTGATGGATAGTTGCAACAAGTTTAATAATACTTGAACTGTTTGTAAATAAAAGAGTCAAATTTGGTGCTCTTAATCCCTAAGCACCATTGACTTTTGGTCTGCCCTATGTTTAGATCTCAATGCTCCCTGGGTGCCCATTACGTCCAAACCATTTCCCATTACGACTGGTGGGCCTATGCTGTCCACCAATTACGATGTTCACCTGGGTAATTTACTATGTGAATGCTCTCATCTACCAGTGAATGAATCCATACTTTTGTTTTACTCAAAATGTTAGTTACCTTGTCATGAAATCCTTCACTCCAAACCTTACCCCAGAACTGCCAACTCCTGTATATTGTTGTTTCGTTATCGATTTTGGTGAAACGTTTTTTAAACGAAAGAGTGACCCTGCAGTGGTTTTATAAGGATTGGACAAGTACTTCACAGGCAAATAACTTTGGAAGTTTTCCAAACAAACCCATAGGGAAAAGCCACAAAAATTAAATTCTGGGTATGTAGTTTTTTCAATTACTACACATCACTTTAAGATACATCCCGTCCTGGAATAACGAGACAGCATTAAGGGGATTGGAGGAAATCGGAATTTTCCAAATCAAAATAAATTCCATCAGGATTGCTGTGGGCAATTTTCTAATCTGCATAGTGTTTTTTTCCTAGAAAACGCCCATCCTGGAATCCTTTGAAACATAAAATGGAGTAACAGACGGAAGATGCTGATAAGTAGTTTTCTTAGTAACTGTGTATTAGTTCTTTGTTCAAAGTAACAGTCCGGGTAACATCCCTTTTGGAAGCAATAAGGAAGTCCTGTTGAATAAATGAGACGAAATCGGACGGAGTATTGAGTGCGCTGATTAGCAAATTTTCCAAATAATTATGAGTTACCTCAGAGCTAATATGAGAGGTTTCTTATTCTACAATGTGTTTGTAGAAAAAAGTTGTTTAGAATTACTTTGAAACAAAATACACCACACAGTCGAATCTTAGTCTTATAATATAACTAGCTGTTTTACAGAAGGTTAAGTAATGCTCACGTTTTTAATAGTAAGGTATATATGACATTCTTTTAAAGTCTACATGTCGAACAAAATAAAAAACTGACATTGCATGATTTTATGTATATTATGTAATTATCATTACGCGCAAACTACATCATCATTACACGGATTCTAAATACCAAGGTAAAAATTAACAAATGTAACCCCTTGACAAAATAAAAAGATATATGTTTTGGTTTGAAGAAATAGAAGTAGGAAATACGTATCCATTCCAAGTATGTTTCCGGAATAATTTCCTCGCAAGCAGTTTACAGTTTCCGGTTGAGAACGGCCCTTCCTTCCGCTCTGTACGGAGGTACATTGTATCTTACAACCTTTGACGCTGTTCATTCTTATCGTTAAGGTGCTAATACTGTGTATTGCCGTTCACTTCCTTACTGTATTTCTTAACGAGTGTCTCTTGAATTTTATGTACGTATTTTTCACTGAGTTAAGATATTAATTTTTAAATACGTTATTATATTTTTATTAACCATTACGTAAATTGTTATTGATTTTATTATTATTACCACTATGTGTAATATTAAAGGATTTTACAATACACTTATTTAGTATAATTGTAATGTTGACCGGTACAAAAAACCAACATTAAAGTCGATAAGTCTAGTTTTATAACGTTTTATTCATATGCTTAAATACCATTCACATTCATATTATGAAAATATTTTAGTTCATTATAATAGCTGAAGAGCAAGGGAATTTTTAAATTAGGAAGGATTTGTGCATGCACCCACTAAATAATCCCTTTTAATTCCCCCAACTTTCTAGCATAGAAGAGGTAAACTCTTGCATACGTGTAGCGTTCGCAGCGCTGGTGGTTACTTAAGTGTACATCAGTATTTTAGAGAACTATATTCACGATTCATCTAAGTAGTGACAGTGAAAACACTTTAAATTTAAACCTCATAAATTAAAAAAAATAGCTTCTACGTGAGGCTATGGATATTCATAGTTATGTGGCCTTAATCAATAGATCCCACCATTACAACCTAAGCAGCTTCACTAAGCATATGCATTAATCCTTCCAAATAATTGCTATACAAATCTTCATCAGATCAACCATGTGTTGGGATTGTTTAATAATTTCCCACTTCACGATGACATCTGTTAATTACACATTCGCCTCTGCTGGTGTTACTCCTACACGTTTACCTTCTGTGATATTACTGCAGGGAAGACCTTAGAGCCCTGACATACTCGTATGCCTCCGTATCACATTGAATCAGAGTATTGTTTATTTTCTCCTTTCCATTAATCTGCGTTATAAAAAACGTTAGACTCTCGATATATTTATATATCACAATCATTAGACCATATTGGGTATTCGGCACCTCCCTCCGATATCGAAGAACTTGTCTGATGGTATCGCTTCGCTACCGTATCATTTTGCAAATAGAAACTTTGAATTTAGTGTACATTATTTAGTAACATACGATCATGTTAGTGGATTACTTTGACAAACGATAATAAAACCGGTACGATATTTTATCCCCTGTTAAAATGCTCATATTTGACAAATTTTTAAGTGGACAGTGTTATACTATACAGATAGTGACAGTGCTAGCAATTAAACAAGTATTATCTTTATTATAGTGACGAATCAAACCATTCAATGTAATCTGGGATTTTAATAATTGCTACTAAGTCTAGATACAACACCATGAATGTATGCATGTAAGGCAATTGAAATTGGCCTCCCTGACTGATGTAAAACACAGAGGAGGGACAAAATATAGGGTATTACCGGCATTCAACTAGGCCAAAGTGCTGTTCTCTTTCGGAACCAAAGGAAACAATTGAGTAAAGCAAGCACGTGTTTATTGCAAAGTTCAAACAAAATAATGTAATCTGCATAGCAACCGCTCCAGAGCAGAAAGTCACTGAATAAATAAAACATTGTCAAAGTCCGAGAATACAATAACAATGTATCGGAAAAGGTAATACTAGGTATTTTAGGACACTATTACACTAAATTTTAGTTGTTTAGTAAGAAAGGCCAATTCCAAAGCTCCACCTCTATTGGAAATTTAGATATATTATATAAATATATTATAAAGATATAAATATATTTAACGAAATTATTGTAACACTGCCGTTGTCTAATGAACTCACCAATATTTTCATGAATCTTCAATTTGATATTTTATGATTCCAGTTAAACATGAATCGTACCTGTATTCCGACTAAGTATATGGCGACAGAGATATAATTTATTACACAGTGCGTAAATATGTATGAGTTGGGTAATTAACTACTTACCTTCTAGTAGTATTACGTAATAGGATGACTTCGTTAAGACTATATATGTTTATATATATATATATATATATATATATATATATATATATATATATATATATATATATATATTCAAGTTAACAATCTAACAATCTTTTGAAGCATGAAAACGAATGTTTTGTTGGTAAAATGTATAAATAGAATATGCAGAATATTAAATACACGGGAAAAAATTTATCTTTTAGATTACTGAGTCCATAAAACATTACACTCAGTTGAATTCACAGCGAATACGTCCGAAGGACTGAGCCACTCCGCATCTTTCCACAATTTAGACAAACACGACCGACTTCCTAAATCCTTGTGTTCGACTGTAAATCACCCAGAAGAGGAGATCTGGAAGTGAAACATTTCCTCATCAGGAACGTAATCCTCCCTTATTTCAAGTCTTCATGGGACTCACTATGATCTGTATCATGCAATTAGCCCCACCCACTATACTCAGAAATTGTTATAGGCAGATCTCTCTATTACTTGTTATATGGAAAGTTCTCATCCCTACTAATCAAACCATTTTATGTCTAGGGCCACTAGATTTCTCAGAAAAAAAGCTTGTCCTGCTTGTCTTCACCTGGGTGGCGAGATGTTTTCAGACCTTGTTAAGATCAGAAGTGGACTATAAGAAATTCCAATCTCACCCTTATGTCCCATTTCATAGAACTGAACTGAAACAAGTCCCTCAAATGATTATGCCACGGATACTAGAAGGTGAGGGTCAACTTTTATTTGCAACCACACAACCTACTTTTTCATTACATCGGTGTATTAAAGTATTCTAAGAAAGACATTTATTGTAGGGCGCAATACATTTATTTAAAAATGGGATGTTATTGTAAGATCAAAATACAAAAGACGTCAGTTTCAGCCAGAGAGTCCGGATTTCATAGTCAGTTGGCTAACGATAATTAATTTTTTATTCACACGTACTGAAGGTATTGTTTATAGAACTATTTTTGTACCATCTCATTTAGATAGTAGGACAGCGATGTTTTCGTAATATTCCGATGGTAAGTGTATAAGACTATAATTAATTTGTATAGTTTCTTATATAGTTTTCTAAATAACTTGTAGACACTCTCACTGAAGACATCAGTAGGCAGTTATAGCAACCTAGATATGTGAGACGGAACCCGATGTTACGTGAGAGCGCACAGGCTGAGGCTGTATTGTAGCATGAATGATTACAGGCGGGGAGCACAATGTAAGCAGCCTCTGTTGACTTTGCCTCTAACATCAAAACACAACGCAGCTATTTAATGAATAGCTTGTCAGCGGCGCTTTCCCCCTCGTAATAATAACAAATTTGTCTCTTGATAGCTCCCGTGGGATATGTTTTTACACCACTTAAAGTTCATTCATGAAACATTAAATTACGGGTGATCGTGATTCCAAAGTATTATATCAAAAGTGCCATCGTGGACTTGTTTATCTAGAAACAACATGTGACTAGCATTAAAATCAAGTATTTTAGAAGTGTATTAAATATTATAATTGTTCTCTTTACTAACGGTAACTCATATATACGAGATATTCTAATAAATCATAAATAATATAATTCTTTCTATTGGTTGATTTGGGATTTGGAAAATCGTCTGACCTAGGTCGTATTGGGAAAAAAATCTGTAACGACTAAAATATCTTATAACCCTTCTTGTATCATTGGTTCGGTAACTAGTTTTTCATAAAAAAATTCTTTGTATTTTAATATAATTTGTACTTTTATTTTAATTTCTAATGCGATAAGATAAATAAATTCAAGCAGAAACTCTTACTGTTGAAGTGGAAATTATACACGATAATGATCTGAATTTCTCTGCATTAATTAATGAAGATTGTTCTTTCAACCAAATGGCTTGTAATTCTCAGTTTATTAAAGGGAATTCAATTTGAGGAATGAAATGCTTTTAACTCTATGTATATAATCCATACTCGCGTAAACATGACAAATACATTGAAGATAATTAGACATCACAATGCAGCTTAATAACATTTCATATTAGTTTAACATAGTGTTATCATGGTAGGTAGTTTTGCTCACTTGAAATATCCAGAAACACGGAACGTAAGTTTGGTGACATTTGCCACAATGTGTGGTGTAGCGGAACAATGTGGAACTGAATAATGGCTGTAATTGGGGCACAGAATGTGGCCAGTGTTGTTGTGCTTGTCGGTGTAGATCTTTGTCTGTTTTGCCGTTTACAAATTCTTTGCTCATTAGGGCATCGTGATAATTGGGTTTATACTTTTGTTGTAGTATTTTCCTTCAGAATTCACTTTTGTGTTAGAGTTTTGCTTGTGAACTTAGATTATATGTTATTTCATTATGGTAGGTGTAGTTTTATAATGTTGTTATTTTTACTCTAAAGTGATGTACCCATATGTACATATAGTATAGTGTTATCATGGTAGGTAGTTTTGCTCACTTGAAATATCCAGAAACACGGAACGTAAGTTTGGTGACATTTGCCACAATGTGTGGTGTAGCGGAACAATGTGGAACTGAATAATGGCTGTAATTGGGGCACAGAAAAAAAGGGGGTATAAAAACTTTACATTTCTTGTGAAATATTCACAATTCCTTAATGGTTTACAATTTTGTAGCATTTTTAAAGTTTACATAAGAATGGTGTGTCTGAGTTTCGTTTGTTTATCTTTAAAAATCGGTTTAGGTAAAATCAATAGTTACTATTCAAAACCGGACAAGTTCACAGCCGTGTATTATTATACAAATATATCTCCAATTAGTAACTACATTAACGCCAAAATATATGTTTAAGTCACTGGGAAAGATAACAGCAATTTTTATGAGTAAATATCACATTGTAGTATAGTGTTGCATATCAGATAAACTAACTATGAAGTCACGCAACGATTGTTGTTTTGTCATTATACATATTCATACAAAACACCTGCTGTAAACAACTTTATTATATATTTCGATCAGTTAATTCCACTTTTAAAATATAAGAGTAATGTTATAGAATTAAATTACCTAACTAGTAGTAATACTAGAACAAAAATATATTTACTATTCCGTCAATCTTAGTTGCTTTTTTATATTAATGTCAAATTACTTTTTACGTTTTATTTAGATGCCAAAATAAACAACGAAACCAAAGATGCAAGGCAAATATACCTTACGGCTTGGTTGGAAGAAATAGGTAGATTTTGTAAAAACTGCGATATTATTATGGGATTTACATGTTTATAACATGATGTTAAGGACTTTCTACGAGCATTACAGAACATTTTATTGTTAACCTTCATAAATAACACAGTTATGATTGATTTAAAATTTTGAACTGCAGCAATAAAGGAACGAAATGGCGTAACAAGCTAACCATAGAACATACTACAGATATTTATAACATTAATCTTTGTATTATTATGAATTTCTTTCAACTCTTAATTTGAATTTCCTGTCGTCAGTTCTTTTGGGATAGCTGAATTATAGATTTACGTGTAATCCATATCTCGAAATACTTAGATGTACCAATAAATTGTTGATTACAGTTTAGTAATTATTAAAACCACTTTTTTCTGTATTAATAAATAACCGCTTTGAATGTGATTTTTAGTTTTAGCACCCACTACATTGAAACGTAATATGGTACCAGACTTTTTGATGAAGATAAATTGTTTGACCACGTTCTAACTTATTTGTGCTTTTTTGAGATTGGTATCATTTTTACAACCCGAAATTCATAGCAAATATATAAGATGTCTATAAACTTTTGAACGGTAAACTGTTATGGGTTTTGGGAGGGTCATGTTCGGTGAAGTTATCTATAAATATGTATTGCAAATTGGAAAATTGCTGATGTTTAAACATAATTTTCCTGATAATTACATTCATATTTTAAGATTTTTTCATTATTTGTCTTTATTAAATGGTAAATTTTGCTAAATATAATTATAGAACACCGGGCCAAGCTCTATTATCTATTCCAGGCTTGTACTAAGGATATCATAATCTACACTGATAAGAGGTACTTGAAAGATTACTCTAGGTTATTATTTTATCTTTGAATGTTCAAATAGTTTCCAAATTTCCTTGAAGATGCAAAATAGTTTTTGAACACTTCCGACGTGAGTTTTCCTTGTTTCCCCGACTGAGTAAATATGTATACTTTAACAGGTCTGATGCAAACAATAGCAGTCCTAAAATGTAAAGTAAATGGTACATACTAACTTTGATAGGCGTTGATAAATCAACAGGTCATAACATTTCTTTATATGTCAATACAGAAATTTAGGTATCCTTGTTAACAAGGAAAATATTTTAAAGCCCCTCCAAAAATTAAAGATAGATAATCTTTCATTAGTTACAATTATTGGTTTTAATTAATACTAAATACAAAAGTATTGTTTTATTCAATATTAAAATTAAGTTATGATATACGTAGCACTCATACTATTAATCACATTAAACCCTTTATTACTTTGAACAATGTTGACGCTCCACTAATTACAAAAGCATTTTAATTTTTGATGACGCGATTTAAAACTGTAGAAGTTAACTCCCTGTAAGAACAAATAGGTAAACTAGTATGGTATGAACTAAAACATTCAAAGACCATATTTCCTCTATTAAATTACTTTGTTTTAAAAAGTTTTGTTTTAATGGGACACAGATACTGCTGATCCAGGTGTACTGGAAATAGTTTCTTCTGTTAACAGGACCTATTCAGACCAGTAGAAAACAGGTTGTCAATCTCCAATTTCAAATAGTAATCATGCAATTCTTAAAAATTGTATTCCTGGATATAGAATATCCCACCTAGGGATAAGGTACGAATAAAAATATTATTCTATTAGAGTGAAGCAATCAAGCCGATGTGTGTGGGTTGTCCGCGTACAACAAGACGGGTTGTTAATCAAACCACCCACTCTCGGCAAACAACGTGGCAGCCATTGAACCCGAGTATCCTGATAAGTTTAAGTAGGAAGCGTTGTCACATAGTGTGTGGGTTGTCCGCGTACAACAAGACGGGTTGTTAATCAAACCACCCTCTCCCGGCAAACAACGTGGCAGCCATTGAACCTGAGTATCCTGATAAGTTTAAGTAGGAAGCGTTGTCACATAGTGTGTGGGTTGTCCGAGTACAACAAGACGGGTTGTTAATCAAACCACCCACTCTCAGCAAACAACGTGGCAGCTATTGAATCCGAGTATCCTGATAAGTTTAAGTAGGAAGCGTTGTCACATAGTGTGTGGGTTGTCCGTGTACAACAAGACTGGTTGTTAATCAAACCACCCACTCTCGGCAAACAACGTGGCAGCCATTGAACACGCGTGTCCTGATAAGTTTAAGTAGGAAGCATTGTCACATAGTGTGTGGGTTGTCCGCGTACAACAAGACGGGTTGTTAATCAAACCAACCACTCTCGGCAAACAACGTGGCAGCCATTGAACCCGCGTGTCCTGATAACTTTAAGTAGGAAGCATTGTGACATAGTGTGTAGGTTGTCTGCGCACAACAATAAGTGTTGTTAATCTAACTACCCACTCCCGTAAAACATCAAGGCAGACCATAAACCCACATTCCCTGATAACGTTAAGTAGGAAGCATTATGGTCCTTTCCCGTTACTTCAATACCAGTACTGTTCTTAGAATTCCGTTTATTCACAACCACTAACAAAACTAAATACAGTTAGATAAATGTCCAACGCACTTTGAAATGTTCATTCCGGTTTTTGTTGTTCTTAGAGGATGAATGCAAGCCTTATCTTATCGCTTAGTGATGAAGATAACCAACCTAGCGCCCTGCGGCCAGCTGGAAAATCAGTGTTTTCGAGCCAAGCAATGAATGTGATGCTTGCTAGTGATTGCGACATTAAATAGCAGGCATTGCGGTTTGTATTACGGGTATGTATTTTGCTCTACCCGAGATTGTGTGCAAGTGACCATGAAATGGTATCGCGTCCCAGGGACACTCAAGACCTTTGGGTGAGTTCAAAATGCAAGTGTCACAAATACCTGTGCAAGCGGACACTTTTTGACAAGTTCTCGTTTAGAGTATAAAACGATAATTTTATTCATATATTGCTGGAGCAAGGCTTGACTCTTTAAGACGCCCGCACTTTCATAAAGAGTGCGTCTATGGCATTTTCGATAGGTAGTTTCCCGACGTGAGATCACGTATTGCAAGTAAACTGAGAATAAATCTTAAAAGTTGGCATTTATAAGCTCTCACGTGATCTGAGTTAAAACTTCTCAAAGGATGTTTTTCTTTTATCGCCAAAAGTGCGGGTAGCACCTCCTAGACTATGACTGGTATGAGCTCGCAAGAATGGAAACAAACCTATGATTAATGTCTAACGTGTCACACGTGTAGTTCTATCAAATTATTGAAATATTTAATTATTGTATTACATTATAATGTTCCATCTATTTAGAGTGGCGAGTGTACATTTCGTAACACAATAACATTTGTAACAGAAGCTAAATTGTATTATTAAGTTAAATCACTTATAATGTATATAGAGTTAACCAATATGTAAATTACGTACAAATCAATAACTGACAATGAGTATGTTTTACTTCGAAAATTAATCTATGTTCAATAAATAGGAAAACTGTCAAGATACGCATTATTTCTTGAAACTTTTTTCTTTACGGTATAACATTAGAAACTCTTATATTAACATTGTGTCATTACGTAATTGTTTAAAATGTACTAATGCCTACAGTACCTTACTAATAACAGACAATTTATTAATCTAAATAGTTTAGTAATATTTCGAAGCACTCGTTAAAGAACTGAAGTGTGAGTACTATCTCGTGTCAATCGGTCAGTGGGTCCCAGATCATGACTGCGTGGGTCTAGTGTCCGCCCCTTAGAAGTAGCCTCGACTCATTGTTACGTTAATCCCTAAGCGAGTCTATCTTAGATTAGGTTAGTGTAAGTTTTATCATAGTCTTTAAAATATGAACATTGCTAAAGCTACGTCTAAAATTATTCATTTTCTAGTTCGTCGAAAATTACATTTATGAATATTCTTCTATTCAATATATAAAAACTCTTTTGTGTTGTAAAATGATTTCCATTCCTTATTTTTAGCTAAAACATAATCCAATCGTTGATAAAAATGTCTTTATCTTATCCATAACGAAATGGGCAAACTGATGTTTTAGATTTTGTGTAGAATGGACCTATGCGAGTAAAACTCCTAACATAGTTTTATTTACAAATAACTGTTAAAAAGAACGCAAGACAGTTTTTAAGATAGTTAAAAATATTACTGTAGGGCTTTATCAGAGTAGTCGTACACAGTGTTATACAAGTCAAGTAGCAAAAGATGAATTTCTCTGCTGGAAGCCAAGTTAGTGAAATATTGCTCTCATTATCTCGAGAATTTATCGTCCACACACAATGTGCCACGCGAATTCCAGATAACAAGAAGATGATTATGGTTCGCCACAGCTTGTGTGTATTTTAAACTTTTTATTTGTCTTTTGAAGAATGTATCGTGGTATTTAATTTATTTAAACTCTCTGAGGAAATAACCGAAATAAGTTCAGTGTATGGAAATGGTTTCAGCGTATTAGCTTAAAAATATTTAATTGTTGTTATATTTTTACATCGGATTTGTATAAACAGTAATTACCTAATTTAATTAAAATAAATATTAAATTAGGATATTGCCACTTAACACCACTAATAAGTAGTGAATGTTGACAGTCGTTTAGCAGATATATCTACAGTATTTTTGTTTGCTCATTTAAACATATATTTGACATCAACGAGTAAATACATATTGAATCATAAAAAGTAGAAAGCACTGTTGTGTAGTGGTAGCATATTCTTCCTCAAAAGGTCCGGTCCGAATCCCAGCGGAGTGATTACTTTTTGTGATTCAATTTTCATAAATATTAAAATTAGCTATTGCAATGTAAACAAATTTATTTTATGTATATAAAAATTCCTTTTACAGGTATTTAATCTTCCGATTATAAGTTAGTTTCGTTGTTTAAACAGATATATGATACTATCGGATACATACAAAACAGGGTCCTATTAGGTAAAGGCTGTGTGGTGTAGTGGTAGCATACTTGTCCGGCAAGTGAGCCGCGTTTGTATCCCGGCGGTGAAAGTACCTTTTGTGATTCAATCTTTATTTTAATTTAATTTAACTGTAAATTGCTATTACCTTTTATAACATTTGATATAATATTTTTGTCAGAATACTTTATTATTACTATCTGCAGATTAATGTTACTTTTACTGAGAGCAAGTTGAGTAATAGCTTAATATTTTAGTCTTAATGAATAACTAGCTATATTGGTAAGAAAATCAATATTCGTGATTAGGAAATGCTATTAGTGTTATTAGTTGGTAAATTAAACTATGAAATGAATGCGTATACAAATATATGCCTTTATTTGTTTAAAGCAATCATGACCAAATGAAATAGTAAACAATACTAGAGTATAACTTGTTGTAGAACCTTTGTTGTATTCCACTAATACATAATTTTATTTATTTGTAGTAATAGCAAAATTATTTACGTAAGCTATATTTCACTTAAATATCAACATAACATGAATGTAATACCATTTATTTATTGAACGACTGATTGTTTCAACACTACAATTTGAATTGTGGCGGGTTAATAGCATATTCGATTCTAATTAAAAATCAATTCTTAAATATAATTATATTGTTACTTATATAAAGTTAATCGTTTAAGCAATCAGTCACAAGGAATCATTCTTGCTTCATTAACAGGCTTGAATTTGTTTACCTGCATATTTTATTAAAAGCCTGAAAACAGAAAGACCGTAATGCGGCACGCATGTTACCCAAACCAATGAACAAGTTGTTGTAGGATTATCTGGAGACTTGTTGGCAGCTTCTTCAAGAAAGCGGTACCTGGGTCAGTGAGATTGTTAGAAATAAAGAGTTTCATTCAACAAAACGAGATTTCCAGTGACCACGAATGTGCCTTATCGGTAAAAATTTACTTTCCTAAACTTACCATAAAGGTTTTATCTGTGCAAGTGAATTTTATTATAAACATATCACATAAGTATATTTACGTTGCAAACATGCAATAAAAGTGCTATGTATTTTATTGTAGCATTTCATCCAAACAACGAATTTATTTTGTTGTACAGATACTACTATTCTTAGAATTATTCCAATAATGCATAAGCACTCTAAATTTAAATGGTGCAAAAGATATACACAAACTTTGTTATTTGACATACGGAACCTTACCAGTAATATATAAATGGTTTATATTAGGACGGTTTTATAATGTCATATTTTAAAACGTATTTTTACATGTAGACTACTATGGTACTATTAAGTTCCATTCAAACAGGGAAATGTCATGCAGATATATTATTGAAGTGACATGTAAATTTCATATATCCAGTGTTAATGGGCTAGTAATAATATGTACCTGTGTCATGATAAATTTAAAACAATATAACATTTCACGAAGCCATGATTTCGACTGGATATATATTATTATTTATTACGTAAAGGGCATTAAACTAATGTTCCAGTATATGTGTTTTCTCTGAATTCGAATGTATAATTTCACAATTTAATAATATAATATCTGTTTTATTGCATTTTCAAAATTTCTTTACATTAAAAAGGCATCGAAGTAGGGTTATTATAAAATGAATAGTCTGTAATATGAAGATATAATTATTTGCTCACACGAATTTTTAGACCTTGTTCTAACTTAAAGTTTCGTTATAATTAATTTTGGTAAAAACTAGTTTAAAATAAAGTCACACTAAAAGATTGATTTAACTAAAAAAGGAATTAATAAAAAAATAAAATATTCTGCCAATTTGGCCATACGGCTTTACTGGCTTTCTGTTTAACATCCGTGGGCTACAATATATCTCCCCTCAGAGAGAATGAAATATGCTATTATTGTACGTATTTGTTTTAGCAAAGTTTTGATCCAGTCACAAGCGGGGAACGTAGTAGGCTACTAGTAATGAAGATTTTTATGTACGGAATTTGAGAGATGGTTCTGTCACTGTTTTACCGTTATAGTGATTTTAACTGACATCGATTGGTTCAATTTGCGGTTTATACAAATATAAGACTAGATAGGGATGGATGTTTAACTGTGCCAAGTATAACCTGCTCTTCCAAGCGTAATTTTGTTCAAGTTATGGAGCCTAACTCTCCCCCTCTATTAAAAAACATAATTACATGAATTTATTCTCTTGGGCAGATAACCAAATAAATTAAATACATTTAAGTCAGCAACATCCGCTATGCATAATTGAAAACATATATTTTTATTAGAGAAAAAGTATAAAATTCAACCCCCTTTTGTTCGCATACGATTATCAAATATTAACTGATTATTAATCGGCCACCAGTGTGTTTTACAGTTATCAGGCATATGTGGAATTTAATCGATGCTGTAGGCTCGGAAAAGTATAAAATTAAATGTTTGCTTTTATAACATGTCTTGCTGATAATATTGTATGTATTCATCCCCTCTAAAAATAATTTATCTAATAAAATACGAATTACACGTTTAGACGGTGATCTATTAACAACCTTTGTAGTACACGGTCTTATAGTAATGTTTAAGGTAATTTAACCTCTGTTTTTAAGTACACATTCTTAAATGCATACTTATAATTACAAATGTACATATTATTTTATTCGGGGCTCTTATAAATTATCTGGGGAGATGTATTTTCGATTTTAAGTAAGGATCTTTATTATTATTGCTTATCTATTAATTATCTATTACTTTATTGTCTCCTTTATAAACACGAGTAAATGTGTAACATATATAACAATAGATTTATACGGCATTGTACTATGAATTCCACGGCTGAGAGAGGAAAGGCAATGTAACCAGCAACTGTTTACCTTACCTCGCAAACATCCAGCACATTGTGCAGCTTATAATGATTTATGGGATGTGAGAGGGTCCCGTTAAACGACACTGATGGTAAAATTTTGTTTATTTGCTACCATTACTATGATATATTGCTATTAGAGTTTTATCATCGTAGTATTTCTAGTCAAACTAATAATTACTAACATTGCATTACATTTATTTCAGAATTATATTTGAAGAAAGTCAACGAATTGCCTTTTAATATAATATGCTAAGTACAATCACTTAGCATATTATATTAAAATATTATATTATCACTATTTATGGGTTTAAAATTTCTTTGGTTTCACCAACTGGTATTGTAACTTCAATGATTTTAATAGATTGAGATAGATACATGAAGTACATTATCAAAGTTATGTTAGCTGTTTAGGTCTATCAATCTCTTCAATAATACTTTATGAACTAATTTACATGAAGTACTTATTTGATCATTGGTAGTACATGATCAATTAAAGTACCATGAAGAAATTCTTGTCATAAAATAACTAGATGTTCAGTTTATATATTTAAATAGTTAAATTTAAAGTTCTTTTAAGGTAATATAACATGCAATAATATATATAGCTGATACAGTCAATCAATTCAATACTCCTAGAGTTGCGATATAATATTTCACCTACAACCAGTACGGATCATGTAAATGAAAATATTTGACTAAATGTGTGCATTGTTTGTACAAGTTGGAAGTCCGATGAATATATGGATGGGGAAAAAAATTTGAAAAGTATCCAGTAAAGTTTTAGAACTCCGGAAATTGATGACGATATAAATAATAATAATATAATACTAAAAATAATATTTACAAAACGTAATCTAAATGTAACTGATATTAAACTCCTGTAGACACTTTCAGCTGAAGTTCGCCATAGACGCTGACACATCGGCTTAAGTTTATACGCGTATTATAAAATAATAAAAATACAATGCTTGATCATTAATGTAATCCATTAAAAAAAACTAAGTTCTAACGTAAAATGTGACTACAGATTACGTTAGTGGTTAGTTCAAACCATTTGAACCAGCTTTGGATAACTTTATTTAAACGCCTTGTATTAATAGAGCTATGAATGTTTTCACACACGGTACGTGAACCCGTTGATTTCCTTGACATTATGATATGGCACTTTTATTGTAACTTATAGAAAAACATGGGGATGGACACTAACATGTCTCAACGAGCCTTTCTTTCCCAGACTACAGTCCGAGAAACAATACTAAAACAATTATTTCTAAATTTTTAACTTACTTTCAAAAATTTTCCTCTATTTCCTTTATACCGAAAACACAAGTACCAGCTATTTGATTTAAGTCTTTTGAAGCTTACGCATATTTTCTTCGTTGGAGTAAAAAAATCACTTTTGATATTAACACTTTTTGACCACAGTAACTTTTCAGTAATCTATTTTCTTCATTGAGACAATGAAGCACACATATATTCTTTCTGTGGGACTTGAAATATCTTAGACCGGGAGTAATGGAAATAAGCTGGAAGTTGAAGTTTTTTCACCGATTTAGGTTTCCGATACATTTAATCAAGACATTTGGGCAAATAAAATCAACTGTCGAAATTGTAATTGATTTAAACAAAAATGCGTACTGCTACACCCACAATAGGAACAGAAAAAGTTATATTTAACATTTGAATGTCTTAACCATTGGTAATGTAAAACATTAGTATTTACCTCATTTATCTCTTTGAAAAATAGCATTGGTTTTCATCAGAAAACTCTTTGAAAAAGCTCATAAAGAAAGCTCTTTGACTGTGGAGAACTGCATGCGAAACCTAAGGTAACTACTAGTTGAAAATATTAACTTTAAACCATAGTAAACACAATTAATTTCATACAACTTTGCTATGATTCCGCAAAACGAACAGAATTATTCCTTTGCCTTACCACTGTTTTTGGTGTTAGATGCATCGACTAAAGTATGATTATTTCATACTTTAGTCGATGACAAAAAATCGATAGGCAAAAAATCTCTGGTTTATTACCAGAGATTTTTTGTCAATGGAAGTAACTGAGAGTCTTCCGAAATAAAAAATAATAGACAAGAAAATTGTCAAGCTATATTCAAAGTACTGACAATACGTACGACATGACAAAGCGTTTCGTATGTTTACTACTGGTAATGTTATACAACTCTCCGTAGAACAATAAATTTCGAGGATTAGACTATATCCTTTTCTCCAGCTGTCAGGAAGTCTTAAGCATCAATACACAAAAAATGTAAACCAATCTAAATGCAGCGATGAACTCGCCCATGTTATGCTTAATAACTTAACAAGATGTATGTTATTATCTGAGGGTCCAGAATGACTGGATTAAGAACCACTTTTATCACTGCACAGTACAAGCGCAAGAAACTAGAGAAGGCGTTTAGGCGAAAGTACGTCCTTTTCTCTGGCTTAGATCCACCCACTTCATAATTCAAGAATTATTTCCATTAAAATTGAGTTAGAAACTATACGTTACAAGAGGATGAGGAGGGCAAATGCTGTCTGTATTCCATACTATGTTGATTCCATTCGTGTAATAATGTCAATAGGGACTCTTAAGTTCAAGATAAGCTCAAGTCACTGGTATTATAAACCTAGTCTCCTGACTATTAATAAACTAAAAGATGATGCATAGTAAATTTTAAATCTTTTTCAAAGAATCTTTTTTCAATCTTTATGTAAAAGATACGTTGTAGTATAAAGTCAAAAAATTCAAGGTATTCCTTATGTATCGATAAAAAAGTAGCGCAATGATGCATCCCCAAGAGGAAAAGTCACTGGAAAATTCAAGAAAGGTTGTGAAAAAAGCCACTGGTGAGAGCACATTATTCAACAGGCCGTTTTTATACACGTTAGCCTTAATTACTTGTCTGCTTCTACCGCCAGCTAAATTAAGCAAACGTGTCGTTGTGCCGTAAAAATACTTTAAAATGTTGCCTTTAAAATTACATTCTTTTGGTTGTCATTGTTAGAAATAAATCAATAATAGACCCCAAATGTTGTCTTCCGTTTCAAATATTTACTACTTTTGTTATTTAAGATGTACGGAACCTTGACATTTCGAGTTAAGCCTAGATTGTGGGCACAGTAAATTTCAAAAATCATTGTCTCGTCTTGCTACCACATGTATATTGTAAATAATCATAGTCCACAAACCCATTGGCCGTTGTGGCTATCTACTTTTTCGGCTTGCAACACAACAAAAATTTGCTAACAAAGTTATAATTTTGTGATTGAGACATTTAGGCCTTATTATTGTAAGCATTTTTAATCAAGATATATTAAAATTAAAAATTGTGAAATCTGCAATAAATGGTTTCTACTCAAGCAATAGACGATCTTGTGTTGGCTTTGTCTTGACTAGTTGCCAGCCGGAAATATCAGATGGCATTATACTGTAAATATTGACTACTGCCAATCTATTTGTACTAAACAAATTCCTATATTAAAATTATTAAATTTGAAGACTGAGAGATCTAAATCTGCATTCTATCGAAAGGTATAAACTTCGTTTTCAATTCTAGATTATTAAAATGCTGCATCAATTAATTTTAGCCTTGTTTTAGTCTACAACAAGAGTTCCACATTCATCTATACCCCCTCAAAAAAAAAACAAACAAACAAAAAAACAGTAAGTACATTTAACAATAATGAAACAGATTTATCACCTATACACTAAAATCTCTAGTAATAACTAAACATTCAATAGCCATTAAACAGTCTTAACTATTGACGATGTCCTAATCTGGTTGTAATTGTTTTCGCCTGATATGAAAAAAGTATGTCGTCCGGTTTACTAAACCACCTTCTGATAGGAAAAGTTGTTTTGCAAAACTATCTACAAAGTTAATTTTGTTGCCTTTGTATCACACTTTTAAAATTAAATACATGAGGTTAAATACTACTACTGTATATTCAAACACAAGCTAATGGGAACGTATTTTGTGTCCTTCTCTCAGCTTATTTACTCTAAAGGTTTTGTAATACCAAAATATAAGACGCCATCGGTTTATTGGAATGGTTTTAAAAGTGTATGCCTTATTAAAAATCTCTTCTTAACAAATATTAATAACAATATTTATTTGAAAATAGTGAGGAAAGTTCCTTAGAAATGTTTTATCTTGAAAGACCATGGTAGTTGTGAATACATCAAATAAACAGAAATAAGAAGGGAGAATAAAGGTACAAAATATTAAGGCCTCTTCATAATCCAATTACAAAGGATCTTTTGTTTGAAATAAAAAGCGTTTGATCAAGTTTGAAATAACTTGAAATAGTGGGATATTTTAACATTAGCACCATTTTTCAATATCGTACGCAGTGGATACGAAACCATTGTCTAAGCGTTTTGATTTCCTAAACCAGTTGGCAAACTAAGGAAATTTTTAATGCTGAATGGTTTCCCTCTACCGTGGTAATATACCGTGGTATCCCAAAACAGGATATCTACTTTCTCAATATAACATAAGATACCTCTAAACATGTTGTTGAAGGCTGATAGAAAAACCTGTTTAAAACGTTGACAGATGTTGGTAACCATGTGTTACAGAACTAAAACTTCGAGATTTATCTTTAAAGAATTATAAAAGAGGATTTGCTGCGTAATGCACTGGAAGCATAATAAGAAATGTTATACAAGACTAACGAGAAATGTCACGAATACCATTCTTCTTAATTGAAGATCATACTGTAGTATCCTAAAAAGTAAGCTATTTATTTTAAAAAGCTAGGGTTTAATATAATTATGTGCGCTGACATGGCTTAACAATTATGAAAGTCAGTTGAATTGTACATGAATTTCTAATGTGTTGCATCCACCCTATCATTACCAGTTTCCAGTAGTTATTATCTTACTAACTATTGTCCGTTTATATTGATACCATTGTAAGAAAAGTGTTTACGATTGAAGCAGAACTAACCTCTCTGTAATAGTAAATTGGTGGTAGAGTACTCTACAGTTCAATAGACAACTTCCAGAAACAACTATGGATGCAGAACAAACGGAATTGAAGCTGATGAGGTTTTGTAAACATGAGTGGTGAACAAAATTGGATCTGTTCGAATAGTTTGTTCATAACAGTCCTTTTAGAACCGTGCAGTTATGACTTTGATGTCATCATTGATTTTGATGTCATCATTGATTTTGATGATGCAATAGTTGCTGTAGTCAGTAAATTTTAACTAATACAGTATATGATCGTGTTATGGTAACATATGGTGCTGAGTTCTGTTATGAAACGAAATACCTCATTTAATTATAAATTATAACAGTGGTTCTTTTCATGACATTTCTATATTTAGAACCGGATATTTAGTATTTTGAGTAACTTTCACAAAATTATTGTGACATTACAGATGAGGTAACGCCATATTATATATTGCTCTAAAGTCATATTAAATTTTACTTACAGTGTAGATTTTTTTTTTATTTTATATTGAGACAAAACATAAGAAAACCTCTTCTATTTTAAGAAGGACTTGGTGAAATATGTACCTGAAATATAGATTACTTCAGAATAATAACTTAATAAGCAATTTTTTTTGTTTTTTTTTGTGTTTTTCTGATAAGCAATGCTCAAATGTAAAACAAAATTAAACTGCACGTTAGAAACGCATGTCTAAAAAAACGGTAATTGTATATCTTATGTCTTGCTTACTGATTATTTACTCCAAGACACAGGTGCATAAATGTCTTGTACAAAGTTGAAACAGGCCTAATGATGATAAGGAGTGAAGAAACAGCGACTCTGTGAATGTTTCTTAGTTGGTTTGTCTGTGGGATGGATTCTCTGTTCAGCGCTGGTAATTGGTTCTCTAAACTGTAATAAGCGTGCAAAAGTGAGGACACATGATATGTGTCGTTGAGACGATTTTGCTTAGCTAGTATGTGTCATAGTGAACTTAGACAATTATTAGACACGAAGGATTTATTCAAATTCATTAATATTTATTTCATTAAACCACTAATATTTGTAACGTAGCTTATTGCATTTACTTTCCAATCAATTTAAACTATGTATCTTCTTCTCTTTGTTTTTTAATAACAAGTTCATTACATATTCTAAAATGTATTATAGTACAAATCCTATGAAAACCTTATTAACCTGTAATAGTCGTATGTATTGTCCCTAATGTACCCAATAATAGTATTGATTCAGTACTAACCACTTTGCCGAATTGCAATCAAAATTGTTTTATTACTATACTTTGTAACACCACGTTTTGATTGATTAACTTTGCATTAGCGTCTGGACAATACACATTAAAAATACACTGCAAATTTCGCGTTATTTATAAAACCCAAACAATGAACTTTTAACCGACATTCATGCATTATTCAGCAAATGCAGGGAGTTTTCAGAGTAAGCGAGGAAATATTATAGATTCATCCAGTCACAAGTGCTTGTTTATCAACATCAAATTAGCATAAAATTGAGATTCAATGCGAATGTTTTAGTATAGTTTGAAAATTTGCCTCCGAATGTTAACACTTTTAAGCTGAGTTGGCGCAAATTTCATAATGGGCCTTTTAAAAATTATGTGTATAAGACTGTTGTACAATTTTAAAAGTTGACAGCACGTTCAAAGTGTATTTCTTGCCACATTTTTTTGTAAATATACTAAACGAAGATTTTGAAAATAAGTATGAACTTGTTTCGTGTACTTAATTTGACTTGTACATTGACTTTAAAACAAGAAGGAATTATTCAAACATAAAATTTAGTAATGTTTGCGTATATGTTGATATCAGGCAGGATATAAAGTACCTACTCATTGGATACGGCTTGTCCAATATCGAAAGAGAATATTTTAGGTATCTTATTTACTATCCAACGAAAGTCTAACAGGGTTCCAGGACAACTTTCTGGTTTTATTATTGAATGGTTTGGCAGTCCAGCATGCACAGAGGCTGGTGTAGGATCAACTGTACATGTTATGTCAGGTTGAATTTAGAGTGGTTAGGTTACTTATATTTGGGATGAAAATAAATGTTTTATAAGTGAAATAAATATCATGTATACGTTGCTGGTGATATACTCGGCGTATAATGTAAAGTCGAATACTTTACCAAACATTAATACCGTATGAACTTTTACCACACACACACACACACACACACACACACACACACACACACACACACACACACACACACACACACACACACACACACACACACACACACACACACACACACACACACACACACACACACACACACACACACACACACACACACACACACACACACACACACACACACACACACACACACACACACACACACACACACACACACACACACACACACACACACACACACACACACACACACACACACACACACACACACACACACACACACACACACACACACACACACACACACACACACACACACACACACACACACACACACACACACACACACACACACACACACACACACACACACACACACACACACACACACACACACATATATATATACTGTTAATTAAATGAAAAACCCATTCATAGTCATTTATATTTATGGTTTTTTCAAAGAGGCTGTTCCTAAATTTGTACATGAAATCCACTAATATTGGAACACACGTCGCACCCCAATTCTCAATTCTTCTGCTGCAAGCAGTGCAGCCTTTCTCTTTTTGTCTGAACAAATTTCCCACCATTATTCACAAACTTGTTGATATTTTTCTTTCACTAGTGGCCAAACAAGTGTAAAACAATGTGCTAAATTAGGGCTTTAGGCACGGATGTCGCAGTAGTTCCTACCCACTTTTTCGATTGTCACTCTTTAGGAGAACACGTTTTCAAGCTGGAGAATTACATACATAATCTGGAATCCAAAGTATTCTTTGATTGCTGGCTTCATCTGTTTTACAAATGTAAATGAGGAGTTCCCATTTAAGCCATGATACGCAGAATGATATTATCGGTTCAACAGTCTAGCCAGAATGGTTTTTATCAATCGATAAGTCCGGCCATTTTTAAACTGCTCTATTCATTTCTTAAAAACTTATGTGGATCATAAATCTTGTGTTTCATCCTATAATTTGATTGTTATGTAATATTGTGTACTTTATGGCTTTCCACTAAGAGTATTGTACAGATTTATCGTAAAATTAATCATTTCACCATTTCGCAATTTCTTACACATTATCATTATATATTTTAAGTAACATTGACGTTTTAAATACTAAAATGTTTATTCTTCAGCTGTTTAAACGCGTTCCAGTGATGCCCAGTTAACGTTATAGTAGTACGAAACATATATTTTACATCTTTGATTGTTTAACACCTTTTATCTAGACCTCTTCCTCTCTATTATACTTTATTGCTTTTCGTTTGTCGTGATAATTTAACATTTGGTTCACAACGTGTTTTTATAGTACAAAACTTATTCTCACGCACACTTAAACATGTGATATACGCTGGTTTGTACTTCATTTGATATGTTACCACATTAAAACTGACACTTTTTGGAAAATTACCAATTAAAACTCTTCCATATATAGTTTTATAATCCTATATTGAAATTAATTAAAACATAGGAACGAAACAGTTACACAGTTTTCACAATAGGGTATGTAGGCTACTGTGAAAACGCACAAACCATTGTCCAAAATAACAAACCTCATCAAAGTACTACAATTCAGCCGCATACGTTATATTTATAATGGTTATCAGTTCTGGTAACTACGATAGTTAAAATAATTGGCCTTAGTCGTATTTCCATGAAATAGTTACATTTTCAACTCTCCTGTTATCTTACCGGTACATCATTTCACAATTAAACCCAGTTTCATTACTTTAAATTCGCGTGTTCATACTAACATGGATTTTATTATGTGTATATGTTCTACAATAGTCTGGTAAAGGGTTTTGTACTACATTCCATTAGTAGTTTGGCTCCAATATAATGCTATCTTTAATTACACTTATAGAAAATATAATAAATATTCAAAAGAAGATATCACAATGTTTTCATAAATATAGAAGCTTTATCAAAGTTGGCTACCCTACTTGTAAAGATTATATATTTCAATGTTTTTGTAATAAAATACTTAGTGTTACTGAAGTGACTCCTACATTAAAATGTTCGAATTTTTTATGAGAATCAGATACCACTCTTTAGCACAACATTATTAAACCTACTAATATTTTTCAATTTATAACAATTTCATATTCTCATACTTCAAATTGTATAAGTGACCTTTTTAGATACAATCTATAGACTTTGGGTAGTATCTAAATAAAGTGAACGCAATTTTTTTCATGTTACCCATGTTATAGTATTTAGCAGGCAGTTAAAATAATACTAGATATTTTAATGAATCTTGAATGAATTCATAACTTACTAATACATTTATCTCATGATTTATTGTTGAAGTAGGCATACAATCTCCACAAAAAGTGTAAAACTATATGTCATTTTGTACAAGTTTGCAGTGTCATTCCAAAATATTACCTATATATTTGTATCAGCCCTTTAGTTATTACACCGTAATCTGTTAAACATATACCTAGTCAACTATCTCGAATATCTTTATAAATGCTCGTGATTTATATGTTTCTGATGATTCTCTCCAAAGGACAGTGTGGTATGAGTAATCCCATCCCCTATTCAATAATACTGAAAGACTCTTTCCTAATTTTATTTGCCAATGTCCTTTTCAAAGTACATAATTTGTATGATGATCTTCTTTCCTGTTATGATTTTTGTTGTCTTGCCTGTAAATATATTCATATACATTTCAATTAATCCTTTAATCATCAAAAATAGATTTACACATGAAATCGAGGTACAATAGCATCACTCTAAACTATACCTTTACTGTTAGGATTGCCTGTACATTTTATAACGGACAAAATAAAAGTACACAGCTCAGGAACAGGAAGGTTGTAAGTGGGACATCAACGTTGATATATTCCACAAACACAATATCTATGGTAATAGCGGCTGTTGTGTAGCCTACTACTCCAAGAGATTAAACCGATATGGAATCAATAATTCTGTGATCGACCTTTTTTACATCACAATTTCATACTATTTTAGTGTCATATTTCATATTTCCTAGAAAGAGTAATGCTCTCATGATCTTGAGCTGCTCCCGCAATTTCAAGGGTGAGTTTGTACCTTCGAGGTTATTTACTTGAGCACTCAGCTAGTCTAAAAAATGTAAATGCTCAATAAACAATAGTTAAATGCCTTATATTTCAAAATGGGTAAGAAATCAAACACTTTTATATTTGTACAGGTTTGCGCTGAAGTTTAAGAATTGTAAATCATTGGATTTAATAAGGATATTTAAAAGTTTTAAATTAATAATAATTAGGGAATAAATACTAATAACGTAATTTTACTGTTGGAAAACATGACATCCCAAAGTATTACCAAAATTTTATTTGATATACTAGAAGAAGTAGCAACTTGGCAACTCCTTTATTATAAGAACACCAAACCACAAACCTGATGTATGCGTATTTGTTGTTGGGAATTGTGAAATAATTCTAGAAATTTTATGAAATATTTTGAAACAGGAATTTGGTTGGTTTTGAAAGGTCATTTATAAATTTTAAAGATCATTTTACCACTTGCGTTTTTATCAGATAAAGTTTGAAATTCAAATAATTGAATGAAATATATGATTTTCTAAACAGTTTTTATCGTATTGGTTCACGAGATGCTCACTTTCCGTTTGGTGTTTTTTTTTAATTCATGAATAACAACGGTCGTTTTGAAAGGAACAGGACATTGGCGTATGCCATCGTTATGTTACGAATATAAAAAAAATAGTTTGAATGTTGGTTACATATAAAAATTGCATATATCTGAAATGATTTATATGGTAGGTAGCATTTTATACTATACTTCCTAGCCTAGTAATCTTCATTTTGTCCTTCGCCTCAATAATGAAAATTTAATTACACCAAAATCGTTTCCTAAGGAATAAATTATTAATGTGCATTCCTTGCAATGTTATAATAAATATTTCTTGTTTTCCAAACACACTGTAAGACTACAATAATAATTCTGGAAACAAAAGAAATACTAAATATCAGAATGTTTATTTCGATATAATAGTTTTATATGGAGATTAATATTAGTGTTTTTCACTGTCTGGATCTAATTTAACCACATTATATTAACACAATAGTTGGAATTTTGTTAATTTCAATTCCCAATTCAATGCTTTTCATATGAAGCAAATGGAAATAACCACTGTTTAAAAATGTTTAGCTAAAAATATGTATTGTTTCAAATAAAAATTAATTGCTTATAATTTTAATGTGGCGTATTGTGGAGAGCAAGAACGGTTTCCAAGTATTTATTCGCCCCTTTGAAGCTAATGAATAATTCAACAGACCTCTTAATCCTTCCCATTTATTGACGTTCTCTAGGAGTTTTATTGCCAGATATTTCTAAATAATTAAAATAATTAGCGAACTACCATTGTTGATAAGCAGCCTTCCTGGGTGTCCGAAAATAATGACGAACGTTGACGAAATAATGCTGCCGTCTGGTCAATAGTCATCTTAATTGAAAAAATTTACATTACGTAAAAGATTTTACAACATATACTTAGAAAATTGCATCCTTTAATACTGAAATTAAGTTGTTATTTCAGGTCAAGATTTATGTAATTTTACTAAATGGCACTGTTGTGAAGAAGTCAATAATAAATGTGTTCTATTATGTGTGTATATTATTTTATACGATGTAAATGTATTTATTTTTAGTGCTACATTCCGATTCTTATTTATCTATACAACTGTATTTTACGTTAACGTTCAATATTCGTTAGCATTTGATTATCAGCTTTACGAGTACAAATCAAGTGGAAAATTATGATTGATTATGAAAGGTTGTGTTCTAGGTTCAATCATTGCAATTAAGTGACTATGCAATAAAGCTTTTTGCCTTTTTATTCCTTAGGCTCCAGTATTCGTTTACTGTACTACTAGCTTACTTCGTTATATGACATTTAACTATTAAAAAATGTATAAAGTATAAAAAGGATCTTTGGATACTTCTAGTATCATAACAAATTCTATTCAAAAAATATGTTCAGTCAATCCTATCTGAGCATCCTTTAATGACAAGAAAATTTCCCTTAAGAGAAGTACCATTTTATAATTTCCAGCTCTATCGTGCATTTCATGAATAATACAATCAAAGAAAAACTAGCAAAGAAAAACACAATAGAACTTTAAATTTATAACCCTAACAAAACAGAAATTAATGATATTAAAATATAACAGGTTTGCGAGGACATTAGCAAGAATATTATAGGAAGTCAGACATTTGTCACCGTTATAATTATGTTACATAAAAATATAACACTACGTTTAGGGGATTAACATGTATCCTCTTCTTAAGTTTAAAAGTTAGTGTTACACCTTTTTGTAACATATAACGATGGAAAATACCTTAATTCTTATTATCATTTCAAACCTATATATTTTTATATATATTATATATCATTATTATATATCATTTCAACTTGCTACCGGTGACCTCAATGGACAAAAATTCTTACCTCGTTAGAAAAATTCTTTCCTAAAATACACATTGCAAAAATAGATTGTTTTTCATAAAACCATTAATTTGTTTCATCTATTGCAAGTAACGATCAAAGCGTGAAGTCGCATTTATTATCTTACTATCTGCCATGCAAGATTAGAGTGGTCCCCACCACAAGGTTTACAGTGATATACACAAAACAAGTCGGTTTTGTTAAGAACAATGGTGCCTATATTTCAGGCGCCGGCGAACAACACCGCTAATGCCATTAGGCTTGCTCGGCCGAGCTATATATTTCCTGCCATGATTTGTCGGCACATAAACTGGCTGCCCTCGCCCCTCCACGATTCTCGCCTAACTAACTAGAACATAACCTGTCACTTCGCTCGTCTCTTCAAGTTAATTAGTGCTACCTATAATTAATTAGATAATTGTATAATTTGTTTTCCAGTAGAAGGACATAGGTAGTATATTATTAGTGTTTTACTAAATAAAACATTTCAGAGGAGTCTGCAATCTTCTATTGAATTTGCTAGTCACAACGAAAAGAAAAATCTCACCTAGCCAACCTTAATAATTCTTAACAATAGAATGATATACTTACAAGGAAATGATAAAGGTAAATGAAGAAGAATATAAAAAATAATCTTAAAATACGTATATAGTAGTAAATAACATGAATGTAAATTGCATTGGACATGCAAGAAATACACCTAACATTTAAAAATGCCAAAGATTTTTATTTAAAAATGCTATTAAAATATCAAATGCAATACTTGTATGGATTATGGAACCTTGTCATGCCTGCATGAGCTGTGATTATTTGTGATTATCATAGCACAAATTGTTTAAAGGAAATCCAGTGATTATCAGTACGAGCTTTATTTACTTAACATTTATTATCAGTTTATTACTTAACAAGAGCTCTAATTATTTGTGAATATTACCCTAGCATAAAGACTTTGAAGGAAATCCAGTGATGATCAAGAAGTTTATTACTTCACATCAGCATACGGTGCAGACCGTGTGCCCTATAGGTAACTAATGGGGGGCTATGTCAAAACCTCTTATCTCCTTGCTCTCGTTTTATCATATACACAATAATTACAATTTCTTTGCATCTTCCAACATGAAGAATCATTTATGCCTTAAGAACTCCAGTTAATATTAATTTAACAATAACTTTAAGTCGTATTAAGTATGTACACCATGTATTAATTTCATACACTTAACAGTTGGCACTCTCATTTTTGTAAATATTCCTATATTTAGCTTAATAAATTAAATAATTAACTAACCAGAACATAACCTGACACTTCGCTCGTCTCTACATATTGGCTTGGTCGTTCATATTGACAGAGCCAATGCGAATATTAGTAACACGTGCATGTTAGTTCTTATCATTTTAACAGTCTATTTCAGTCGATTGCACGTTAAGCACGTTACCGTAGTTATGAAATTGTTGCGTGCGACTCGCCATTTGGGTGAATTGTAATCATAATTTCCCAACACGATTGGATTACCAGCAACAAAAGGTCAACTATAAAATCTCAATCGATCACAATTAGTGGTCACTCAAACAAAATTACCACATTGAAACTGTATCGCCAATTTCTGGAAGATATAATCACTACTTCTGCTTCAAGTAGGTATTGCACAAACATATAATTATATACAATTGTGTTTGTAATGTTGGATAAAATAAATAGTCTAAACATTTTTATATAGTTTAAGTTAAATAAAATCGGTGTTATACCTGTAGCCTCTTTCCGCTAGACAACACGTCAATTAGTATTGTGTGTTTAGGTCTTAAAGATTTATTGAATTGCCTTATAGCGAGATTAAGAATTAACGTTATATCAAAGTAATCCTATATATCAATCAGTCTTGATTTTGATAAGTCCTGAGAACTGGTAATGTCTGCATTACTGATAATAACAAACAACATCCGAGTTGCTATGGACCAAAGGCAAAAGCATGTATAAACTCTTTTAATAAATACACTCTGCTGATTAAATTATTTAATCAATTTGGTTTTTTTCTGAAACTCTTACTTGGTTGGAATGGGATATTCACTGAGTGGTAGGCAACTGTGTGTTTCAGATGATAAAATGGAAACTTACTACATGTTGACTGCCCAAGAAATCCATTCCTATACCTGAATTATAATCTTCAATATACTTTAACAATGCACAAACTGCGCTACAAACACGAAAGTTCACTCATACGCTGTCATCTCCGATCTTACATCTAACATTTAATGGATACTATCTGAAGAAAAAGCAAGAACTCAAAAAATGTAAACCTATAATAATTTTCACGGAAGTGAAATAATAGCCTAGACGGATATGAGTTGATGGGACAGTTATGCTATATCGTATCAATGTGAATAGTTTGGATTGTCTGTGACGAGCGTACCACAATCGACAGACTATGCTTTAGTTACCAGTTAAAAGTCCTTTTACCTGAATACACTGATGAGACTGTGACGATTTATGCCCAACTATATATATAAAAATGTCAAACACAGAAACATTACAGCAATATTGGATAAAACAGTTTGAATTCCACACTATGAAATTAGCTAACTGCTATTGCCATATCCTCTTTTAGGTGCTTGCTTAAGTTCAGGTTTGATACCAAATGGACTGACATTGAAATTTCCTATGTCTGGATTTTCCAAATTATATGCATAAATCGATGAATGTGATAGCAACTAACACAAACATAATTCCTAACCAACACAGTATACCTTCCTTTACAAAAAACAAGCAGAATTGCATAGACGTGAATTATCAAAATACCATGAATTAATAATGGAAAAATTTCCAAGTGTTTCACAAATTATCAATAACTTTACGATGTCAACAATACATTTTATGTCAAGAAAATCAGAAAAACTTTTAAAAAAACTGTCAGCTTTACGAAATAATTCAATGAGTTGTAATGCTAATATTGAATATTTCATCACTTTTTGATGACTTGGAACCAACTACAAACATAGATGATTGTTTTGAAATCTAAAGATATCAATTTACCAAAACCAAACTATATTAACTTATCCAACTACACTTTGAAACAAAATGAAATTGATGTTATTACCAAAGGGCTTAACTTTGCACCAACTCCAAAATTCGACCACATAAAATTGGTTTCTGATGCGTTAGAGTTTTCAAGAAAAAGTTAGACTTAAGCATTATTTTTTAAATAACAATCAAAATGAAGAAGCAGATGAGAAGATTCACAAATCTCTCTTGAAAATTTAAGCCACCTTCAGATTGGGATCCCCCAGCTTTGAATCCAGATCACCCCTATAGAGCATTTTTAAATAAAATTATTTCTCTAACATTTCTGATCCCTTCATTTGCAGATTCTCTACCAAAAAACAATAATTTAACAAAACTGCAGCAAAAAGCTATAAATTCCTTTAAAAAATAACAAGGACATAATAATACTTCCTGCTGACAAGGGGGATATATGACTGTAATAATGAATATAAAGGATTATATTGCTGAAGCAGAAAGACAACTAAGTGACACAACTACTTATAAAATTTTTAAATAGAGATCTTAATGAAGAATTTTGTTCAAAAATATCTAATTACATAAAGAAAAATGCTTTAGAAGAAAACTTAAGTGATCATTCCATCAACTTACTAATAAATAAATCTCCGAAAACACCAACATTCTACATATTGCCCAAAATCCACAAGAATATTTCAAAATCCACCAGGAAGACCAATTGTAGCTTCAATATCTTCTCCAACTGAGAGAATTTTTCTTCTTTTGTTGATGACCATTTAAAAGAATTGTGACTAACCTTCCTTCATTTGTGAAAAATAGTAATGATTTTTGCACCTGTGAAAAATGTAGCTCAACCTCTTCCTGAAAATACTAAATTAGTAACAATCGATGTTCAATCATTGTACACAAATATTGAACACCAACAAGGAATTGATTCTGATTCTCATCTCTTCAAAATTCAAATTTGAGTTAAGACTTTTTGTTCATTTTTGTTATTGTAATTAACTTAATACTCATTTTAACTAAGTAAATAAGGGTTTCATTTGTAATGGAGAGTGTTTTGTTCGGAACTTGAGACGCATGTCCCTACCAAATAAAGGTTTTTTTTTTTTCTAATATACCAATTTTTTCTTACCTTGATGTAATCCTGTAATACACTGACAATTGCTTCACAAACAGTCGGGATGATGGTTGATATTATTTGCTTTGAAATCTTGAATGTGTAACTTAACGAGTGGTAAGAGTCTCCCGTTGCCAAAAACCGCAGAGTAACTGCAAGGCGTTCATGTGGAGGAATAGCACTTCTGAAGGACGTGTCTCGTTTCTGGATGATACGAGCTATCTTATTTAGAAGATCTTCAAAGTCACTACTTTTCATTCGAAAAAAGTTTTTGAAACCACATCCATATCTGTACTCGAGATTTAATTCGTCTTCATCATCCAATACCAAATCCTTCATCAACTCACTAGTTCCGTATTTTCTTCTACTTTGAAGGCTTGGACGCACCCAAAACCGTCGTTTACCGCAATTTTTTCGTGATTGATAATTACAAACGCGCGCCTAAAGCAACTAGTACATCCTCCTCGTCAGACATTTTGCGACTGAATGCCAACTCACGTGTAGACGACAAGCCAAAATCTAGGTTTGCCGCGTTGGCTTTGCCAACGCGGCATTGCCAAAAGCCAACCGCGGCATAGTGTGGACACGGCTTTAATACTAGATACTACTACTTAAACAAACGTCCCCAAAAATACACTTCCTTCGTCAGATTTTCTTTTAACATTAATAAATTTCATTCTAACTATGAATTGCTTTAGGTTTCAAAATAACTTTTTATCTGCAGCAAAAAGGGACAGCCATGGGAACAAGAATGGCTCCTTCTTATGCTAATCTTGT
Source organism: Homalodisca vitripennis (assembly GCF_021130785.1). Taxonomy (NCBI): domain Eukaryota; kingdom Metazoa; phylum Arthropoda; class Insecta; order Hemiptera; family Cicadellidae; genus Homalodisca; species Homalodisca vitripennis. The sequence continues at coordinate 150,965,038 of NC_060207.1, read as the reverse complement.
CATGGGCAAGCTTGAACATGATTTTCTAGAAACACAAACATACAAACCCATATTTTGGAAACGTTACATTGACGATATCTTCATGATATGGACATATAGTAACGAACAATTGCAACATTTTTTACAATCACTGAACACTTTCTGCAACTTAAAATTTTACGTGGGAGATATCTGATTCAATTGTGAGTTTCCTGGATATAGATATTTTTATTGAAAATCAGAAGTTGAAAACGAAGATCAATATAAAAAACACCAACACATTTCAATATCTACATTATGACAGTTGTCATCCGTCCCATGTCAAAAAAGCCATTCCAAAGAGTTTTAGCTAAAAGAGCCCAAAATTTATGCAGTGACAAATATCACTTAGAACAATATATTGATAATTTATTATCAGCATTTTCCAAAAGGGGTTATCCACGAAAACTTTTAAACAACAAACTGAACACCAAATCACTATCAATTGGAACAAGTAAATCTAAATTTGACAATAATGATCCAAAGTTTTTAACAAAATACCACCCAGGACTTTATAAAATTAACAATATACTTCGAGTAGCATACAGTTTATTGGACAGCTCTGCATGAACTAAAAAACATATTCAGATACATTCCAAAAATAAGATTTAGAAAACCACCAGTTTTGAAAGATATTTTAGTCTAATCCAAAATTACCTAAGCACAAAGACCAAGAAAACATGACAGTTGGGTCACATCCTTGCAATAAACCCAGGTGTTTAGTTTGCAACATGTGCTCTACTTCAAAAACATTTACAAGTAGTTCTACACAAAAATCAATACAGTATATTTGAAGACTTAACATGTGAATCAAAAAATATTGTTTGCCAAATTCAGTGCAAGTTTATGCCCTAAAGATTAATATTGGTTCAACGATAAATTCACTTAGAACAAGGATGAACTGGGCACAGGTATGCATATAAACATAAAAAAACAGAGCAACCTGTAGTGGCACATGGCTTAATACATAATTTAAATTTTGAAGAAACATTTATTCAGTGAAACCAATTAGAAAAATATCACAAAATTTTAAGTACACACAGTCTGAGAACCATGGAACAAGCCCATCAACTCGTCACTAAATCAAAATTTCCAAGTGGATTAAATTTAAGGTGAACTTAGTCAACACAAAGTGAGAATTTATAAAATTAAATCATATGTTCACCATTGTACATAATTCATTCTTACTTTTTTATTTTCTGTGTTGATGTTTTTATGTTTATTCTGTTCTTATAGCCCTATTTATATAATTTTTGTTATTTCCTGAAGACGGCTTAAGCCGAAATATAGAAAATGTTTATTACAATAATTGAAGAATTCTTATTGAAGATTAATATATATATATATATATATATATATAGAATCAAGAATCAAGAATCAAGATCTTTATTAGCCATTAAATAATTTTTACAAATTACAATAGGCTTCGTCAGAGTAAGTCTAGATTTCCTAAACCTATATTATGTACTAGAACAATGTTAACAATTTAAAAAAGGTTAACTAAGATATAAAATTTTCACAAGACATATACTCTTCAATTGTATAAAACACATTACACTTAAGCCACTTAGATACAACTTTGTAAAACTCATTATTTGGCAACAATCTAATTGAAACAGGTAACTTATTAAAGAATCTCAACTGTTGGTATTGGTAACTTTTCATTGTTTTTACTTAATCTAATATTTGGTGCAACCAGGTCTTGTTTGTTTCTTGTTTGATAATTATGCACTAAACTGTGAGTATTAAAATTATTTATATTTACTTTAACAAATATTAAATTGCTATAAATATACAAGTTGGTAAGTGTCATGATTTTATATTTACAAAAACTTGCTCTGCAGGATTCTCGATTAGATAACCCAGCCAATACCCTTACTGCCTTCTTTTGCCATGTAAAGGATTTTTTTGCAGCACTAGAATTACCCCAGAGGCGTACACCGTAACTTAAATGGCTGTGAAAGAGACCAAAATAGGCCATCAATAAAACATCCGGGCTCACACAATACTTTAGTTTCCTTAGTAAGAATAACACTCTTGACAATTTCTTACAAAGGCCATCGACATGTTCATCCCAGCAGAGTGTACTGTCTAGGGAAATACCAAGTAGTTTAACCGATTTTAAAAAGTTGTCATTAATTGTGTCTTCATAATAGTCTTCTACTTGTTAAATAAATTTTTCTTCCTGACTTTTGTACTGCAGTGCTGTGATTAATGATACCAATGTTGGCCTGAGTAAATAGATTACAGAAAGTTAAAAAATCTTGCTTGGGTGTTTTTTTTTTTTCAATTTAATAAGATATAAACTTATAATAACTTATTACTACGTTTTAGTTACAATATTAAAGTTATAGAATCCTTCTTAACAGTTTTAAATTCTGCAATATGGGATTCCAATCAAATGTTTAAATATTTTAAATTAAACTTTGATAAGGAAAGGCGCAATGAACACCCAAGCCTACGAAATAACAAAATAACAATTGTTTGTAATAAATAATTACTTCTGTCAGCTTTCCATTAAACCCATTTAGATTTTCCTTAGAGTGTATGGATCGGGTTGCTTTGTCTATTAAAACATATTTCTTGCAACGAATATTTTTTTGCAGGAGTGGTTTCTGGCCTTTATTAGTTGAAGGTAGAATGAATGTTTAAGATTTATTTTTTCTTATGTATAGAAAATTGGTTAGTGCAATGCTTCCTTTGTTCTATTAATAAAATGATATTCTTTATACGTAAATTCTGTTAAATGTAAATTAGGCCAAATAATTTGTATTAAAACAAATCATATTCTGTTATCGATACAAATTATAACTACTACCAACATTTAGACTCAGGTTCAGTGAAACTCGGCCCATGTGGAAAATAAAAGTTATTTGTCATATATTGATTATGTTGCTTTAGAATTGATTAAAGAGTACACGTTACAAGGACATTGTATCGTTTTTGATAGTCGGGTGTCTCGTGGCAGATCTTGCGTATCTGCCGTGCTTTGCAGATTGCATGAACACAAATTCTTTCATGGCATTCAGAATTTTTTCAAAATATCAGTGCATTTCCTTTGTATCAGTTCTGCCTTTTAAAAAATAATGGGTTTTTTATTCTGAGGAACAGGTACTCATAGAATTATTCGTCATTTAATACAATCTTAAAAACTAATGAATTGCCTATAAAGATAACTAACGTGTAACCTGCATTAAAGAATTTCAGCTAAAATTACATAAATATGTACATGAGCAAAGTTACTCATGTATTTATAATTTAAATGCTTCTAATTCAGAGACATATATGAGAAATCTTACTAAAAATACTATAGAAAAAAAACATCATTGAGGTCATGTATCTAAAAATATAACACAGAGCACCAGATTTTAGGTTTGCAGACCAGGACATTTAAGAAATGAATTGCTATTTACAGCACTAAACAAAAGTCGGTGTTCATTAGATTAATGAAAAAACATTATATAAATAAAAAATACAGTTTTAGTGTGTACCAAAATTCATTTAATATATCATCATCCGCTTATGAAAGTACAAGTTGTTGGTTTTCAAAAGAAAAAAGAAAATCGTCAAGCCCAGCAGTGGAAGAAATTTTTGGTAACACAAAATGGCAAATACACAAATGGGAACACATTTTTTGCAAGGATCACAGAAAAGAGAAAGTGCTTATCCTATGAGTTAGTTAAGATAATAGCCACCAGTGTTGCCGATAAATATCTAGTGCCAGCAGTTAACAATGGGCAGACTAATAAATTGCCGCACTAATTAAGTAGTATATTTACCAGGACAGAGGTCAGGCCGTTTATGTTTTGTTGGCCCTCCCCCCTCTGATTTATACGCTGTCAAATCCATTCGATCCTCCCCTTCAACAAATTACTTAATGACTCTTTGTTGTTCGACTTTTCAACACTGTTTTGTTGTTCCGTTTCCTTTTTTTTAGAGCTCTAAGAGTATGTAGCATTTTTTGAGTAATAGGCTTCATTTAATGTTTAATGGTTGGTTATTCTGTCACTTTTTTGGACTCCGAGAAACTACTTTACTTGTCTTATAAAAATTAATACTTTGTATATAAGACTAATAAAGGAAATCGTTATGTTTGAACATATTAATTTAATAAATACAGGTATACAATTGAAATCAAATTTAGTTTTTTTTTAGCAGGAATAAGTTACTTTTGTGTCGCGCACATTTCAATTTAATATTTCTCCACCAAAAATGGATATCTCAATAATTTAAAATTAAATTACAATATCTTGAAGAAGTGTAAGAATGTATTGCTGATGTCATTAATAGCGAAAAGGTATATATTTTAGATAATGATTATTTTGTAATTGGCAACATTAAAAAAACACAAATCAAATGTTTTAATTCTTCCACGTATAACATGACATGTACTTAGAACACTTAATCTTTTCAAATTTATATTATTATTGTGTATTGAAACACAATTTTATTATTGTGTATTGAAACATAATTATTGTGTATTGAAACACAATTATTGTGTATTGAAACACAATTATTGTGTATTGAAACACATTTCTTACCTATTATCCAGTTTCCAATATCGTTTAGTAATATAGCATGAGGTAAAAACCAAGCCTCCAAAATAAGGCCTAAATAAAATCATTCTACTGTGAATTTTTAAATTAAGTCGAATTAGCTGAATAAAATATTAACCACTGCAGTTTTATTTACTGTAATGAACATGTTTTCAAAACTTTACATAATTATTTGAAACTATTTGTGAGCTAGTTACATAAATACAGCCACAATGCAAACATTTAAATCACACCTAGAACCCACTTCATTCTTAAGTTGGATTAAAATAGTAAAAACAGTGGCAAACATTTTAAACGGTACGTGTATGGATGTGATAGAATTGCTATTGAAATTTCATTTCCGACAACTGTAAGAGAGTACCATTTTCAAAGAGGAAGGCGAGGCATACTGTGCCTTTGTGTAGCATAACTGGAAGTTAGATGTGGAACTCTCCTAATGCTCAATTTAGGTTAAATACCATCAGTTGGTTGCTATAAACCTTTGGTTGGTAATTAGAGACGTGATAGCTCTTGTTATACCCAGAATTTAAAATAATTCTATTATTCTACTTAATAAAATTGAAATATCCATAACCGGACGCTCGTTTAAAGGTTGTTATATTCATCCACTTATATAACAAAAAATAGGAATAGGCCTACCAGTATTTTTCTTCTTCGAAAGAAAAACAATCATAGCCTAATATTAAAGAAAAACGTAATTTCCTTAAAATTTTGAGATTTGTAAGGGTTTCTTCAGAAATCATTGGAGAAACAAAGACAGTGGAATAAGAATATTACGGAAAAGGTGCTCCTCTAACAAAAGGTGTTTGACTTAATATTGCTCTAAGTGCAAAGAAAGAAAGTTCATCAAGTTCAGGAGCCTTTTGTTCTCTCTTCTTTTCTTTGTTGCACCATAAGCAGGGAAAGCTTTATGCTTCCCTTTGTTCATATTTTCTTATAATTTTAGATTTAGATTTTGAGGACATTAATGATGGATTTGTATTACAAAGTAATATATTTCTAATAGTTTCAAAATGTTTAACAAAATAAAACTAGCTCTTCTCATTTAAACAACCATGGTAGAAGACTCCCGCTTTTTTACCTAGTGTTAACCGTTAGCACTATATTGGTTTTGAAGTATCTTTTGTTTCTCAATAAAAATAAATATTATTTCCCCCTCGGCTTCTTAGTTATATTTTGCGTTAAGGGAGAACTAAAGTCTTAGATAAGCCACTTTCTAGAGGGAAATGTCTGGGGAGGAAACCTCCCTTATCCCAGAATGAATAAAGAAGCTATCTTGGTTTGTTTTAATTTTCACAGCTGGATTTAGAGAGAAAATACCTTTGTAAGTGGGACTAAAGACAATCTCCTGAACAGGTGTTGGCTGTTCACTTAAGTTAAATTACGATTGCTTATGGATACATAGAGGATTCATCCTGTTTTGGACATAATATCGGGATTCTTTGATTCAACTTCGCTTATACCATTCTAAAAGAATATATTTATCATATATCTATGGTTTAAAGTTTTATTGGGTGTTACTAAAGTTTTTCAATATTTATACAAATTATGATTGGTTTGAATAGTGTTTCCAATTAGTTTCAGATCATACCCATAGGAAGATATCCTACTGTGTTTTCTTCAATAAGGAGAGAAATAAGAAATATCATACACAAAATGTTTTGGGGGTTGCAACTAATTGCCGCTTATGCACAGAATAATCATGATATATCGTTTTGTATATATATATATACAATTTACTATACTAATTTAATATACTCAGTATATATATGTATGTATGTATATATATATATATATATATATATATATATATCAATATGTATTCTCATCATGTAGAAATAAAAAACCAAATATTGGTAAACTCTTTTTATAAATTTTCGTATGTCAGCATACTTTTTCAGATAACAGTGTATAAATATTTACAAAATTAAATAATGAAACTAACTAAATACAAACAAGAAAATGAACTGAAATAGAATAATAATATATATATATATATATATATATATATATATATATATATATATATATATATATATATATATATATATATATATATATATCAGTTATCATGTCAGAGTAAAATCTAAGTACTACTTGTAAAGTATGATTAGTTATTAATTAGAATTCTACAAAATACGTGTGATCTCCCTAGATTGCTGATGTTTTTCGTTGATTTTAAATTAAACCAAATTGTTAATATTATTTTTATTAGGGCCCAGTAAAATAAGCACATTACAAGAAAGCCCTATTGGTGATGTGTTCAATTGTTACTTCTCTTATCTTTGATGATTAATCTTATCAGGCCGGCAATTTGCAGACTGATATCCCTTAACAACACAGTCTCGGGTATCCTGAATGCGTGTCGAGAGAGCGTAAAGGGAAGTTGCGTGCATCTTCCACGATCCTAGTAACCCCAGATTACTGATGGGATGGCAGGTAAATACAATGCCTAGCACTTCATTTTTTTGGCAATGTACGGTTCTTTCAAATTCTACCAGTGAGTGTAAAAAGTCGGTGTTGTTATCTAATCAAGAGTATCCAATATCATAAATCATTTCAGGTTAAAATCCAATAATCAACCTTGTAATGAGTGCTTTCAGCTTTTTTTGCCCACACTACAAAGTGTTATCTGATAATTAGTGGAGAGATGATTAATTCCACTGGAATATTAATTTGCTATAGATTTTCCACACTGATGATAACGAGTGCTAGATGATAAGGAGGCAATGACACGAGAAATGTTTTATCAATTTGACCTAGTCCATCAGGATTCTCTGGGTCGTTGAGACACGTCAATCACTACCGCTGTAGTTGCACTGATGAGGCAACTCCGTTTTGTTAATTAAAATAATTATCTAAGAGTTCATTATAAATATCAGTTATATTTCGGTTGCATTTATTACAAAATGAGCTCATTTAATTACAGTACAGTTTTGCTATTTGCGTCTATTTCTTATCCATTTCGTGTTTATATAAAGCGTGAATGGAAAATTTCTTTACTAAATTTATACGGCCAAACTACTGAACATTATGGAGAACAGTACTACCTACATATAACTAATTAAACAGTTGAATTTGTATCCTCTATTTGTTTATTTTAGTGTGGCACAAATATTAAATTGTTTGACGTTCCTGAGTTATGATGAAGACATCATATAAATAACAATGAATCATTAGAACAGATATAAATATCGTAAAACGAGAGATTGTCACTACAGGATAATCGATATAACTCTTGATCAAATATTCAAACTGTAAATGTTTCTCACGCTTACGTACAACACGTATAATACGTCAAGCATATATTTACTCATGTGCTTCACTCAATACACAACGGGGGCATTCATATTTCTTTTTCCGATTTGCTGTTATAAGTGGCCAAATAAACTTCTGTTAAAAATGTATTAAAACATACATTGAGTTGTTATTTATGCGTTTTACTAAGTGCAGTACTAATAGTTCTCGCTTAACAGACAAACCTTTTTTTATACTTCAAACACTGATATTTCATGGTTTATAGGTCAGTGATTTTATGGTGGATGACTTACGAAGGGAGTTTGATACATATTTAAACATTTCTTATTTGCATTACTATATGTATATGATTTTCTGTTATAATATTCAGAATTTTAGTTTCCTACAACAAATTCCTCTTATTTCCTTTCCCTTTATGTATCCTATCCCTTACGTCTCAAGCTACAAATGAATAAATATATAAAATCTTGCAGCTTAAAAAATCGGAATAAATACTACTACCAGAGGAATGTGTGATATCAATAAGAATTCATAACGTGCATTTTCATTTATCTCGGGCCGCAATGCTAAGAAACTAAGTTACCAACAGAGGCACTACAAGGTACATTCGAAAATTACAATGCACTTCCGAATCTCTCAAATTTATTTTAAACTATATTATTTCAATCATTCCGATTACCTTATGAAGACCTAGTGAAGTCGCAAATCGAACAGAGGTGTCTTAAGAATTTGGTTTTTTTAATAATATCGTTAACATTCTCGGTTATGGAACATCCTTAACATTGGAAGTTATAAATTACGTAAAACATGAACCCTACTTTCCAAATAGATAATCTTCTAGTGTTATATTAATGTTATAGAATATAAATGTTATAATTAATTTCCTAAGCTTAAAAATCCTCTCTGTAGGCTTGGAAGCTTGTAGGAAGAATTTATGATTAGAGAAGCGTTAGCGGGAACCTCATTTTAATACCAAATATTTACATCCAGCACTGGGGTCAGTGATTTACTTTGGAGCGATATACTTCCTGTTTAACCTGAATAACTTTCCTCTAATTTAATACGCGTGTGTTTAAAATTTATGTAAAATTCTTTTGAATTTCAATGAAATTATTTAGATCTATAATTATGTGAAATTAAGTGAATTGTATTCATTACGATTCGTATAAAATCTGGGAATCAGTTCAGAAACGAAATGTGCAAAGATTACTAAGAAGTGTAATATGTTTAATGGGGAATCAAATGGGTTGATCTCATTAAAAACGTAATTCGAAGAAAAATAAGACAGGAATTATGTATAAAAAATACGATGAATTAATCAATCAAACTACAATAACAACTATATGAAAATTTTTACCTGCCATGCTTTATTAAGTACTGAATTACCAAGCCCTAAATATGAATAAAGTAACGTAACTGTGATTCAACCAATCTAAAGTATATTAGTATTGATAAATAACTATGGTGGTATTTCCAAAATATTAACATTAGGTAAGACAGATACACAAAAAGAGATAATGTCAGGTCTTCAAGTCAAAACATTATATTCCTGCAGTCCAAAATATTTCACTGTTGCTAGAACGTCAAAATGTCGAAAATCCAGCAGTTCAGACATGACGGTAAATCCTAGCATACATCACTTAAGATGGATTTATCCAGGGAAAATTTCAGTGAAAAGTAGTTTTACAGGCCTGGGAGTTCCCAACGGTCAGTAGCTCTGAGTGACCGAGAACTCACGTTATATAGATTTTTAAACCCTAAAAATTTAGAAGATTCAAGTACCTATCACATTCCATAGTTTCTAAACTTAAGTACCTAAAAAGCGGATGGACTCATAGAACAAAATCTGTTGGTACAAGAAGCTGCCACTACCCCAAGGGTCCATTTAGCTGGAGGTTTTAAAAAAGCTTCTAGACTCTTCTATGCCAGAGGCCATAATCCCCTGATGGCTGGAAGTCTCCAGAGTCCGAAAGCAACATAGCAGAAGCACATGTTGGAACTATTTCCAAAAGCACAGACCTGATTGTGTTTACAAAGCTTTGACCTGTTTTAGAGACTGAAAGCTATAAAAAGTAATTCCTGGTTGGTCCTAATAAATCCAGTGGGGAATGCAATTTATATGTCAATATCCTTTGAATTATCTATACTAATCTTATGGCCGGCTAGCCAATAGTCTTCTCACAGGAACAATAATAGAATAGCAATGTTGAGACATGAATATGTAACTAAATTACCCGTCATTAAATACTTAACACATTGTTATCTCTCACTACTTGCATTAATGGTTTGTTTTGGTTCGTAGATGAAAGCTGGTGAGTCTCAAAGCATGACACGATATAACTTATTCACGCTAAGTACATTAGTAGAAGGCAAGGGTGGTTAATAGGGTACAGAGGGAGCGGGTGGGTTATGGGGCGGGATACTCCAGCTGCCTTGTGTCTGCTTCATTTGTGGTTTAATACACCAGAGAAAATGCAATGGGTTACTGGTGTCATATTTTCGTTATTAAACCCAGGAGGGGTACATATGAATAATAATTTAAATTATTAAATTTGAAAACAAGCATTTTAAAAAGAAGTTGAAAATAGAAATTTTGCATATTGCAATATTCTGTCAGCACATTAAAATATTAATTTTCCTCCTGAATTCCGAAGAGGAACTAATGATTTATAAATAAAGTACTTAATGAATTACTCCAGTATATATGGAATGGCTCCTTTTATAAAATAAACTTGTCATTTAATTACAAAATATGTGATATTTGTTACTCATTTCCAAAAATATGGTAAGTTTTTGTACTTCACTTGCCATCATTATGATGAAGCTACTACTTGACATGATAAATACTTGTATTATTTGAATTAGGTGTGTTGTATTGATAGATGAACATTGCTATACTCAGCTGTTGTAAGGACAAAATACAAAATATAAATGTCTTAAGAAAAAAGTATATTAACAAAGATATACTTATAAGTGTGTACATAGAGATCCGCAGACAGCTCCAATTTCAGGTTCACTCCTCTGTTTTTAATGACAAAAATGATACAAAACTAGTTGTACTTCCTAATAAATCACAAGGTCTGTAATGTTTATTGCAATACATTATACACACTTATACCATCTAAATGATAAAAACTTTTATTTTCGGTATTATAAAGAAGATATTGGAAGATTATGGTAAAAATACATTTAATGCATCATTCATGTTAGACAACATGTGTTTCAGCAAACGTTGAATACTACAGGTAGTTGTTATTAATAAATAATAGTAATATTCTATAATATGATAGAGTAATAACTTATTAATTACATTTAATACACATTTAAGTTAAGAAATGTAGACGTGAAATTTATATTTTGAGCAGTAGAAACAAATTTTAGTTGAAGTAGAATTAATGGGAGGAATAATGATACTGATAATTATCGATTTATGCATATTTGTGATAAACAATTATCAGTATTTCAGTTTTATTAACTAAAGTGAGTGTCAATTTAAAAGTTCATTTTAAACCCTATTACGTACAAGAGTCACGGAAGCATCCTAAAAATTAGGAAGAGAGGTTAACATTTTGTTTCACAGAAGAAGTATTTCGGTCGCAAACAAACAGGCCGGAAAGTGCATTAGGGCCCTTTGAAGCGAGGATTGTATAGACAACTTCCTGCCACATGGAGAAGCAAGTGCGCTACTTGAGGGCTCAAGGGGGCGCTATTTGTCGTCTACTGACTTTGATGTTGAGTCAAATATGAGAACAAACTCGGTGAGTTTATTTGGCTGTTAATGAATACATGACCAGACAATCATAATCTATATTCTGAATATTTCTACTTCATTTCTTAGCAGTAAGCGTTCAGGAAGCAGTGCATTACACTGTTTATTTGACTGGAAATATATTATTATTATTAATCAATCTGTCTAAATCAATTGCCGAGGAAAATCATCAGGTACAATTTGTATACAAACAAATTTAAAAACCATGCATTGAAAATGGATTTCGTTCGTAGATGATTGAATGAAAATTTGAAGTTATTTCCGCAATGTTCCTCTGCTTCAGAATTTAATAGAGGACTTTGCGTTGTTATATCCAAAATTAACTCAGTCAAATAATATTTTTGATATAATCGTTACCAGTAATAACCAATCAAGAACCTTTATTTGATTTTTTACAATGGGTAAAATGATAAAGCACCGTCCGCTTATTCCGCTGGTGAGTAGGACTCGCAACCACCAAACACCACACCGGCAATCAACAGCAGTCCCTTCATTTAGGCAGAGACTCTATTTCAATTCTGTCTGGCAGAGACCATTTTCCGAATAATTGTGTCCGTTGAGACTTAGCATATGGCAATCTCGAATTCCCCTTCTTTCGTTTTCCCACCGTCTACAGAAGAATAACGTGTGGTTGGCGACGTTATAACATAAGGGCACTTTGAGCTTTCAAACTTACCCATCTTAAACAGGTACGCTCAGAAGTTGCCGTGGCCAGTGAGGGACTGGGTTGTTGGAGGCTAATTTGGAGGCAACTGAGCTGACCTTTCATCAATTAAAGATATTCGCATATCAAAATTGACTTCAAAATATCGTGTCTGTAATTCTAACGTCATCAAGTTAGGAATTAAATTGGGGCTAAGGTGTTCAAATTTATTAGTATACATGTCATTATTATCTAACGGTTCCCTTAATTGTCAGATCTAATTAAGAGATTGACCACTCCGCGACAAAAAGTTTATACTCTGGTAGGCTATGTTGTATATTAATTGTTTAATCATAGTAGGCTTACCGTGTAGCTATAATACAAAGTGGAAGTTTCAGATAAGGTACACAAATATATATTATCTATACATAGATTTAAATATTGCATTAAAATTTTCATGTGTCAGGCCGAAAAGCGAATATTTTAATAAAAAAAAGCAATATAAGTGTAATAGTTTAATGGTTTACAGAAGCCTAACACAAATAATGGTTATTGGAAATCATTGCAGAGTTAAATACAAGCAAAGTTACATTTTTATTTATTTATAGGTAAATAACATACATTGAATTTATGATTTTAAACGAATTCAGGTATTATATATAATACAATCCACTTAAGCCATATATACCTGTATACCATTGAAGAGCGAACGGGCGGTAAACAGGTGCACCCAAATGGTTTGTCATAAAGTCGATATTGCTTGACTAAATTACAACAATTTCCTTGCCCTCTTCACCCAGTTTTCCATCTGAGGTGTCAACGCCACCCCATCCCCACTTAAAGAACCACTCATCGACCTCTTCCCACTCTCAGCTCGTGAGAGACTCGACATCTCTGTAATTGGGTTTTTACCTCTCAGTCCCATCTCACCGCTCAATGGATTCTATGCATTTTTAAAATGCTACCTACACCTTCAGTTCAATGTAAAGTTAATACTTTGATTTAAACACAAACTTACCTTCTAGAACTCGTTTTTTAGCACCCTGCATTACCTAATCAGTTAGTAATACAATTTTACCAATAGCTAAAAATTATTATAAAAGTGGTGTATCCGATAGAAACGTTACCATTAGGTATTGTAAAGCAAACTTGAATTTAATGAAATGTAAATAACGAATATACATGAAATATATTATTACATTTTTCTCTGATATAGAAACTTACATATTATGTATAAGCATAATGCCCTCTTTTCTCTTTTAAACTCAGGAGTACGTGTATAATGTATGGTACGTGTTCCATATATCGCTGGCGAACAGGCATTTCTATGGAGAGACAGTCATCACCATTAAACTCGTCTGTGTTAAGTTTAAAACAAAATGTACGTATTTAGTTCAATTCCCCCTCGAGATATCCTGCTCAACTACTTTATAGGATATTTTTGAATAGTTAGGCTTTGCAATCGCTCAGTGTATTTCCATGGAGGGACATGCATCTTCCGCTAAACCAATCCTGTAATGTTTAAAAAACAATATTTGTTTCCTTAGCGATTTTCATTAAAATACACTAATCCCTAAGACACCCAGAATTTGTGGAGGATGTGATTTAGGTTTTGTCAGCTTAGCTTAATAATTAAGTATCCTAAGTCATTCCATGTTTCATACAGTTTTTTTTTCTACTCTTATTAAAACTCTTCCGGAAACAAGGCATTTTTGTAGTGATGAACTAGGCGTATTAAACCCATCATTTTGGTGCAAAGAACGAATTTAATCTTGTACTTTATATATATATATATATATATATATATATATATAATATTTGTGAGAAATCTTAAAAGTGTATATTAAATACATATAAGGAATTTAATACATAAAGTAATAATTATTAATAAAACTCTATAATAATAATAAATCCATGTATGATTTGATTTTCAGTTTTTTAATATATGTACCAATCTTTGAACATTGCAGTTATGCTATGGATAATTTTGATGGTGGATAACCTGGTTCCACTCAATAATATGGTCTGATCTAAACATCTAAACTATTTGAGAAATATTTGGAATATTATTATTGGAAGTTATATTATTTGCGTTATTATGTTATACGTTGAATGATTTCATGTAACCTATTAAGTAAATCTAACAAGGACTGCGAATTAATAAATTTTAGTAGTTCGTTTGGTATATATTTTACGGATTCCAAATAGCAAAAATACAAATTACAATCACAATTAACTATCGTAGATCCCAGAATGGTTGAACATAGAAAACAATGTAGAAGGTACCTGATTACTGGTATCTGTCTCTATTTATTCCCTACATCATATCCTGCTTTGTGCGGATCATAGATATTCACAAAAAGGCAATCACAGGACTGATATAGTCTCTTTTAATCACCCCCTCACCCTCCACACAAGACCACAGGTAGGACTTTGATACACGCTACATCTGTACTTCGTCTCCAAATTGCACGTGAGTAGACATATAACCCTTACATCAGCATATAAACTAGCTCATAACTTAATAGTGGACTCTATTAAGCTTTTCGCCTATAAAATCTTTGTTGAATATTTTCGTTATCTCCATTCAAAACAATTTTTTAATATTAAAGTTATCATAATTTTGTTCCAAGAGAACATTACGAAATCATTTAAAAATATTGTGTTTTGCTCCTTTAGGTTTATTGATTAAATTATTTTTAAATAGAAAAAAACATATCAAGTAAACTCTGCAATTAAACTCAATTTCCAAAAGCTTGCGGCATGAAATAAGATATTCTTTAATTCTCTCCTTAGGCCACGGGTGAAACTTTTCATTTAGTTCCAGTGTAGCATTATCTATCTACTTATAGCCTTTGGTTACACTTTCAGACATTACTTTAATAACGTATAATACCATTCAATAAGCCTCATCTTTCAAAACTGTACATAATATATATAATATAAAATCAGTGACGTATTTCCCGTTGAAATTTAGATAGAGAAATTACTATAATATTTGTTTACGAAAACTTTCAACTTTGAACAATGAACCATTTTATTTAATAATGAAAAAAAAAAACTACTATTAGCATATTGAGTAACGATGAGGGTTTCCAGCGGGGAATTAGAAGGCATTCTTATGTGCATCATAACATGTTAAGTATTTCTGTTTTGGTGGCAAGAAAACAATTCAAAATGTTTAAGAAAAACTAACTTAAATACCGTAATGTAAATTTCCACTAAATGTGTAAAAGTAAATCTTGTTGTGTAGTAAACATATTGCTTTTGGTATCTCATTGGTTAGGAGTATTTTAATATTTAAAATATTATCCATATTATTTTTGTATTTATGCCCACAATAATGTCGGATACAGTGGACTCATGATTATAAACATTTTTAAATTTTCGAAAATGCCAGGCACAGCAAAAAATTACTAGGTCATTATCTTATGTAAGATATATAACTTTGCCATAACCAGGATTAGTGCTACATAATTTTGGTTTCTACTAGGTATATAGTTACATGAAAATGGTTATGTGGTGGATTATAATTTTTATTTATCACCCATAACTATGTTAAATGCTTGTCAGATGAGAATATTTCCCCACAAGAGATGCATATATCAGATCGCAATTGCCTTAAGAGGAGCAAAGAACTCTTGAGTTTCAGTTGGCCAAGTCTGTAGGTTATGAATAATTCAGACGGTAAGCAAGCAACCCAAGCCTACCCTGTTGCTCGCTTACAGATCCATAAATCCACATTAGCTCTGTTTTGCCGAAATGAGTAAGAAACTTTCCATAACTTTATTGCTGCTTGGAGTTTACGAGAACATACAAACTCAGGCGTTTCAGTTCGGTCTTTTTCTGTATAAATGTTGAAATCATGCTGTTGTTCTTTCTTTGTAAGTTACACATTATGATCGAGGTTATTTCAGTTGAGTTTTAACTTGTATATAAATATAAAGTTAATGCATATTAATCATATTTTAGTAAGTGTTCGGGTTAGCCCCATTTCTTATACAGTCAACCTTTAATTACTTTATCAACTATCATATTAAGTTTTATAGATAAATTTACATCTAGACTACCTATTGCATTGTGTACATGTAAAAATCCTATATATATATATATCATATTGACCGCAATTCTTAACGCATCTTTACTAAAATTGGTATGAACGTTCCACCATTGAATGGCAAGATTAAGTTTGTTGTTGGGTCTAATCGGAATAAGAGAGGCGTAACCGTTTTTCCTCACAAATTACAATACACAATAGAAAGATTATACTGATGGTTTTGATTAAAAATTGGACTTTACATTCTATAAGTGATAAATGTTTCCTGTGGATAAAGTTTAGGTAGGTGGAAATTTCTATATAGGAAATTTGTATATACTATTCAATTTACCGAGAATGGGTTACATAGAATATAATGAAACGGAACTCACAGAGGAACTAGAGAGGAATTTCCAGAGGCGGCAGCTGTGACAAAGTATCTGGTAGAGTTTTATATATAACCTTGGGCGGGAAAACAAAGAAAAATGAACTTCGCTTAAAAAATACTAAAATCGGATTTAATTACAATGGCCATAAATATACACTTTGAGGAATTTTTTATTGCCCTTTTTTATTTTTACAACCCCAAAATTGACGTCTAAAATATAATTTTGATCAAGAAATTGTAGTACTAGTACACGTGCAAAGATCTACATAGTAGTTATTAGCAATTTCGCTTAACATCTTATGCCATTAACAATGAATGTTTAGAACGTCGTTAAAGAATGCCCATGCTGTCTTTGTTTTAACACTAAATTGAGACAACTGCTAGTTTAATAAATATATTCGTTATTTCCACCATACCCTCCACTCAACGTCATTAGCCTACATGCAAGTTCTAGCTTGTTTGACATCATTACTAGTTGCTAATTGTTGTTAATATCGAACTTCAGTACTTACCGACCGCACAAGTCCAACGAATACTAATAAACCGCAAACATTGAGTAAGGTAATCAACCCATTATAGAAAAATCATAAACCGTGGTTTGATAATAACAAAAATGAACCGGCGATAGGATTTGAGTATATTTAACATAGTTTAGTTTATGGACTGATCTTTAATTTAATTCATAAATATTCTAGAGCACAATATTTATAATACCGTCATATAAGGGGTTTAAAATGGGATGGAATTATATTTATCTAATCTCCAACCAAGTATTATCCAATTACTTATTTAAAACTGTTATGAAACACAGCAGATAACACTAAATTATCCATGTATTCTAACAGGATATAGTACTTTGATATAACGTTTCCGTACCGAAAGGAACAAAACATCTTATCGAATGACCGGTAATATTGTGGACGTTTGTATAAAACAAGTACTCATTCTCTTTGACTAGTCGGCCATCTCTGCATATGGCAGGAAGTTGTGCAGCTTCAAAGAGCTCTAATGCACTTTCGGGCGGGTTGTTTGCTACTGAAAATACCTCTTCTGGGAAACACAATGTTTACTATTCAGTTTGTTTGAATCCACGTCCTGCATATTTATTCAATTTCGGTGATTATTAAACTTTAAATATTTTCCAATGATAATTTATTTAAATTTGTTTTAAACTAAATATAAACATAATTCTTCTTAAATTATTTAAGACGCCAATATTAAGATTTTTTCTGTGGGGTGTGCCAATGGTTTGGTACAGGAAGTAGTTAAACCCAAGTTATTGCATTAAATATGTTCACATAACATTATCTGGAACAGTTATTATCAATGTAACACTAACTTTCCATTGCTTTTATAATATAATTTTAACTGCCCATCGTTCTTGTTAAGCATGAGAAATTGTAATTCAGTAGCTATTATAAGAGCATCGACTGTAGTTATCCATGTTTATTTGATTTTATCATTTCATTTTAACAAGGAACAGTCAAATTAAGTAATAATGGAAAAATGTATGTTGTCGAAGTTGAGTGATAACATGAAATTTACACTTTCAAATCTACACCCTAGCTTTGTTTTCTATTCTAACTTATATCCTAACTATAATATTAGGTTTTGGAATTGGATTTCTGAATATTTGACAATCATGGAATAACAAAGATTTAACCTAGGATGATTAATATTTTACAAAAATTTACGCTTGTGGTTGTTTGAGGTGCTTTTGTGTGTAACCATACGTCTCCTTCTGTAGTTCGATGTAGTTCTGAATATGAATCTCTAAGCTAAACGGAAAATGTGTAATTACAATAATTAAAATTCACAACAACCGATATTCTAAACAGTCTTACTATTTGTATGTATTAGGCTTTTCGATGGCATTAGAAAGACGTTTGCCTAAACGTTTAAAAAAGAACATTTCAACATAATAAATATATCATGATCTAGAATAACTCTTATTTTTAGTAAACATTTTAATAAAGTTATGATTTACGTGTAACATTGATCCTCTCTGTTAATCAAAACGAAGCCGAAGGACTCCTATATGTCTTATTGTTCTATTACCAAAAAGTTTCTTGTATTACTCGTAGTAGAAATGTGTTAGCCAAAAATGTAGTATTAAAAAAATCAACATATTTTTCATAGTTTGAGTTAGTTATTACCTGTAACAATCTGTGAATATAAATATAATCACTTAGTAATTTATTGGACACACAAAGCTTAGTATGACACAAAATATTTACCGTAGGAATTTATTACTGACAATATATATTTTAGTCCTAAAATTAATCTGTAGATTCTGAAAAAGATTCGCACTACTGTAAATACCTCTTTTGAATTCTTGTAATATAATTTTCATTATTTAAAACCGTCAATAAATAAATTGAATGATTCAGTAGAATTCAACAATAATAACACACGTAGCGGCAGACATTGCTCACGTGATTGGTAGTCACAGTATACGTTTTATATTGCTAATATATTTTAATAAACTATATTTAGTTTTGCAATATAATAATATAAAACATTTTATTTTAACTGTAAGTGTTTAAATCTATTGTTTCCTACTTGTATTGCATGAAATATGGCCATATAATAAACGGGATTGGATGTGCAAAGGAGTCATTGCTGCCTTAGGTAGGATTTATAATTGATGACCTTAACATTGCATTTTATGATTTAAAACCTAAAAAAATATTGCTAAGACCTAAGAACCAGTGAAAACTTTTATGTTAAAAAGATTATGTGATACAAAATATACGTATAATGTACGTATGTGTATGTACGTAATTGTCCCAGTTATCTTTCAAACAACTTTCAATTTATGTCTGAAATAAGTGAACGAAGTACAAGGAGGGGTACATCCTTATTATCTATACCAATTCATCGAACAACTACCTTTAGTAAGTCGTTTACAGTTTCTGCCAGTTGATTGTGGAATGCCTTACCTATAAACATCAGAGCCATTGATAAGCGCGCTCGCTTTGGGGCGGAGGTCAGGGCCTTGATGCTGGGGGTCAGGGGGTATAGCGGTTAGCGGCTTTGGGATATGGTACTTAGGGCAACTGAATGCAAGTTGAATGAATGCGTGTATGTCTTATTATAGTATTGTAAATATTTATAAAGTTACATTAATTATATATGATTTTTTTTATTTTAAAGCTAAGATTCTTTTAACGTATAAGGTAAATAAATATAATTATTTTTAGTTATATATGTATATGTATGTTAGTTTAATGTTTTACGAGGTTAAGTGGTAGAGAGGACTTTATAGTCCTAACTTCGCCTCTAATAAAGACATTTTTCATTTCATTTCATTTACATCTTCTTATACATATGTCAGTTATACATGATTGCGTTTATTTTAACGTTAGTTCTTCTAACAAATAAGGTTTGAGCTCGGAAAATCTAATTACTGAGATGTTTAGATATGTACAATTGTACTGTGACGGGAGGGGGCACCGTATTGCTGTAAGTTGAGATAGTTCGATGGAAAATTGGAAGAGAAAAGTAATTATTGAGATTACTTGAGGTAAAGGGAATTGATACTTTATGCCAATTTCCTGGAACATACAGCATGTCTGAGTTATAATAAATGGAAAATACTCATAATTCGTGTAAAGGTTTTACGTCAATATTTGTATTTGTTACTTCCTAAAATATAATTCCATTCTTTGCCATAGCGCGAACATTATCTTAAAAGATTATTAATTCTACGAATTGTGAAAGAGCACATTTAGAAGGTCTTACCAAAATAATTTCCGATACTTAATAAATTGCAATAAGAAATAATACATTATAATGGCTTGTATTATACATAAAAATAATCACATAATGGCAAAATTATACTCTTATAACGAAAGTAAGGAGCTCTTCAATGAATAATTGTTTATATCTGAAATGTTCGTTTTTATTTAATAGCTAAAAATTATGCTTTATACCCTTCCAATTTATACACAATCCTTTGTGCAAAAATATTTTAAACTTCCCAAATTTAGTTTTAACATTTATTTTAAATTTGAAAAAATTTGAATTTGATATTAATTATTTTATTTTATTTAAAACTTGATTAATCATCACGCAGATAACAGACCAAGAAAATATTAATTTTGTTTATAGGTTTATTTTCAACATATTGGAATACGTAGTTGTATAACAACATCAATGGTAGGTGAACAAGCAGTAATTTATTTACTGTTGTTTTGAGCCTGTAAATTTAATTTTTATATTTTTTGTATAAAACTATTGCGATAATGTTATAACTTATCCTGTATTTCAAAATTGAATTACCTTATCATATTATATAATCATACATGCTATACATGCTCGCAAGTTTTCTTGGTGTAGTATAATTTTTGTATATATATATATATATATATATATATATATATATATATATAGACTTTTTGTGATTCAATGTTTATTGAAATTATATATATATATATATATATATTTATTTATTTATAAATATGGTAATGTTTGATCATTACAGCAGTTTTTCTTGCTTCCGGTTAGAGGCAATATAATAAGATACCAATTATATCTGTTTGTTTTATCTGTTTGTTATTTTAATACCTTTTTGAAACACTCTTTATAATTTTTAACAATAGTTAATGACATTTATAATTTTGTTTTCCTTCCATACGTATAATTTCTCCTTTTTAATATACGAAGGTATTTATGATGTACATTTTAAAATTATTATGTTAACATAGCTTTATGGTACGCTTCAATTACTTACGGTTAACAACGAGATAAACGACATGAATTATTTACTTTCTGTGTAACGTGATATGTTATCAAATAATATAGTATTTAATTACCACCATTCCAATTTAAACTATTTTTTGTCCTTAAAAACAAAAGTTTGATAAATATGTCACAAATTAATTTAAAATTCCATTAAGGACCTTTCTTCTATCAGGAGAAATATATAACAAATATATTGAACACATAAATCGTACCTAAGATAGACTTAGAAAACTACAGACATGATGTTGATATAAGGATTGGGGTAGTTTGGTCTGTTACATTTTTATTACACTTTTTATTGTAAGTTTAACAAAGATTGGAGTAGAAATTGAGCTAAATTCATTGTTGAATTTGAGGTAACTCTCGAGTGTCTAATTGAATGAGGCCGAGGGCAGTTATAGAATGAGTTTTCTCGTGACAGGGTAGCAATTGGAAGCTTTTCCGGACACATTCAATTTAGAGAATTTCAATCCCCTAAGTTACATTATCGAACCGTAACTATTCCACCTCGATTACGAAAAGTGCAATGATATAATATATGTTATAACCTTATTACACATTCATTCAAAACGGCATTATATAAACTAAATGTATTTATAAGGAGTACAACTATTAAATATTCCATATTTTCTTAATTACCACATTCAACCAAGCTATTTTAAAAACTGAATTAATAGCTCATTAAGTAACTTCTACTTTGCTACGTAAATAAATGGAGAATATAAGGAAACATTGATTAAAAAGGTTCCAGTCATCCTAAGGTTTAATGTTCAAGTTAATTGTTTGTCAAATTGTACAATATAAGCTTAAATGGTTTCGTATTCACATTATATTTATATAAAAATTTAAAGGATAATTAATGATGTAGTTCAAATTTATTATAACATTATTTGCTCCAAAATTGTTCCAAAATATTAATTCAGTTTGTGATAATTTCCAGATGTAATAGAAGTAACAACTGTTAAAAAGAAAAAATAATTGAATTTGTGTGTTTACCTGGAATCTGTCATTAGTTTCGTAATTCTTGACACTTATATTTGTAATTTTACTAAAATTCTGATCAATAAACTTAATAATTAACTCGATTCTTCAATGATATTGATGTACCTTTTCATTAAACGTGATAAAAAGGGAGAAATATCTCATACACAATTTAAAATCATTGCTGGATTTCTGTCATCTAGATAATATTTTGTTATAAAAACACAAAAACCACCCAAGCAGTTGTAAGGACGGGTTGAGGTCGTGTTGGTTGTGATTGATGATGAACCCTAACACTAAGGTAAATTGAACCTAAAGAAATGCAAAACACCCAAACTTGCTATCTGTTAGCAGGGAATAATAAATACGTAGGTGCTCAATATCTGTAGATTATAATGAAACGA
Organism: Homalodisca vitripennis; assembly: GCF_021130785.1. Taxonomy (NCBI): domain Eukaryota; kingdom Metazoa; phylum Arthropoda; class Insecta; order Hemiptera; family Cicadellidae; genus Homalodisca; species Homalodisca vitripennis. Next base: position 150,942,239 of record NC_060207.1, on the reverse strand, counting down.
TAACTGAAATACAATTATATGTAATAATTTGGAAAAATCATGGAACCAATTCTCATGTATAACTAATAATAACTAATCTTGATGCATATCGATGTGTTAATTAAACTTGGATGTGTTATTAAATTAAATTCTTGCTTGTTCAGTGCTCTTATTATTGAAACATAGTTTATTTTGTGATTATAGGTTAATAAATATTATATTGCATTTTTATTCAAAATCATTAGATTCTTACACTTTTGGCATAAATAATTGGTGGATTTCACTATATTAATCTTAGCGCTCACTGGTTTAAATATTTATGACGCATAGAATGAATTATCGAGCATATTGAAACGAGTTTAGTGAGCGAATGAAGCATTTTTCTGTCGATAATAGTAATCAACGATTTTTTCCCTACATTTTTCACTGTTCAAAGATTTGATTTGATTCTCGGTTTTTTTTGACAAAGTAACTTCTTAACTATTTCGTATGACAAATGTATCTCATATGGTACACTTCCAGTTATAAAGTGTAATGTGAGTATCAGATGATGACTTTAAAATTATGCGATGGTGCATTATCGTTTATGTTTTTCCTTTAATCTAAAACCCTTAGATGTTGGATTTACTGTAAGTGCTTGACAAATAATAAAACCTATTTTTCAAATACATACCATTTTTCTTCTCCAAGCTCCATAAGAATATGACTTCAATTTAATGGTAAGGAGCATGACTATGAATAATTCAGATGTTGGCGGACAGACGCTGAATCTTGTGACGATACTTGTAAAGAAATTCTATACCTCGAACTTAGGATTCTTGGAACTTATAGATAGACAAGCAATCATAAACTTACTTGATATTCATTTTCTGAGCACTAGAGGCTAAAATAAGCAATCGTTTAAAACAAGCTTTAGCTATGAACCCTACATTCTGATGAGTTTTATGAAGCGTTCCCTCTTTTAGTTATTCGATTTGCGTCTTAATATTCTTCTGTGATTACACTTTGATTTACTTACATCTACTCATAAAAATTATGTACAATTCCGAAGTAAAGTAATTGAGTATTATTTTAATCGAACCGTTGTAAGCAATATAATGCACACGACCATCCCGAAAATATTCACTAGCTAAAGGGATTTATAATTTCACATCATACAGGTCATAACTGTATATTTTAAAAGTTTATCAGAGATATCTTTCTAGGCTAAATGAATAAATAACAATTATTGTTATTTGTTCTATTAAATGTATTTAAGGAAACATTCCAAAAATATGTGGAATCTGCAATCTACCGGCTATAGAGGCGTTACATTGAAGGTTGATGAGTTATTGGATATTTACAGTTTGTTAGGCAATAATAATTATAACATTGAAAATTTTAAATGTATAATTTTTATTTAAAAAATGTAAATATCAAGTATTAATAAGTATCAATAAGTTATGTATACAATTCCGTGTCACTTATAAATGTTTGGAGACCCATTTAACTCAAAATATTGTTTTGTGTTAATGTATTACAACGTTATGAAAACATAAAAAATAATAATTTAGGTTAACGATGCTATAAATACGAGATAGAAGTAAGCCACACCTCGTGGTGTAGTAGGCTCAGCTGAGGGTGCTCGTAAAATTTAAAATATATAACTATCTTTATTCTCGAGATGACCTGCGGACACAAAAACAAAAAAAGTCTACGTAAGTTTTTCTATATTTCTGGCCACATAATACATTCAGTTTCCTTTAACGAAATTGAGGTTCGTATCAGTGTATCAACAATAAAAGTCTGCACACCAAGTCACTATGGAACATGAGACATATTTAACCGAATAAAAATGTGTTCAAACAGTGAATAAAAAAATAATAAATAAAATCCATCAATACGCGAAGGATTTTTTATATTTTATACTACTGTAAAATAAAAGTTATCGAATGTAATTCAAAATGTTTCTTCCGTATAATAAAGATCTTTAAAACTTGAGAGACTTGGAATGCGAACCGTTTGAATACTCAATGTCAGGAATGCAAATTCTCTCTATTGAAGATGTCAGAAGCAAACCACCTCGATAACGGTCTCCAGCCTTACTGATCTCAATTGAGCTTTATCCAATATTTTTACCAATAGATTACACACATAAAAGTATTAAAAGTCCAATAAGGAGTTAAAGTCAGGGATACAAATATATTTATAAGTGTGATTACTATTCTAGATTATTATATATTTCCAACAGTACACTATTTGTTCAAAATCCGGTAAATTATTTGCACCTATATATATATATATCTAAAACAGTTAATACTCCAGGAGGGTACATTATTTCTGATAAACAAACACTTTTGTATACATTGCGTGTATACTTTCATGCTTTTTTATAGCACAGAGTCTGTACTCAATATTCAACCAGTATTTTCGATATTGAGTATTAATGTAATATAACATTCTCTACAACATAAACAAAACTTATATTTTACAGTAGTAATTTTTATACAAATTTCGTGGAATGTAGACATATATTTTATATATGCCTACAAAATTCATATAGGGCTATCATATAAGTTTACCTTCTATGTTAAACCTGCTTAATGAAGGCTCTGCACAGCGACGTTAAAAAGTTATGATTGTAATTGTTTTGATGCATTTTAAACGGAATCACCTCAGTTTTTTATACACATTGGCTGAGATTAGCGAAACCTGTGGGTCTAAAAAATTGCATTTATGTCTGTTTATCTATATTCCTTGTATGTCCACACGATATCTCGGAAATAACTGACCTATGGACTTGTACATTATGCATTGTACATTATGCTTCATTTCTAAATGAGGAAAAGTGGGTTTGTTGATTATAAAGCATTGGGATTGGGCTGAACAGTAGTGCATATTCTAACATTTATCTTAATGGTAACTATGATCGCAACTATAAATAGCAGATTTAATACATTTTTAAATAAATTGAGTGGACCCATAATAAATACTTCATACGTGCGACACATGTAGTCTAACTATACCAACTCATGCAACATCATTTTATAGTGATTAAGTGTGTAGACTTTTATTATTTTAAAATCGGTACTTACCGAATTTAATAAAGAATATTTGAATATATCATGTGGGAAGGTATGTCGAAAAATATTTCATATATAGCTTATGAAACTTCACTTCTACAACATTGAGTTCTATGATGTGTCATTTTTATGTATGTCAACTTCTTTTTTTGTATGACTCTGTCTATCTATTCGTCCGCAAAACATCGAGAAAAAGAAATGATCTATATATTTTAAATATAGATCTGCATACAACCTTAGCAAATCCTGTTATGACACATGGTGTGCATACCTTGTAATAACGATACAAGCCACATAAACCTAATAAGTAATTATGATCAATGTATTTAACAAATTATCTTAAATTATCTTATTTTTCACTCCTCTGGGAATCAAGTTCTGTCTCTATAACATGAATAATCGAAGTTTGTATTAAACAGGTCCTATAAGTTGTTCCAAAAGCGAATGATGGAAAATTTAGTATTATCACTTTTTTATGTTTTTCAACAGATTAACAAGTGCTGAAATTGTAGACAACATTCTTTAAATTGTGCCTCCAAATAATTCCTAAGTAAGAAATCATGATCAAAACAGTCATGTGTTTAAATATTGATGGGTCAAAGGAGGATTTTCATAAAGTTTTGCCTCCCTACTTCAAAGGATGGAGATACGAAAGGACTTACTGTACAATATGTTTACTAGGCTTAAAATATTAAATTTATAAACAATAATCAGGCACGGATATTAAAACTGTGCGAGAAACGAGATTGTTTCTTTAAAAAGAGTTAAAGAATGGGCATACTAGTATAGGCATGTCATAATATGAAAATGGTTAATTTCTGTCATGCTAGAAGACATTCAACTTTTCATGCCAACACTCTTCAACATGATGCCTGTAATGTTTGGATAAGTTTAATTCCAACTCGGTTAAGACCTGAAGTAGAGCAGTCTCCTGAATTTCCTATACGAGCGTTTTTCAAATGACATTGTGCTACCTCCATGACAGTTGGAAGTATCTGTACTTTCAGACAGATGCGAGATATGATCCATTTTAAAAGTTTGTACCACCGAGATAATATTTCCCTCATTGAAGGTACTATATGCTCTATTATTTTTCTGTTTGATCATTAACTAACAGCAATAACGTGTTCTTACAATTACACGATTTACTGAGTGATGCACCTCTCATGTTGTTGTTTTAGACTATATTATTGTATCACAATGAAAATCGAGAAAGTTTGACGAAAACACTTATGTTCTTTGGTTTTGGTACATATAAAATAATAAACAATCACCCTATATAATTTCAAACACATTAATTCCATATATACTAAAATTAAACTGATTTAATGCGATATATCAAACAATTAATAAAAAAGAATTTATGGAAAGTTGACATTTTCAATTACCCATGGTCAACCATGTGTGTAATGATGCAAATTACCCGTACTGATTGAATTAAATAGTGCCCTTTATGGTTCTATTCTGTGCTATCTTGGGTTGGGTACTAGCTTTACTATTGTAATTCGTCCATTCAGCTCACTACGAGTCATCTAGTGTATTTATACAATTTTATTCAACATGATATTGTACCTACTGACTAACTTAAATGAACATAATAACTCCAAGTTCACAAGTTTTAACGAGAAAAGTGATGTTTAAACGTTAATAATGGTTAGAAGTTTCATAAAATATTCAGGAATCTTTCGCTTGTAGGGTTATTAAAACCTCTAAGGAATTCCCTGCGAAACTCAAAGAGTTAATACAGTCATTATTTTCTTTTCTCTGAGGCCTAATTTACAGATACTACTTATAATGTACTGCAAACATTCTCAGGCAAAGATTGTAATTTTATCAAACATACATAATCATGACTATGGCTCAATGGTTGCTGAAATCATTATGCTTAGTTATTTAATTATTTCATGAAATTTTATCCTAATATAATTAACCATCAATAAAAATATATCAGTATTACTTATTAAATATAATTAAAATGATAACAATTATAATATATTGAGATACAAATTTTTCTAAACTAAGGGGGCAGAAGAAACGTTGAAAAACTGACTTTGCCACATATAACATTGCATATGTTGGGTATATTTGTGGATGATAGTTGTTTTTGTCCAAATTTCCAATGGTTCTTACTTGATTTTACTATGGTTCATTACTTGCTGTTATTTACTTCAAAATTTGGCAGCAAAAGAAAGCAAAAGAAAACAATATTAGTCAAAATAAATATTGACATAGTAATTAATATTGTGTTAATTCAAAGTATATTCTTCTACCTACCGGATTTTAAACTGATTACCATATTTAAGTACAAGCTACAATTTTGTATGTAAATTCTTCCGCTCCTGTTTTTCTATAATTCCCTAGAAATGATGATTTGGAATGCACGTAAACCAGGGAGGATGTGACGTATCAGAATAAAGTTGCTGAAGAATGTCACTAATGTTGTTTCCGTATGTTTCAGTTCCCATTTCGGATGTGGAAGGAGTTCTGATGAAGAAAGTGTTGCTACCATGCGATATATCCACCAAAGGGGAAAACGACGCAGTCTACATGGTTCTATGGTTCAAAGAGTCTGGCGGTGAACCGATATACAGGTAAAGTACATCTGAACCTTCTGTTAATTTACATATGACTATGTATAATTATCCTTACAGCCCGTTATTTAACCAAGTGATATTAACGATCAGCTGATTTGTTCCTCTCTGTATGAAATGCTTCTTAAACTCTCCTGGTGGATTTTTTTTAGGAAAATATGCTTCTTTCTTAAGTACTATTAAAAGAACTTATTTAGTCTTAAACCATTTTAAAAGTCAGCAAACGATGGTTTAGCAAATTACAGTTGTTAGGGAAGTAATACAGCGTGCTTACGAGTAATGATCAATTGGATTAAATCATAACAAAATGCATTACTCATTGCGTTGGAAGTATTTATTTTTGTGGAAGTTCATGTAAACGTAATAATAATTACTGAGTGAGAGATTCAGAATGTCACAATATAGTTAAGTAAAAATTTTAAGCATTACTGAAAATAGATAATTGTTATATACCTCAGAACAATCCTCAATGAATAATATAATAGAACCTGATGTATAGGTGCAGTTGGATAATAAAATAATATATTTGTCCGTACACTGTTCCGTTTCAAGCAGTAGTATTTGTGGACATCTATTTCTATTTCATATGAAACTGGGATTTAACAAGTAAAAGCCGCCTAACTGTAATTATTCTATAAGTCTATACTAGCAACTGATTCGTACACATTTAATTATACATTATTTAATGTCATTTAAATATGCAAAGCTCCAATAATGGTTGATTTGAAATTTTGTAGCTAAATTTGAATATTTTTAAACACTGCAAGGATTCGCTTTAACATATTAACTGTTTACTATATTTTTATAAACAGGACTGATCTAAAAACCATTAACGAACTACTATATTCTGTTTATAATTATTTTACAAGATAAGTTCATATGGATAACCAGATTAATTGTAACAACACGCATCTGTTTTAACGTATTCACTTTTGTGTTGGCATATACTAAAAGCAAAACTGTATTTCTCTTACATTTGACGCATTTTTTTGTGTGTATTGAATTCTATAAAACCAGAGAATATATTTATTGTACGTAAGGTTTTAATTTACTCGTAGTTGACTGTGATTAGTTCAACGATAGTTTACTACATAATTTCTAGGCAACATAATTAGATACGTTTAATTCAAAACATGTTAAAACTCAAAACTACTTATTCCAGCATGTGCATTTTTTTAATGTTGCAGTTTTGACGTGAGGGGTCGTAGTTTTGGCCAAGCGAAACTATGGTCTTCAGAAAATGCGTTTGGAAAACGTGCATATTTCCGGACAGCTACGAAGCCAGCTCAGTTGTTGGTTGACGAGCTTCACTTGGAAGACGAGGGACTTTACAGATGTAGAGTTGACTTTCGTAACTCACCTACCAGAAATTCCAAGATCAATCTCACTGTTATTGGTAGGTGTATGCATTTTTAACATTATTGCTATTGTAATTACATGTCAATCTTAAAATGTAAAATAAAATGTTATGATTTATTGATTCTTTATCATAATGAAATTTGGGTGTATTTTGTCTATTTTTCAGTGGCGTAATAGAAGGACATTGTTATAAATACTACGTGGAATAAAAGCCAAAATCCTCTAAACTTTATTTTAATTAATACAAATTATAAAAGATGAGTAAAAATTTAGTACAAAGAAACATAAAAAAACTTATTACAGAAATACATTTTTATTAAATATATTACTTATTTACAATTTATTATAAAAAAAGAAAACGTACCCTGTTATGTTATGTACTGAAAACATACATATTACATTTTTACTATTATTCGAAAGTTTACCAAATTCAAATAACATACAATTATATGATAATTACAACAAAGTGATAACTTTCGCTTTGATTGTTCCATCTTACACTGCTTTTGTTCTATTCCTATCACATGGATGTAAAAAAAGATTTTGTATTTATACTGGGATTATCTGGTAAGTGTGTTTTAAAACTATAAAAATAAGGAGTCGACTTCTTTAAATATACTTTATAAATATCTGTAGGTGCTGAGACAATAGAGGTGCAAATATCCTGTTTGTCAATTCAAATCCAAACTAACCTTGTGTCCGAACGTTACGCAATGTTTTACTACTTCCCCACTGTTCAATATTAATGAGACTGTGATGGCAAGTTAAGAGGCCAACAAAAAGATTTTTTGGTCTGCTTAATTAAGTCAAGAACTCTTTATTCGAGGAACCAACTATCCAGAGTTACCCAAAAGTTGGTTTACCTCTCAGAGAAATCATAAAATTGGCTTTGCTTGAGGTGCACAATAATACTTAGTACGAAAATGTAAACTTCCTTTGGCAACAACACGGTCTCCTCCACAACACGTATTAATTGTAAGGAGATATCTTAGTAACGTACTCTACAAGAGGTCGAAGACGGGATACAATTTATTGATTGGCCCTCAAGTTCATGTAGATAATACAGTTGTACTTTGCAGTTCGGGGAACTATAGAACATGATTTTTCTCAAGAGCCCTAAGGCACTGTTGATTATTTAGGAGCAGCAATCAATAACAAGTTTGTTACACAATAATTAAATTCAAACAATTAATTTAAATGTTAATAGTAATAGATGTATTGAATTAGATGGGAATTTTTTTAGTTGTTTTAGGCCTACAACTTTTGGACATTTAAGATTTACTATACAAGTTATAATGATGAACTAACTATAAAAGTGTTTCATGTTGCTACACCCGTCAAACTATTTTTTGGCTACCTTGTTCAACTTATATTGGGTGATTTTTTTGTTTGGGTAATTTCCAAAAGGTATTTGACACTAAAGAAACTGAAGTGTATAGTTTGTCGTATTTAAATGTGGTTGACTACTCACAGAAGATAATGAGACTTCCATAAATTATGAAACGAAAATTTGGCCATAATTCATTCATTACACAGAAAATGTGTGGATAGATTCTTCCTAAGTTTGTCAGAATTAGACTAATTGTGTAATATATTTTTAGTGAATATAAATCTCTTTAACCCTTATTTTGTAATAATTTCTGGTGAGTGTGTGCTGTGTTACGTTCTGTTTTGCTGACTGTAATATGATGCAGGGTCTTAGACGATTGACTGTTATTTATTTAAATAATAAACAATTAGTTTACTATCAACATAAGTAAAGTATAAGAGTGACAAATAATTGGCTCCTCTGTGTAAAAGACACAAATTATTGTTGGTGTAGGATATTTGAATTTATACTTGTAAAACATTTTATTTTTTTCCCAATATTTACAAAAACTAATATCAAATTTGATTTAAATACGTTATTTAGCAGTAAAAATTATATATACCAGTTTATGCAACGATACAAAATGAATTTTCAAACATTAATATTGATAATATTATATTATTATTATAATATAAATTATTAATAATTGTGTTACAGTACCACCAGATCATCCAACGATATTCGACAAGGAAAGAAGAGACAGAACAAAAACAAAGATCCCCTGGAATGAAGGCAGCGACGTGGTTCTAAGCTGTGAAGTGCCCGGAGGTAACATTCACATCATTATATTTATTTTACACAGATAATTCTCTGGTAAAAGCTGTCTTCACTGTGAATGTTCAATTCAACAGTGTTCTTTTACAGTGGAAGAATATTATTTAGATTATGCGTAATAATTGTACAACTGTACAATTTTAGTATCGTAACTGTACTGTGGATCAGTTCCTTCATTCGATTCCATGTTAAAGATGCTGTAATTATATATTTCTACACGTAAATAAACACTGCATTTAACATTTATGTTATTAAATGCGTCAATAGAAGTAAAGAAACGTGAAACGGTTTATGTTGCTCTTATTTATTTATATAATTTCTTATACATTAACGAAAAACATTTAGTATATTTAAAAAATGCAGCACAAAAGCAATTTTTTTTAAACAAAATATTTGTCTAATAAATATGTACTGAATATAGCATGGGAACTCACTATATTTATGTTATGGGTTTTAAAAACTTTAATACAGATAAATGTAGCTTCGAATAGTTCTAACATGTTAGTTAGGTAATATAATATCTATCAAGACAGATTGGTAACAAAAGGTACAGCTTTACCTACTATCAATTGAGTATAATTTACGGTACGTTACTGAAATTTAAACTATAACATTAATTAGTATTTTTGTCTATAGCTCCACACTGACTTTGTAATAACGAGAAATCATATTAATAAGCATATAGATTACTCACATTCAAATATTACTAAATGCTTATTGAACCTGTATATCCAAATAACACACAGGTGCGATCATGAAAATCGTATGTTTACTTTTCAAATTATATTCAGAAAAAATAGATCTCCTTGAAAAAATATATTTCTAATTGATTATTGTAGCTTATAACTTTTTTTAATCTTGTTTTTGTTTCATCTTGGTACTCATAAAAATCACAAAATTGTTACTACAAAAAACCAAATGTCAAAAAATTTAATTTTTGCAGTTTTAAGGGAGTAAAGAGAATGGAAAAAGAAACACCAAGATTAACAAAAAAACTTCTGTTTAAGGTCGTCCGAGGCCGAAGGTCATCTGGTTCATGGAGAACACCGTATACGATGAGTCGTTCGAGTACGTAGGTGAAAATTTGACTGTGAACAGGATGCGGTTACCCGCGGTTGGAAGACAACATCTAGAGAAGCGGCTGGTCTGTCAGGCTTCCAACACCCAACTCATGACACCGCAGTTCAAAGTTGTCGTCCTTGACATCAACCGTAAGTTAGAGTGTTAATGTGTGTGTGTATATATATATATATATATATATATATATATATATATATATATTTGAGATTTTATACTAACTTTAGAAAAGTTATTAGTGAACTCATACAAAGTAAAACGCGAAATTCTTTACGAGAGAGGAAAAATATTGCTAGAACAAATTTTTATAATTTTTAGCACACTTTCGAAGCAAAACGTTCTTTATTGTGTCTGTACGTGTATTTTAACATTCACATTTAATTTATATTGATAAATTATCATTTTTCGTATGTATCTTAGTGAATACAAATATATTTTGAGAAAAATGCATCTGTTTTGATGCTTAACAAATTATTACATTTTATATACTATGATTAACCCGCGGCTACGCAAGCTATTTCATAGGCTTTCAAAATGTATTAGGACTTTTCTGTCGAGTGAATTGTATTTTAGATGCCAATGTTAATTTTGCCCTGTTGGCACGTTAAAAAAATATGATCAAGAAATTTTGCCTCCCCGATATATATATATATATATATATATATATATATATATATATATATATATATATATAATGTATTTAACACATTTAAATATTAGACTCGTACACAGGTCTAAGAAGCTTAAAAGAGTTAGACAGCAGCCTTATCTTTGATATCTGGATTACAGTACTGACCAATCGTACTTAATATTTGTTAAAGTGTACAGTTAAAGTGTATTTTTACTAAAGATTTTCGTTGTTTTTCTTATCTTGGAATTTTCTTACTCTCTGCTCCTGTGGTTTCGGACAAAGTAGAAATAAGAAGTGTTGTTACTATCAAGCTGTAAGTCGCTACTTTCGAGACTAAACGTGTGCACCAATTAAATATAGTGGTTAAACAAATTAGACGTATACTTTTACTCTCGTAATACATAGTTTTAACAGAACAGTTAATTAATAATATTTGTTGCTGTGCAACTTTAGAGATTAAGATGAAATTATACACACATTCAGAGGTCAGTGGTGTGTAGCTCGGAGCCATTTTCTAAATCAAATTATGCTTAGATATACGATAATAAAATATTAATCAAGTTCTCTTAGAAAAATTTATGTAAAAGTTCTGTAAAGTCTGTCTAGTAGTTTTTATGTAATGGTATATGGGTAACACATACACAAACATACAGACAGACATTATTAGATGTTATAGTATGTTATGTTATACTATTTTATAGTATAGATGATAGTTTTTAAAGTCGTATTTGATAATACGGGAGATGTTTGAAAAGTTTATTATTATAATATACGTATTCTACAGAGTTTTTTTATATTGAATATTCGTCATCTTAAGTTTAAAACAATTCTAAATTTGTTTAAAATTGTCCAAAAACTGTACAGAACAAAGCGAATATTAACAAAGATTTTTAAGAAATGTGCATAAAATGAATATAATGAAACGTTGCATAATTAAAAAGATGCAATATAACTATGGTGCTTTATATGATATCGTAAACAAATGTATACATTGTTAAATATACAGTTTTTCACAAAGTAACTGTCGTTACAAGCTGAAATCTTTTTTATATGTTTCAGTGAAGCCAGTGGATGTGACAATATTAAACAAGGAGAAGCAGATATCAGCTGATAAGAAGTACGAGGTTGAATGTAAAGCCACTGGCTCTCGACCTGAGGCAACGATCACGTGGTACAAGGGTAGCCGCCAGGTTCACAAGATTGCTAAGACAGTTAATCGGGCAAGTTTATTTCCAGTTCATTTTGTCATCTAAAAGTTTAGTATTTATTATACCTTTAGGTATTAAAAAGCCTTTATTACATACACTTTTAATTGTACGTCATTGTGTGTAAACTTGAATGTGTGTCAGTAATGACTTCATTATGGATAAAGACAGACCACTCCGGACATTAACGAATAACAACAATCTCAAGGGCTATCTTATTCATTTATATCTAGTAGAAGATTCCAAGGTGTGATGATTGCATATAAGTTTAATGACCGATTGACCTCGAAATAGTTTCAGGCATTTCAGCATCTATATATTTTTCAAATAGTATAATACTCAGATAACATTGGATACCAATATACATTAGAAATTATATCCAGTATATATAAATTAAAATTTTATTACATCACTTCATAAGTTTTTGAAAAGATTCAATCTAAAAATTTAAGTTTTTACGATTTTGCTTGTTTTCATCAAACCAAACATCACGTGAACTAAGTTCTTTTTTGCATTTATCATCTCTACAAGATCCGATATATTTTTATGTTTCTATATGGTGGAAGCTCATTGGGAACAGTCATAGCTCAGTTTTGAAAAGGTATAGAAAGAAATTAATATTGAATGCTTAAAATAACATTATACAATTAACGTAAACGTAACAATTCACGGTTTAAAAGTTCTAGAAATTATGTGTGTAACACGTTAGGCTACATCAGCAATATATTAACGCAATGCCAGATTGTTTAATGTTCCTCCTATTTCTGTTCAGCACTCTGACGACGAACACCAGATCAGCATGCTGTCTTTTATACCCTTGATAGACGATGATGGCAAGTATCTCACCTGTCGTGCTGAGAACACCGCCATCGCTGACGCTGCCATCGAGGACAAGTGGAGGCTCAATGTGCACTGTAAGTGTTGACAAATCAGCACAGTCGGTTTATGGAAAATAAGACGTATAATGTTGAATGAATTAGTATAAATCTCGATATCTCCTCTCTAAATTAAAAACATTTATTATTTCCTTGTTTGAGAATCCGTAACGAGATCTCACATAAACGAATGTTTATCAGTTACAAAACGTATTTGAACTATTATAATTTTATAACTGAATCAGAATATATTTTCACAAAGTCTTTGAGCAATACTAAAATTTAAAGTCCTGTTTAGCTTATTTGTACAACTAACCATATATTAAAAACGTCTTAGATACAAATAATGTTTGTTGCTATGTTTTGGTTACATCACAGACAGTTTTATTCTTGTCCTAACACTTATAAGATTGTCTCAATGTCGTGGTATGTGCGTAGAATAATTTGTCCACGCCCATATTAACGTTCATATTGTCAATGAATTCGATTGTTTTGGTAATTGAATATGATTCTATTGATAAGTTCCATTCTAATACTGAATAATACTGTGAGATCATGAGAAAGAGAGTAACTATCCCATATAAATTACATATATTCCATACTAACTGAGGTACATGATAGAAATATTTTATTAACCGCTTACAACACCAGAAAACATGAGTACTTGAGACAGAGTCTTGCTGAAGGTAACAAAAGTTATGCGGTGCATACTAAATATAAAACTAAGCTCACTTGGTAGATACTGGATATACATTTAAATATATGTAATTCTGTAAACACCAACATGTACCTAGTCGACCTGAAAAATCGAACCCGACAGAAAAAAAATTAATGTTTAAGGTTAGTTGCTCGTTTTAATTTGCTCTCCTCTCAATATTTTTATGAACATGCATTTTGGAGGTTTTAAAATCAATTATACAAATTTCAATATATCAATATAAATTTAATTAGTGATTATTTTATGTTTAACTCTTTAGCAGTAGAACTTTATGAAATGTAATTTTAAATTAAGGATTATTATTGTAATGTCACTTTAATATTTCTAATATACAAAAATATTTCTTAACCTGTATAAGACCACGGAGCTATTACAACAATAGGTTAGAGTAACTGCTTATTTCCTTCAGATTCTTTGTATATGTGATTTAATGTGTGACTGTGTGTCTACCAGGAGTGTATATTTAGAGATATATAGGAAAGAGTATTCTACTGTATACCATGCATTGGATAAATGTACTAGAGATCTGTATTAGAAATTACCGTTAATTAGTTGCTGGGGAACATCCAATTCCATATAAGGAACCCACATGTGTTTATTGAATGTAGACTACTGTCAAATATATTTTACATTGAATTGTATTTAGAATACACACCTTATGCAACTAAAAGCAATGTACTTATGAGAGAATATGTTTATATGAGAGCATTACACTATTTATGATAAAATTAATTAGTAGTCATTATATTACTTTGTGACATTTTACAGATATGCCCGTTGTGACTCTCAAAATGGGGTCCAGTCTGAATCCTGATGACATCAAGGAGGGGGATGATGTCTACTTTGAGTGCAATATCCGTGCCAATCCTAAAGCCTACAAGCTTGCTTGGTTCCATAACGTAAGTATATGAAATAATAACAAATATATGAATGAAAGGTAGTACTATAAATAGAGGAGTTTTATTATCCTTTCAATTGCAGGGCCAAGAACTACACCATAACGTGACCAGTGGGGTGATATTTGAGTGATCACAGTCTCGTGTTACAAGGGGTGACTAGGCAGACTGCTGGGGACTTTACCTGCCTTGCTGCTAACACAGAGGGCAAGGGGACTAGTAACCCTGTGGCGCTGAAAGTCATGTGTAAGTTATTGAGTACAATTAATCATAAGTAAGTTACATTGTCTTTGATGTGTAAATATAAATAATAACATCTAAGACGTGTAAGTGTGCATGCTATATTACATGAATGATATGGTTTATTGTATAGTTTATTAAAAATTTTTTTATTTATGTATTTATTTTTTCCCCGTTATAAGCTATACGTTTACTTTTTTTGGACTCCCTCGAATGTACAAAGGGTTTTTGTAGCAATTCATAATATACCTTGAAAATTTAAAAATGACAAAGCTTCTTTTGGACTCATCCAGCACTTTGATGGGTTTATTAAATATAACTGTTACTACATTGACCAAATCTACCATTTATGTTTATTGGAACAGTACATCTAAGGCCAGATATTTCAGCATTTCAAAGCTTTAAAGATAAATGTTACTGTTGACTGTTTTACCCCAAACACCTGAAATTGTATATTATTTAGTTACTAGTATATAAACTTTGTCTACTATGGAAATATATATATATACGATTGATTAGGTGTTAAAGGTGAGGGCATGATGTTACTTGCAAGACCCAGACGTAATAAATTACTTGTTGCTATAATATACTGAACACTAAACATTTAATTATTGTAATAGTGTAACCGTATATTGTACAGTTGTGCCAACCTGCAAGGAGGAGAGGGAGGAACTCTACGGCGCCCTGAAGCACGAGACTGTTCACCTTAAATGTGAAGTGGACGCAAATCCTCCAGTCGTAACGTTTCAGTGGACGTTCAATAACTCTGGAGAGCAGACGGACGTGCCATCCTCTCGGTACACTAGTCAGGGGACCGTAAGTCGCCTCAACTACACTCCTGTCAGCGACATGGACTACGGCACCCTGAGCTGCTGGGGTGCCAACAGTGTAGGACAGATGAGGGCGCCATGCGTCTACCAGGTGGTGGCGGCTGGTAAGTCTTATGTAAATTTTAAATTACATGTAAAAAGCTTATAACGGAATTGTAAATCATTTATTTGTAATGTAAAAGTTTTCAACGTTTTATAATAAAAGTAAATTAGTATGATATTGTTATTGCATATTTTTATATTCACTAATATTTGTTTATAAAGGCCACAATATAATTGTTTCAAAATTGAAACCAATATTCTAAAATTATAAAAAGGTAAAATATAATCGATCTGGAAAATTTAATAGCTAAATCACAATATTTAATCAATCAATCATAAATAATCAATAATCAATATCCATCTTAAATATGCCACCATTGCTATCTCAAACGAAACTAAATATACACAAAAGATAAAATAGGAGACTTAATTTACTTTTTAGACCAAATTACAAAATATAAATGTTTAATTTCATAACTGTGTCCCCATTTTCCAATATGGTTATGTACCAACCTGCACATTCTTGTAATCTTTTACATGAAATCGCATTCTTAACCTATTTAAGTTTGTTTTGTTATATATTTTTCTATGCAGTGTTTTAAGTCAATCACTATATCGATCAACTATAGCCTACTAAAGTTTTTTTCTCAGGTTTGCCTCATATCAACACCACTGTAAGTGATTTCATTAGGTCGTGTCCAAGATCATTGAATAGACATTAATGTAATTAATATACCACAACTATATTGTAAAGAAAGGAAATACTCATGTCATTGATATAAAAACAATCACAGCCTACATGAAAATATGTACTATGTCATGTTAATGTCTTGTCGGCTATATGTAAAGTAGACTAAGGTATATTACCGATTTTTTTACTCAAAAACAACAAGGAACACGTAATAAAAACGCCTTGTTGTTTTATTATTTTTTAAATTATTTTCACAATGATTCTTACAAATAACAAAACATAGATTTTCTTAAAGAAATTTAATAGATTAACGCACTTAAACAAACAGGCTAAGAAGAAAATTACAACGAAAAAATGTTAATACATTATTTGTGTTAAGAGTCTTCCAAATACTAAAGTGATATAGTTAGAACATCTGAATATTGTGTAAATCACCGGCTCCAATAATAAGCACTCCAATGATTTAATAAACACTCGGATGTCATATTGACTTGGTTGAAATTGGTTTTCCTTCAAAGCACCAATAGTTGCTACGCTTTGGAGTAAATTATATAATAATGATAATATTCTGCAGGCCGCCCCTTTCCCCTGCTGAACTGCACTGTGACTAACCACACAAGCGACTCACTGCACGTCGAGTGTCTCGAGAGTTTCGATGGTGGGCTGCCGCAGATGTTTCTCATGGAACTACTGGAACTGCCGGAGAGGACCCCTCGCTTCAACGTTACTGTGACGAGAGCTCCACCTATTTTTGAGATCTATGGTATAGAGTCGGGCGCCAGCTACCAGGTCAACTTGTACGCACTCAACGCCAAAGGTCGCAGCGACCCTGTAACCCTGGAAACTGTCACTTTCAAAGGTGTTGCCAAGTATATTGGTTAGTATTTGATGTAACAGTTTGCTCTCAATACGTACCTTAATAATGCTATTGTTGTAAGAATTTTTTTTCAAAGTCCAGACTGTAACAAGCCTAACAGAGTGTAGATTTGAATAAGTGTAGTCTATATTACACGCTTTTGTTCTTATGAAAGCCTCTATAGAAAAATTTACATAGTGCCTATAAATAAAGTACAATGACAGGAAAATGTGGCCGTATTTAATGTGGGTACAATTACTATGTCACTTTTTTCGTTCCGCTCTGCATGTACGCATAAAATATGGCTAAACAAATATTTCTTCTGATATAATTATGTTTATGAAAAAACATTTTATAATCCTATATTTAATAAAAAATTCAGACATTTTTCCCACCAGCCAAAATGTTAGGGCATACGAGTATTTCGTTTAGTAATCAAAAGAATATTGGTGTAAACTTTCAGTGCAACGGAACCATCTGGATTCCGAAAAACTGTTTGTATCTAAGAGTAAAGTGAATCACATCAGGAGCAAACTAAGGAATATCACGACCTAAAGTTCCACCTTGCTGCAAGACTTGCAACTATTTTATCTCTTACTCATTAAATGTCCCTAGTCTTAAGCCCGCTTGTGTCTGTATCTATACGACCTCAGACAGCTAGTGATCTCTACCTGTAAGAAACATTTTCGGTGATATATGCATATAGTTCTACCTAACCAGTAGAACCCTACATTCTCTCACATCCAGTTTATAGTAATTTCCAGCCTTCATGGTCTTCAGGGCCTCTTAGCCTCTAGGTCTAAGCCTCTTGAAGCTCTCAACTAATAGGGAGCACTCTAATTTGCAGCTTGTGAAAGCTACAATCTTTAGTATATGTATGCTTGGTTTCTAAAAGTTAGGTTCTGATCTTTATACGCTCCTGGATCTGAAAGTTTACATTTAAAAATTCTAACTTCTGGTTGTTCTTTTTTTGACCTGCTGGAGTTTAGAATCGCCCTATGTCTGAGTTATAGGGTGTTGTATAGAAAAAATGTTCAGTGAATTATAATGCTACGAAATCGTGGAAACAGCTATGAAGTTTCTGTTTTTAAACGAAAATACATTCAATTATTGTAAGATTTATTAGTCTAAACAATCAATATTAAACTGGAATTATCGTTTTGATAATGTGTATGTTAGAGTTACTTCATGTCTTACATAATTAAGGCATAAATGCATTTTAAATCCAAGTGTAGGCCATTAAAGAAATAAAATAAAAATTCTGAAAGTCATCCACAATTTACATCGTTCAACTTTCTGAAGTTTAAATCTGAAATGATTAGGAGGCTTAATTAAATCGCTAACTGTACATTCCTGAGATCAATTTCTGGTGTTAAAACTGTGTTTTGGTCCAAGATCGGAACATGGGTACACGTTACAAAACTAGAGGTACTGAACACTTTGTAATCCAACTACATGTTAACATAGCACTGGTGAATGAATGTACCCAAACGCTCTGCGGGCGCAATAATTTAATACAATTAATACAATAATAGTTAATACAATTAATGTGTTAATACAATTTAGTATGAGATTAGCGAATAAGTAACTACTAGGTTAAACATTTTATACACATTTACTTCTGAACGAATCTGAACGCCTTTGATTTTTAATTAGCTCAATTCTGGATTATATAGTTGATTGTATATCCGTGTGATCGTGACTTGTATAACGAGTGATTGAATAAAAGCGGTTAGACGAAGATTATTTTATTAGCATTTGAAATTAAAATAGGATGTACAACAGTCAAACTGCAATAAATCACTATTGCTATTACTATGATCATTTTTTGAGAATGGCTGTGCCTTTAAAAATGTTACGTGACTGCTAATGAACACGTTCCTGACTGCCCTCAGGCCCTGTGACAACTGTGACGATCACTCCTGTGCTGACATGCCTGCTGGCTACTGCTGGGGCGTTGCTGCTGGTCACTCTGTGTGTGGCTGCCGCGCTCTACCGCCGAAGACAGGCGCGCCGCCGCCCAACCGTCAAACTGGAGTCACTGGACATGGACGACACCCTGAGCCACGGCGCTGTTCTCATTACCGCCAACAACACTGCTCCCTCCCCCGCTGACGAGACTGATCCTGACATCATTCCTAACAAATATGGTGCATATTTATATTTTACAAGACACATTTTTATATATATTTCGACGTATTTCTCGATGGAAGGTTTTTACTTCGTGACGTATTTTTCAGAGAGGAGGCCTCTGAAGGGATTCATGAAAATTTACAAGACGCCTCCGCAGCGGCGGAGAAAAAAGGACGGGAGTGAGGAAGGAGATTTCGTCTCAGAGACTGACGATGTCGAGACTACGCTTAACCACCTTCATGCAGCCAAAGAAAACATAGCTAATAACACCCATGTAAGCAACCAAAAGTAAACATTTAAAAGTTTATATTTAAGTATTTAAATTATATGTTTATTTTTAAGGCCAATACATTGATGGAAAATGTCATTTAGTTCACTTTATAAAATTAGTATTTATAAAACGAGTGATTTGGTTGACTATCTAACCTTCAGTTTATACAAATGCTCAACATTACAAAGATCTATAATAACTTTATACCACCGTATTATATAGACTGGTGGCGTATGCGTAATGTTTTATTCACTGTTGAAATGTTTTAAATATATACAGCAACTTTTACAGTTCATTAAAGTATACCTCTATATTTATAAACTTTTCTAAAAAGATTCTTATCGTTGTAAATTACCATAGCCATATAATATACAGTATTCAATTGTTGATTGTGTCACTGTCACTATTTATGTAAGGCTACAAACCAAATCTTTACATATGGTTGTGTTATAATAAACCCTATATGCAAACAAATTTGATATCAATCTGTTTTTTGTATGCTTAGCACTAGCTCAGCCTAACCACATGTGAAGCTGGATAAGTTAAATTTGTGTCTGCCCGTTTCCCTTTCTCACTATCCGCATGATATCTCAAGAATGGACTGTATTATAAACTTGATATATATTACCTGAAGCTTTATATAGACTTAAATATTCTTTAACTTTTGTTGTTAAATGAATATTTGTTTCCTCATTTATCTCGTATATTATAAGTTGGATATTTGGTTTACAGATTGTCAATAACTGCAGTACGCTGAGGGCACACAAGGGGGTGACAGCATCCAGTCCAGTGGGAAGCGTACCAGTGTTGACCCGCCCCAACCATGTCCATCCCCCCACCACTCTGGGTCCCGCCCTTAACCACGCCCACCCTCCAACCACTCTGGGCCCCAACCATAACCACAAACTGGGTCCCGAAGTCGTTACGGCCTCGCACAGAATCCAAGAAAGCTGTATATAAATGTAGCTCTTTTATATTTGTAAATATCTTAAATATGTTTCAAATAAAACTGTCGAATTATTATTATAACTTATATTATTATTATTATCCCGAGTAAGCCTTAGTATGCTAAACATCTTAAACCAGTAAATACACTTTGGAGTGTAGATTTGGTCATGTAGATACTAATAATTTAGTGTAAAACATGTACAACCACAAATTTACACGTAGCCTATAAAGACAGAAGAGGTTTCTCAAGATAGAAATGTTTCGTGTAATAGATTCACCCAGAACATTTTCATTTTCATTTTCATTTATTGAGTCAACGGTAAACCATTTCATACATATCAAGTAACAGATGGCATGCCAGACATTAACAAATCCAAATAAGTACCTATATATCGCCAACACTTAATTGTAGATAATAGAAAACAATGTTATAAAATATCCAAAGTTTAACATAATATACATATAAATATTAACACCTACATCAAAATAAGTATAAAAATCGATTAATTATAAATAATATGAAAAATATTAAATAACAGCTGAAGTTTAATTTACCACCTATTAATAAATAACTAAAAATACCACCTAATAAAATAATCATTAATAAATAATACATTTACCACCATCCAAATAAATAACAAAATAATTTAATTATAAATAATAAGAAACATCATTAGGTAACAACCAAAGCACATATCACAGAATTGAAATCAAAATATTTAATCACGGCTCAATTTTGTATGGCTCTACAATGCACATTAAATAAGGTTCTGCAAGAGATCTCCGGACAGGGATTTGCTTGAGGACCCAAAGAACTCAACACCACCATTTTACTATGTTTCCTTTCCTCGTCATTCTTGGAATACAGTGTGGTGGGCGTAAATAGAAGACATAGCACGCGCGCGCATGCAGAAGATGTCTTGGGAATTCGAAAATCAATTACAGACAGGAGATTCGGGCAGTCAATGAGTCCATTAATTTATCTTGTGCAGGCAGTTACGAGATCAGGCTATCTCTCTTCTTCTTTCAAGAAGGGGCAGCCCCCAGGAAAGTCCCGTCCAAGAAGACAATCGACAGGGTACGTCAAGGTATTTGATAGGCAAGTTTGCACCCCAATTAGCCAACAAAATCATTAGCAAACATAAGATATTTAGACGCAAATGACACTACATATGTCATTGATAAACAAATTAAATAGTAGAGGCGCTAGGTTGAGAGCCCTGAGGAAACACCCGATGTCACCGGAAACAGGCCCAGAGAAGGAACCTGCAAACCTAAAGTATCATTTTTCCCGATTTATTTAAGTAACTAGAGAGCCACTTAAGAAGAGAACCAGCCACTCCATAACCCTCAAGTTTTAGCCAATGAGGAGACCATGGTTTATCCTATCAAGGCTATTCGTAGAAATCCAGCATTATACAGTAAAACTTGATGTTTATTGGAGAAAGAGGATATTATGTAGTTTATCTAAGGAGACATGAGATAGATTGGTTGATGTTGACTTTCCACTGCGGAAACCATGTTGCTCATCGACTATCACCTGTTTGAAAACAAATGCATGTCTATCAACTACCAACTCCCTCAAAGGACTTTTGCCATTACCAGATTGAATAGCAATAGGGCGGTAGTTTTCTACCGTTCAACCTACTGCGCAGACTATTAGAATAGGCGTTATGTAAGCTGACCATTCAAGTTTGCTGGAAAGGTCCCATTGGCAAGTAACAAGTTAAAGTAAGTCGAGAGATGTGGAGGACAAAACTGAGCTACAGTACCTCAAAACTGCTGGTGGTATTGTGAATCTGGTACTCATACCTTTGTTTGGATCAAGGTATTAAGTTTTTCCTTTCCACTTGCTGGGCAGTAAAAGTTAGACTACTTACATTCAAGTTGGTACCAAAATCGAACGAGTAACCAGCAGCACTGTATTAGAGTACACGATGAGAAAAATTCAGCGAAAAAGTTCACATTGGAGACTGGGGTGTCCTCACTTCTTCTACTACTTTTTACATTGACTCTTCTTGGACCTAAGTCCGAGTAAACAAGACTATGTACTGTGACTGGCCCAACCCGACACATCTACGTCCCTTTAACCGGGTAGCCAAAACAGATTGCAAAAGTATGCACAGGTGCACTGCAACTATAGCTTATTTCTATCTGCTCAATCTAGTAAAAACAACAGATTTGAAGCTAAACAAGTTTTTAAACCTAGAGAGAAAACCATGTTTGAGAGAAAACCACTTTTAAAAACTATTAAAGATTTCATAATAAGTTGTATTAAGTACTGTATTTTCAGTGAAAAGCGCTCTAAATGTTCTTTGAACAATGTCACCACTACAAGAGTGCCGCTGAAATTCAAATATTTCAACTCATTATAAGATTAGAATAAATGTACTACTAATTTTCGGCAAAAAAGTCCATTTTTTTTATACTTATGGTGCGTTGTAGTGCATTAATTTGTGATTGCAATGTTGTGAAATACATTTCTATATTTAATCTTTTATTGAATGTGTAATTTATTTATTGTTTAATGCCTGCACAGAACCTCTGAGCTCGAAATTTGCTCCTAGGAAATTCACTCACAGTTAGACTGTCATGTGTATCTATATAAATACAAAAGTGCTCTTGATCAGGCTGTAAAGCTTTAGGGACGATAAAAGCGATATTAAAAGAATTTTCATTTCCGTATGTGTTTTTTTAAAATTTCCTTTGTTTCTAGTATAATAAAAAGTGAATTTTTGTTGGAATACAATCTTGAGATGTGTACATAAGATGGCAGTGATCAGTTTCAATTAAGTGAATAGGTTTTAAATTAAGTGTTGAGAGATTTTGCAGTCTGAAAGTTGTTTGGCAGCTCAAAGCGAAAATATAAGTCCAAAAACGTCAAGAATGGCAAGGAAGAGCAGTTTTTTAATGCAGAAAAAGATAAGGACCAGATTATGAAGCAGAATGGTAAAAATTTAAGTTGGTGTAGGTTTTGATTCAGTTGGCCCTAGATTTTCTTTGTAATTTTTGAAACATTTTTGTTTTGCTCACATATTCCCATTTATTTGAAAACGGCTGGAGCATATTGAAACAAAATGTTTACCACTTATAACATACGTCTCCCTTCATGAATTTCTTCTAAAACTACGATTTTTTTGTAAATGAATTAGAAATATAATTTTTTGATCTAGTTTAAAATTTACTTTTTCGCATTAACGACAACTTCTAAAAATAATATTCTTTAAAAATATTTGACCCCCCCCCCCCCCCCTATCAATCCAATTATCCTTTTTAGAACAATAATATTCCCCACACTCCCCTCCCCCCTTTTTTACTAGATAATTGTCCTAATGCAGCATACAATTTGTGGCAAAAATTGTATTACTTTGACTTTAATACTTTTCCGATAGAGAAGAACGGGATTAAATATTGATAACTTAACATGTTCGCTAAGCCTCTTTGAGAGCGTACATTATCCCTTAACATTAACTTTTAACCCTAATATTTTTTCAGTTTACTGTAATTTCTTAATAAGCTACGTGTGTTAAGTCATGTGTTTAGAGTCTTGTACTATTGTACTCAGATTTTTACGCACTGTAAGATATCCCATACGAAAATACCATTTTTCAGCGATTGACCGTAATAGTAAAACTTTTGCCCAAATATTTAAAGGTAATTTATTAGAAAACAATACTTTTTAATAGTTTACTAAGTAAGACATTTACTTAGTAAGAGAAAAAGTCAATAAATCTTTTTAAATGAGTATTGAGTTTACTCAATGAAGAATCAATTGTTAACCGAGATACTACTACATTCAATAAAACAGACCATTACTATAAGACAAGAACCAACATTGATTAATGCAAAACACAAACTACTGTAGTCGAACGATAGGAATGGAAATTAGGCTACTCTATCGGATTGGGTAAATACAAGATTTCATCATTACTCATCAATCAGCTCCTAGAATCACTAGACCGCCCTTAGTATGGGCCCAGGAGCGACAAGCATTCTACTGGTTAGTGAACGCCAGGCTGAGGATGTAGCTAACCGCAATGGTGCCCGTCTCATTTGCTCTGCCCGCATTATGGACATCTAAAAAAGGAAGTGATGAACCCATTGCAGTGCAACGTCTATGCAGTACTTATCCCATATTCAATAATATACATTCTAAACGAAAATATAAAAAGATTGGATCTTTATTAATTTCATCTTTAAAATTATTCATCCAGGGGCGACATAATGTCATTCACCAACTAAAAATAAGGTTGCAAAAGGCTGATTTGAAGTTTGAAATTGTTCTTAAGGCCGAAATCAATGGTCGCAAGGAAGACGTAATAAATATTTTGCCCGTAGTCTAATTGCCCGCATTTTGACATCATAGCAAATAAAAGGATTATTACTAATACATTATGTATTGTTAACTATTATTGGGACACATTTGCAGTGGCACGCTATGCAGTACTTCTACGCAAAGCTATTAAACAAAAATTTATGGTTTATTACCTAAACGAATGTTCTTAATTGATAAAACATATAAGTGGATCCTATCCTTTGTAATTATTTTAATAAAACTGAAGTAAATTTGAAAAGATTATTCATCTACGCAAAGGCTAAAATTAAAGATCACAACATATAAATGGTATCGAGAGGTTAGAGCTAATAAAGTAGTGAACGATAGGATGGAAATTAGGCTACTCTATCGGATTGGGTAAATACAATTTCATCATTCTCATCAATCACTCCTAGAATCTCTAGACCGCCCTTAGTAGGGCCCAGGGGCGACATAGCCTAAGCTGGTTAGGCCAGGCTGAGGTGAGCTAACCGCAATGTGTGCCGTCTCATTTAATTGCCCGCATTATGACATCTAAAAAAGGAAGAGATGAGCCCATTGCAGTGCACGCTATGCAGTACTTCCATATTCAAAAATATACATTCTAAACGAAAATATAAAAAATTGGATCTTTATTAATTACATCTTTAAAATTATTCATCTCCCATAATTCATTCCCCAATTAAAAATAAGGTTGCAAAAGTGTTTGAAGTTGAAAATTGTTCTTAAGGCCAAATCAAAATGGTCGCTAAGGAAGACGTAAAAATATTTTGATGTAGCCTAAACACATGTTGCAACATCATAGCAAAGTTCAAAAGCATTACTATTACATTATGTATTGTTAGCTATTATTGGAACTTTATTGTTGAAGTATTGCCCTACAACTTACTCTACGCAAAGCTCAATTAAACACAAATTTATGGTTTATTTTCTACAGTAAAGCTTTAACTGTTCTTACGTTGTAAAACATACGCTTTTTAAAAACTTGATCCTTTCCTTTGTACCATATTTTAATAAAACTAAGTAAATGTGAAATAATTCCTGGTTGCGCAGCCTGGCGATGAAGGTTACAAGTAACCCCAGATGCGCAGTACACATGAGTCAGTCAAGTATACTAACCACTAATAAACAAAACCGGATGAGGCGTTTTGTACTGTGAAAACGGCCAAGGTCACACTAGATTTACTGGCTGTGCTCCTCATGACGGTACAGCGAAGGGCGGCAGCGACACAGCTCTCCGTAACAGTGCGTTGTAAATCGCGCCTCGCGCTCGTTACCGTTTCGAAGTATCGTTACCGTGTTTATTTACCTCTTAATTGGGTTATTTTTAACGCGACATTATACAGGCTAGTTATAAGCGTATTAACCTACTAAGCTCTCGGTTTGTTTTCATATAAAAAGAAATGTGAATGAAGTAACACACAACATTGCTTTTTAAAACGAAAGACATTGTCACGTAAATAGCTGTTTTTATTATACGTAAGTAGGTTATACAACTTATGGTTATGGAAGAACGTATTGTATATAGGCCAGAAACGTGCTTGCACGTTGTTGTACAAAAGTTAAACTACCGTATAAATAAATGGGGTAACGGTCATTGTTGAGAAAGTAAAGATTACAGTAGGATACCTTTTTTACTTACAAACTATCTTATTTTTTTAACTGATCAAGTTTCCTATTCTTAACATACTTTTTCTCATTCATTATCAGAATGGTCTCTCGGTTTTTTATATTTTTCCATATTATATGGCAAAAAGTGAGTGCAGACTTCATAGCGAACACATTAGAATTTATATTACATCCCTCATAATTTTTTCTTGGTAACACGTTTTGTTCACCACTTTGTAAAATCGTAAATTATTGAATCATGCATGCCTTTCATTAAAGAATTTTATGCACACGACATTGCATCTTTCGGAGAAAACATTAAAAAGTATCTAGTAATAATTACTTTTATGACTTGGTTCGAGCGTTTCTGTGACATAATAAGGACCTAATTCAAATATTATTACCTTGAAATGTAGTCTTTCTCTTTATTATTAAAATTCTTTATCTTACACATTGCTGTAATATAATGAGACATGTAACCTTGCACAAAACGTTACTCATTTCAATTTAAATTAAGTACACAACTGTTAATAAAAGCATAGGAGCTGTCCTCTCAATACTGCTACAGTGACTGATGATACACAAACACGTGCAGGTTGCAACTCCTTGCCAATCAGCTGAGCTGTGTCTGGACCGCCTGGCTAAATGAAGAAGCGCGTCAAGAACCGCCTGGCTGCAGCACAGCAACCAGTGGGGTAAAGGTAGTAAAAATACAGTTTTCCGAAGTGGGAATTTTAATAATATAATAATAGATTCTCTTCTTAAATCAGCTGTAAAATCATAAAGCATTATAATTTATTCGCAAAAAATATTATCTTTTATTTATCCATTTTCATTTGCAGTTTAATAACGAAAACAGTTAATGAACTTATGCGTAGTTTTAAAAGTTACTATACAAACCCAATAATATTTAAAACTGCTTTTAAAATATTTTCCAATAATATCACATTTAAAATATGTATAAATGCATTATTTGTGTGAAAATGTTTTATACCATTTGTTTTCATAAGAAATTAAAAAAATAAGTAAATAGTTTTTTAATAACTTCCAACAAAAGACTCCGTTAAGCTCCAACGTGGCTTAGCAATTTGTGTTGTGTACATTCGAGAAACTGATGTTTAAGTTTCAGCTGCCAATATTTGCTAATCCGGACTCTGCAATTTATATTGCGTATTAAAAATGAGAGTTCATCCAGTATATTGACTTATTAAAACGCGTGGTTGTTTATAATATTATCTGAGGCTTATCTTTATAGCCTTTGATCCGTTCCGAACAGTGGGGTCGGTGAACCGAGAAAATCTACCTGAGTATTAGTTGAGAGGGACGCAGTATAAAAGTGGTTTCTATAACTTTCTGCGATGGAAGCAACAAAAATACGAGTACTATATAGTGCTCTGTGCGAAGTGATTTTTTTTATAGTGAGCAGTATGTGTCTAATCATTTTCCGGAATAATGAGAAGATCGAATTTCATTGTTGAGTTCCGAAATTAAAGAACAGTTCATACCAAATGCCATCAACGAGTTGTACCGTAAATTAGTTAATTAAATTTAATACAATGTAAATTTCGCAACCTAATCAGCCAGTATAATATAATATTATTTTACATCCAATGTTCTGGAACTAAATTATTGGGCGGAGTAACTACCTAATTGGCACGCGTATGAATTTTTTCTTCTAACCCTTTGTAGCAGCCCAACTACGTAACCGATCAGACCTCGCGCGCTTTGTCCGTAAGTAAAATTTATCTTTTCGTATTATTAAATTAGCCCTTTGATGCCAAACGTATAAAATGAATGTAACGTAAAGTAAAGATGTGAATAGTAAAGTAACTTACCCTTGAAGATCTTTAATTTGCTTGATGGAGATAGATAAAGGTTGTGGCGTCGTCCTTATGGCGACGAGCACGTTGTTATAAATAGTAATTTGTATCATTAAATGGCTAATACCGTCGCGAATTTGTTTTAGGCGAGTTTACGTAGCTGATGTATCTCACGTGTTGTTTGAATAGATGGCTACCACTTCCCAACTCTACTCCTCTTCTAGAAATAACCGTTCTTAGACTACAGCTTCAATGTCTCGTGCCAAGACGCCGACACCCGGGTTGTGACTCTACCTATTGCGAAGGGAAGTGAAATATTATTGTTTTATAAAGTAAAACGTCGTACGCATAATTCAATAGAACATTGGATATTTTAGGCCCACCTAGAAGATATACTTTTTAGTTATTATATTCTAATTGGCAGCAACGTGGCATTACATAACTTTTCCTTTACCATCTAAAAGTGGTGCTTTTAAGTTTTCGTAATTAAACTGAACTTATAAGTAAACTTTGTATTTCTAGTATTTATTACTACGACCTCAGAAGTCACCACCCCCATGTGTTATCGTCATACGGTACAGAGGTAAGGAAGTTTCTCACAATAAATAGCTTTTTCTGAAGAAATACAGTGATTTTACTGAGGTTGGAAGATGAGTTTACCATACATTTTCTATATAGTAGTGTAGACGGGAGTTCCTTTAATCCAGTTGGTAGACAAAGACAGTTTCTCTGAGAACGGGGGAAGGAGTCGGTGAAGTAAAATGTAAAACATTTCAACACACAAGCAGAGCCTAATTGATACTGCAGCTTCTTTATCAAATATAAATGTTTACAGTAATAATCTTTCTGCCACTACTCCTCCAAGCTAAGGTAACAGGGTTTAGTACCAGATAATAAGGGCTGCTACAAAAAACGCTAAACATAAAATATTTCCAAAAGCTATTAAAAAAAAAAAAACTGAACATGTATTGAACTGAAAACGAAAGCTATGGCAATGTTATCCCGTAAAACACTGGCTGAAATCCACATCCATATGACATAACAATCCCTGAAACCTCATCGAAAATTTCGTCACAAAATTTACTCGATCACACAGTGGAAAGGATTTTTAAAACAAAAACTGAAGAGGTTTTGACATGCTGATCGGAAAGTATGGTTTTGACGGAACCACTGGCCAGAACGAGTTCAGTCAAGCGTTTTCTGGAGAATTTTAACAAAAAGCAAAAAGTTATACGAACGGATACATGACATCGTACCTTTACCAATAACTTGTTGAAAATGATGACGATTCCATTTAAACAAACCCTGGGCTTGTCGATATTGTATTGATAAAAAGAGACGCCTAAACTAATTAGAGCTGAAAATGAGATATGAAAACGAAATTAAAAACCTATAAGAATTAAGACTAAACTCTAGCACTCGCACTACCATAATACGATATAAACTGTATCTACGATGATGGATGGAAAAGGGGCCCAATTTATTACAGATATACCTTCTCCCATATGTTATTCGTACATTGGAAATGATTGTCTCACTAAAGTTAAACGAAAGTCTCAAATATTAGGCTTTAAAAGTTGGAATTTCTCTTTTCTACGTAAGGATCAAATTTATGCAATGTGTGTTTCACGTAAGTAAAAATCTAAAATTCAAGTCCAATTCAAGGACCAATGCAGTAAAAATCCAATTAAATAGACTGAAAAGAAGCGAATTCAAATTTAACTCAATGGTGATCTTGGTATTAAGGTTGACTCTCAAGCAAGGCTACAGCTCTAGAAACACATTTTCTGTAATCCCACCATTATGGTTTCAGTAACCGGCTTTTATACAAAACCTGATCCATCAACTTCATACAGTTTTTGAAGTTATCAACAACAACAGTCATCAGAATAACGTGTCAGCATTTGCATTGCATGTAGAAAAAAGGCTGCATTCGCTGTGGGTTTATACCAATAGTATGGACATTTCCGCTATGACACATAAATCCAAAAATAATTTACTCCGCAGCTATTCCAATTGGGTTACTTCTGACAGAAGCGAGAGAAAGAGCAAGGATTGTAAGTACTTCCGAACCACAACAATAGAAAAACATCCAGAATTCACAAAAATGAAAATATTTTCCATAATATATTACAGTCTTCTGATATACAAATAATTATTTTGCGACAAAAGACAAAGAGAAAGGGGGAAAATCTTGTAGGATATACCCCAAGTTTACTAAGATCTGTTTTTTTATACTTTACACAAACATACGTACAGGGGACCCTTCAAAATATTTGTTGTGCTATCTCTATAAGTATTTTAGGCACATTCAATTCTTTCTTTCACGCTAAAACTAATTTCTTCATCAACTTAATAGTTCTATTCTAGACTTTTAGTATTTTTAGCGGTTGAAAAAAGAATTTTAACTTTAAACTTATTTATATATTTCCATCTTCAATATGTAAATTTGTAAGAGGTTGTTGTCACAGTACTAATAGTATTACGAGTCTCGAGGTCAGATAGTTCCCAAATTAACTGCGGATCGGTTTAAATAATTGAAAAGAAAACCGGATTATTTTTTTTTATTTAAAAACGTTGTTAGAACAATGACTAATATTAGAAGTATCTGCGAGCAGTAAAATACACCTATTTCTTAAAAATTACAAATGTAATTAAATCCATAAGTAGTTTATACCAAATATGTAGTGCTTAATACTTGTGAAACGATTTTCTACAATTATTTTTATGTCTAATAATATTAAATAAACACAATTGCAATCAGAATCACTTAAAATTCATTTAAAGCCATGTGTTTATTGAGTTATTAGCGAACGCAAAATTAATAAGTGAAACAATGTACGTAAACAGAACAGAGGGCAGCAAGAGCAGTGTGTAAACGGTGGGTTGTCTCGTTTTCTTGCCCTTCGATGGTGGGGAACTGACATGGACTGTCGCGGCGGACCGTTTTCGCCCCTTCAGTTAATGATCATTGAGAGTTTGAGAATCAAACTTTACTATTTTTGTTTGTCAAAGGAGATATCTTTCGAAATCACTCAAGACGATAATACTACCAGTTCTGCAAGTTCTCCAAGTTGCCCTATTTCGGTTACGAAAATAAATTATTGCATCTAAATATATATAAAGTTTAGTCACAATAAATTTAGTAGAATATTAAATATAACATTGGATAATGTAGTCTGTAAGTTAAAGTTTTATTATCATACATAAATTATATATTTCGTCACTTTGTGCTATATACTCCAAAAACTTTATTGCATTGTAATAAGAGAAACAATTTAATTTTAAATTTAGAGACAACCAGATGGACGTTGTAATAATCAAGGAATTAATTCGTCCCATAGAGTTCTGATACTATGTCAAGACTGTATAATCTTTCAAAAGTTTTAACGAATTATTCTAATCATTTAATTTAATTTATTCGTTCTAATGCTTTGAATTAAATAAAACGAAGATGTATTTATCAATAGAACTTAAATTTCAAAACATAATTATATAATGTTTGGAATGAAAATATCTCTGATTAACGCTAATAATATTTTGGCCATTGGCCGATGATACTCAATCTATGGATTAATTACGAGTGTAAGTTCCAATTTACTTTAAAATTCAAACAAGCACAACCATGCACAAGGATATATTGAATTGTCATGGTTTGCAATGTTAACATATGTATTCTTAAATTTCACTATGTTGGTTGCTTCACGTTATTAAATATTAATTCATTATAACAACAAGGTTTCAAAGAATTATTGTTTCAATTAAACAGCAGATTTAGTTGTACTCCTGGGTATCCAATATTTAAATATTTACACATGTAATAAATAAATTAACATAATATTTAAAACTCAAATCTACGTTTAGGCACTACCACACAAATGATGTTGAAATGATACAAGTTAAACCAAGTATTTTGAGTGTTAAAACAAAATTTCAGAAATTGCAAACAGAACACAGTTGTAGATACCTACCAATTTAATAATTACCAGAACAGAGGGCAGGGCAGACTGGACCCTCTTGTTTATTTATCAAGTCCGCCAGTTTCCTTTGTTAGGATCCTGGCCAATCTAATTTTCATCTCAGTCATCATATGACTTTTCTGCTGATGTACTAGGTCCAACTCACCAATTGCATAAATGAAGGATTTTGTACTAGAAGCGACGTGATGTAGAATTTGTATTTTACATTCTGTATCTAAACAGTCGAAGAACAAACATCAATCTGTTTAATGTTACAAATAATGTTTCTGATATAGACCTTATTACATAAATCCCTTATTTATAGACATTCTTAGGAATGGTTTCCGCTTTCTTAAACAGTACACACACAGCACACGACTTATGTAAAATAGGAATAATAGAGTATTATTTTGGTTACACTAACACATAATGGCTAGGTATATGCTCTAGAAATCGTGTAATAGAGTGATCGAGTAATTGGACGATTTACCCACAGTGTCTTATATTTACTCACACTGCCAATGTAGTATCAGTATTGGCACTCATTTTATATATATATATATATATATATATATACATATGCAGGCTATAATTAAGCCTAAGTCAGCTATATAATATTCCAGAGTTTTTCATTTTTCTGTAACTCAACAAAAATTTCCATCCTACATTTATATAATATCTGCTTGAGAAGGAGCTGCAAATAAGACTTACGTTTATAAGTTATTTAATCTTCACTTACTAGTCGACTTTAAGCCTTTATCTACCCTAAACATTTCGTTTCGTCCAGGATTTAAATACCTACTCGATTTGTAATTTACAAAATATTGAATACTGTATTTTTTGTTTCACAATACTACCAATACTACTATTAGACAGTAAAAAACAAAACATTAATACAGATATATAAATATAAATATATATATATATATATTTATATATATATTTATATATATATATATATATATATATATATATATATAATATATATATATATTGTATTTAGAACTGATTATTTCAGTCATTCATGAAGTCCAAAATACTAAATACTGAGCTTAAACATACTTCAAATTACATCTATCATCAATTAGTTACATCTATCAAAGCAGCAGTATACATGTTTTTTGTTGATTTATATTACTAAATAGTTTGAATTATTGAGAATTTAATTTTATCAATCATTCAAAGATCAGTTGGTTATTCTTCAAATATAATATTTTGAAGATTTATTATAATTCTCAATTGAATATTTAATAATTGAATAGATATTTTTTGTATCACATATTAAAAATACCCAGTACAAGATTAGAATCTTTTAAATATATTTGTAATTAACACAACAATCAAGTAGGCTACTGGTTAAACTAACTCTTGGCAAACACGTAATAACAGTTAGATAAAGCTGGTAATTATGATACAGTAGAATGATTCTCAAGTAACTCAAACAAGGATGGAAAGTTTAGTAAGCACAATTGCAACGCAGATCCTGTTTGCTGCAGAATTACGTAACCTAATTATAAGTTTAAGGGTTGGAGTTATTGAGTTCTTTGGGTAGATCATTATAATTAAGGACCTCTAACTTCAACAGATATTCAACGATAAAATTTTATTCATTTGTTATTCGTCATTTGGTGTAATATTTTACTATTCATAACTTCTTTTATATTTATAAAATATTATAGAGAAATATTTTTATCCAAAACTTTTAAAGTAAGTAATATATTTTGTCGTTTTGTTTTCGAAAACTTAATGTTCTTGAGATGAGTACTTGCATTGGTTTTTTAGACTGATCTATGTGATTTTGCCTAAATTCGATTAATGGTATTTATTATGGTGAATGTATAATTGAATATATTTAAATATATAATTGAAAATTGGTGAATTTATAAAATTAATTTCAACGCTTGTCTTTTAACTTAAGTCAAAAAGAACAGTATAATAATACAATATCATGCTTACATTCCATAACCACATTTGTTATGTGTTTGTGTTATGTTAAATATAAATTTTATTACAAACAAAGATCAGTATAAATTCATTAGCTGAGCATTTATGAAAAATATTTCTCGAAGGGCGGAAAAATGGTTTATTCTGGATGTCTGTCCGTCGGCGATACATCGAAAAAAATTGACATTTAGAGTTGAATTTTGCATAAAGCTTCTTCATTCATATATAGGCAACGCTAAATTCGATGGTGCATATCATTCCGTGGGATTTGACCAAGCATTAGATAATATTCTTGCATTGGTCTTATGGATAACAATAATAGCACCGAGAAAATTACAGAATAAATAATTTGGTACACAAATTGAGTCCAACCATATGAGACTTTATCGTGTTACTCATCATTCGTAGAGTAAAAAGGATAAAAGTAGAATAGAAAGTTAGGAATCGGTTACATGATACGTTGTAGCGCTCTCTTATTTTTTAGTGGCCTCCCAAGCTCACTGAACATTTTTACTATTGAAATATTCTGTTACTCAACCTAAATTGTGAGAAAAAAACTCTATATTTATCATGTAATAATATATATTGAGGTTAATTTCATTAGACTACTTTACATTTCACATACAATTTCATTTATACAGGAACAATGATGTTCTGTGATGGTGGTGCCCTACCATGGAATGTGACTCAGCGTCATTGAAGCCTATCGCTCAGTAGGCTTACACAGTATCGTTGTTTATCAACCAAACAATGATGTTCTGTGATGGTGGTGCCCTACCATGGAATGTGACTCAGCGTCATTGAAGCCTATCGCTCAGTAGGCTTACATAGTATCGTTGTTTATCAACCAAACAATGATGTTCTGTGATGGTGGTGCCCTACCAAAGAATGTGACTCAGCGTCATTGAAGCCTATCGCTCAGTAGGCTTACATAGTATCGTTGTTTATCAACCAAACAATGATGTTCTGTGATGGTGGTGCCCTACCAAGGAATGTGACTCAGCGTCATTGAAGCCTATCGCTCAGTAGGCTTACATAGTATCGTTGTTTATCAACCAAACAATGATGTTCTGTGATGGTGGTGCCCTACCATGGAATGTGACTCAGCGTCATTGAAGCCTATCGCTCAGAAGGCTTACACAGTATCGTTGTTTATCAACCAAACAATGATGTTCTGTGATGGTGGTGCCCTAACATGGAATGTGACTCAGCGTCATTGAAGCCTATCGCTCAGTAGGCTTACACAGTATCGTTGTTTATCAACCAAACAATGATGTTCTGTGATGGTGGTGCCCTAACATGGAATGTGACTCAGCGCCATTGAAGCCTATCGCTCAGTAGGCTTACACAGTATCGTTGTTTATCAACCAAACAATGATGTTCTGTGATGGTGGTGCCCTAACATGGAATGTGACTCAGCGTCATTGAAGCCTATCGCTCAGTAGGCTTACACAGTATCGTTGTTTATCAACCAAACAATGATGTTCTGTGATGGTGGTGCCCTACCATGGAATGTGACTCAGCGTCATTGAAGCCTATCGCTCAGTAGGCTTACACAGTATCGTTGTTTATCAACCAAAGACATTTGTTCTATACAACTTCGAAAAACAACGCAACGTTACAAAATATGGCAATCACAAGCATTGCCAACATACGCTCAGCTGTTCATATACCTATCTCGATTCGTTCTAGAAAATGGGTTACTGATTACATATTACAACACTAAGTGTGGAATGGTGTCCTAATAATAACGTACCTTCGCCAACAGCCACGAATGTACAAATTTCTTTTTGTATTATGTTACATTTGTCCACGGGATGTGCAATAAAATTCAATTTTTTCTAGTCATCTCATCGAAGCTTGTTAGGTACGCGACACGTGGTTTGGCGTATTCTTATACTGTCTCTTAAGGTAAAAGTTACGCCCATAAACCTATTGAGGTTAAAATTTGTACAGTAAATGATATATCTTATAAAGTGTCAAGTGAAAACGTCTTAAGCTATTTTGCAACACATAAATTACTTTCACCTTAATCACTGATTGAGTCTTAAATAAGCCATTGAATAGAATTATTCTTGTGAGAGGACAATATTTGAGATTTGGTTTAAGTAGACGAGTTGTTCTGTTGGTGTGGGTGTCATGGAACTGTATCAATCACTGATAGCCAGGGAATAGCCATGGTAGGAATGGAATTTATATTCGCATCTACAGTAAAATCTCAGTAAGAAGTATATGTTTTGAGTTAATTTGCTAAGACTAATATCATTGATCTTAGGAAAAAATCTCAAATTCAAAAACTTCTCGTATATTTTTAGCCTAATTGCTAATGTGACTATAAAAGTAGTTTCTATAGTTGGAAGATAATTGTACGCGAGAGCTTCGCTACCAATGAACGTTCGTTTGGAATACTCAGAACAATGCAAACATCACAACTCTAATATATAAGTGGTAGTTACTGGAAAATATCAGTCAAGCCTAAAAAAGATTCGCGTATTCAAGGATCAAAGAAAACCTCCTATACAAAGAACTCTAGAGGGACAAATATATCATATGGTAAAGTGCCTAGTTGTAGAAATCTTTCTCGCTTTGAGAATTTGCTGTTAGGCTCCTAGCTTAGGGACATTTTTTTATATAATATTATTCTCAGTTCAGTTATTTAATGCTTGATTACTTTCTCTTCTCTAACACAATATTTATTGAATTGGGACTGGTGAGGGTAGCAAAAACTTAAAATAGAAATAGTGACTACTGACGAGCTTTCTTTCTGGGAATAGCACGTTTTTTAGTTGAAATTGGCGTCCACTTGATAACAATTTCACTAACATCCATCATTTCAGTATTTGGATATTCAAATATTTCAAATACTATTTGGATCAAGTATTTGGAGAGTTGTATAGAACTGGATATTTGGGTGCCATTTCATTTGGTTTGTTCACGGAAAGGAAAATCTGTGTTCGGAGTGGTTAGATACGAATTAATGCTACGAACAAACATGGGTGGGCAACCGTTGGCGTTAAAGAGTCTATGTTTTGAGGGAAACAAAGCGTTCAGACACTCCAAAGTTTGAGTAAGGTATATGGAGAACTAGCAAGAATGTTATTGGTAAAACACAAGAGATTAATGAACGCATAACAATCACATGTATGCCAGATTGAGTGAATAGGTATCACGAGTAGGCACAATTTCGCATCAGTTCAAAACTCCGTATGTTTTTGTATAGTTTAAATGCAAGACGTTGCTAATCACACCTTCTTCTTCTGCAGAATTTGAGAAAGAATAAAAGAAAATGTTAGATACTATATCACGGAACTGTTTTGTCCGTAAAATGATCTCTGATCAAAAGGCTTAGGCATGTTTCACTGCACTTTTAGATAGAATATTGGAAACATAAAAACAGAAAATAAGGATTGAAACGGTGTTTCGTGACCATTTTAATAAATCACAGTTGTCCCAAGATAGAGCGATGCCTGATTGGTGAATTTTAATTGATGAGAAACCCACTCACAAGGATTTTGATGGGAACTCTGGCAGTGTATTATAATTTAAACTAAACTAATGATTAGTGTTTGGTATAGTTTTGTGTTAAGTGCATGTCTTTACAGTTAGTGAAGTTGACAAACAACATGTAGGTTGTGATTCCTGACTTAGGCGTGCCACAACGCTTTAGTAAGATTTGTTTATTTTAACCTAGTTTGTAATTATGTATTAGGTTAGTTCTTTACCTGAAGAAGAGATCAGATTGCAGATCTCGAAACGTAGTGTTACTGTTTTCTTGTTTCACTGAACGATGGCAAATGTCCGGAAAAATCCTGTTTCCTTCACAATCCTTCCATCGTCAAAAATAACCTTCAAATATAAGGGCTTAAGGGCATTTTACTCAGTTGACAAGTTTGCGATGGACCAATGGTATAGTCTTCAGTAATAATTAAAAAAAAGTAATAAAGTACATTTTTCTGGCATCCACAGAAAATCGGCAACAGTCGAGGTAGCTAGGGCAGGTGACACATGCCAAAATGTAATTTAAAATTGATACTATATTTACTTGAATTTGATTTTATTATTAATTTTTTTTACTTTTTGTTTATCAAATGGCGCTTACAACAATTGTAAACTGTTCCCTGCACAAAAGCACATTCTTACTATTATGTTGTCTAATGGACATATCAATTACAAGAGCATTAGATAGCGTTAACTAATTTAAGATTTTATTAAATCGTGTCGATATAATCCAACTAAATCCAAAAACCCTGCAAGGATATAAGTATGATAAAGTATATAAATGACGACAGACAAGCACTGGCGCCTGCGCTGTGTCACGGTTGGATTGCGCGGCCAATGTTCGCTACCTACGCACGACGCTCGCACCTGACGGACCACCCTCACACTGCAACACTCAATACGAGTTTTTAGTTGCCTTGCCTCACACTACTGTGATTTTAAGGAATGTAATAGATTTTTGGTTTTGAAAATAAGTTTGCTTTTAAATTTATAGCCCTGCAAGATAACTCTGAATAAAGAACACTCTAAATGTTGTATTGCTAAGCACAAAATTACCGCCATTCCAAGTAGGCCATTTGGGCTATAAAAAAATACTTCAGAAAAATGTTAATTATTACAGTATGAACATGGATTATAACTTCAGCAAGTAACAGTTTTTTGAGAAAAATATTTTTACAAGAATGACATTCTTAAATTATATTTAATTAAAGATAGGCTATTTCCTTAATTCATTAATGAATAATACAACACGTTACTTTATTAAGTTATAATCAGTGTATATACTACAAAATTTATCATTTTCATCTTTATATCTAGCCGTTTTTATTTGGGTTGATTAAAATGTCTCAAAGGTACTGCCAAGAAAGATGCAACACTGCTATGTTATAAAGAATTAACGTACATAGGATATTGATCCGAGGAATCGGAGAGTATGTCATATAATGCATATCTCATCTTAAATATTACAAAATTAAAAATATTGTGTCTCTAATTATGCAAATATACGATTTACGATTTCAGTGGAGCTTTACATAAAAAGTTTAAACGCTGAAATAATATTTAGGTTAGATAGGCCTAATTGTGCCTAAAATAAATCGTAGGGCCACATGGTACAGCATAATAAGTGCTCACTGAAGGAAGCCATTCTGACTTCAAAACTATTTTGTGTATCAACTATTGAATCTATATAGTATATTCAACGAAAATTTGCTAACGACTAATTAAGTCGCCTGGTGCTGTTGAAAATCTTTGTTATCCGATATTTACTTTATACTTTATTTGATAACTTGTCTTACTGGTTCATTATTTCCATTGAATGCATAATGTGATGTCATTTATCACATATATCTTTTTGTTTTAAGATCGCCTATTGAAGTTCTACTAGCTTTGTTTTTTGTCCAACGTATGTACCTTAATTAGGCATGTTTATTGATATACTTTAAAATCATTTAATAATTGGATAATGTAATTGAAATTCATCTGATACATGTTTTATATTATGTCATGTAAATTTTGCTTTTTTTATATTGTTGGTATGTTTTAATATTCAGTAACAAAAAAACAATTTGTACATGTTGTTAGCTCTGCTTTGTAATCGTACTTTATCTATGCGTTTTTAGCGCGTTTGGCGTCGGGCAATAAGTCGATCTTTTTTTATGTTTCACATATTTTTTATGATTTTATTGTGTTATAAAAAAAACATAAACATCTTAAAGTGTATGAAAATAAAAAGATAGTTTATTTATTTTCCTTGGGAAATTCGGTGTGTTTTGAGAATCTACAGTAATCAATAACAAGGTTTTGTTGGTATCTACTAATTCGTGAAACCCTACAAGATAACTGCCTCTTATCTTCAGTCTCCAGTGTCTCGGATGGCGTGAGATCAGGACATAAACCTCAGTTGCGTGAGACTCGTACTAGTAAGCAATCCCCGACTGCTACTGAAATTGCCGTTCAAGTACTGTAGACTAGGAGCCGTTTACATAATCTGCCGCATGGTTCTTTGATCTTACATTGGCGGATATAATACATCACCACCTGGTTTCACCTGCAAATCACTCACTAGGTTGATAGTTTAACATAATCACTGATTCACGGAACACAGTCGTACATTAATGCTGACGTCATAGGATGTTACCAGCTGCGTACAGTTTGGGTGTTCACTTAAATCTGATTATATTTTTGTCGAAACCTCTTTATTTCGTCCTCTTTTTATTAAAAACACTATTTTCTAAATATTGTATTGAATTTATGAAATATGTTCTAACTTTTTGAAGTCAAAATATGCCAGAAACATACCTACCTCTCGTCGGTCTACTATCTACACATTCGTATCTCTTTGTTGGGTTTATGATGTTATTTTCCGTTTTCTGCTTTTTGACCTCACTGCATTCTCAGTAATCACCCCCTTCTAAGAATTAATTTAAAAATACATGCATCGAGTTTAAAATATAAAATTAGAATAACTCAGGAACTTATTGTAAGTCTTTAAGGATGAGTTCATGAATCGTTTTACGATGGATAAAAACCAAAGCATCATCACGTTTCGCATTTTAAACATGTAGTAGAGATATGTAGGATGTACTAGTAGATATGGAGTTAGGATGCTCAGCTCATAAGATCCCACTAACCTAAACAGCTTTCCTTCTAGGGATCATTTTCCCCATAACAGGATGCTTATGAAGTCCTATTAGTAAATATTTATAAAGCCCACATAAATCCAAGTCTGGCGAATAGAGTCCGAAAAATATGTAGTCAATAGAATTTGAACTCTATTTTTTTTTCTTCTCATCCTGAGTATGGTTGCCTTCTTATAATGAATGACGTTGCAAATTCAACTCATTATTTCCTAACTTCTACGTCGTGTACATTTTAAAATTGTCTTGGTATGGATTTGGTTGTAACAATATATCTTAGTTTTAAAAGGGATTCAGATATTTAGCAAAGGTTAGCTGAAAACTGTTATTCCGTGTATCAATATTTAGGTTATTTGGCATGTGTACACTAATTACCAATTAATACAATTCAAATACTTCATATGTATATGTTTGTACATACATATGGAATTTAATATAGTAATTATGTACTGAATGGATATACATCACATTGTGCACAACTAATGTTTAAAACGCATATTTACACTTCTTATAAAATTTATTAAACTGTCTGAGCACTTCAATTGCAGAAGAAATAGGACTAATACTAAATGAGATGAAAAGAAGAAAAGCCGGGATTGTTTAGGCCGTGGCACAAGGCTAAGTTGAGGTATAAATCAGGAAGCTTAACCTGTCCAAGAGATAAATGGGTTCCAATGGAGACCCTTCTTATAGTTGGGGCCGTTCCGTTCGCCAGTAATTGAACTGATAGATTTATCTGATATCCAACAAAACCAAGTAATAGAGGGGAAACCTCAAAACGTTCAGTTTTACAATTGTGTTGTAGTTGTATGTGCGAGTAAACCACCCTTCGAGAGTTGTTTTGTAATTCAGTTCCAGCCATTTCCTATTACACTGCCTAGCAGCTGTCGTGGCTTACACTCCCGAGCGTTAAATTTGTAAGTATCTCAATCTGACAAACTACGTACTGCTTACAAACACCCAATTTATTATCATGTTATCGTATTTCGTTGATAATTTAATGAGGCATTATAAACTGAACAAACAAAAAAGCTGATTTTAGTACTTTAGTTCGTCGATGAAATCGTCCTAGTCGTGACACAAAGAAATAATGTTATACTAGTTACACCGAATTTACTATATTCCAGTCTTAATTAAAATAGATGTTCATTACAATCACTTAAAGCAATTACGAAATTTAAAATATAATATTATTTTACACGTTCAATATTTGTCTTTAATATCCATTAACTATGGAATTGTTAATAAGCAATATTATTGCATTACTATCTATAAGTTATCACTGACTTAGTACCAAGTAAACATATTTTAAAGATTCAAATTGAATTTATATTGAAATTTTAACTCCAAAGAGTAAGGAGCCTAGTGGATAGCTGCCACTTTACTTTTCTTAGAAAGTTGCCCATATTATAGACTAAATGTACTAATGTGTAAAACAGTCGTGCTTTTACTAGGACTACTTCCCATACAAAGGTTAAATATTTTAAATCGTTAAAATTAATCGAAATTTTCGTATGGAATCGATAAGGTAGGGAGACAAATAAAAACCTATTTAGAGGAGAATTTGTAAGGTATATAAAAAAAATAATTTCAATAATTAAAATTACAATTAAATTAAAAATACTAAAACGAAAATAATTTTATAGATATTTATGGTCCTTTTTGAAAGTAAAAGTTACTAACGAGAAAAAAAGCAAGCATTGTTTGATTTGCTTATTTGTTTCTTTGGATCAACATACAAAATTCGAACTGTATACTATTATAGTTATATCTTACTTTACTCGCACAGATTATTTTTTCAAATTAATGATTTATTACTTCAAAATGTTAAACTTTTACATCAATATTTTTATTAATATATAAATTAAACACATGAGTTACTACTGTATATAGGTTCATACTTCAAATATTGGATTTTAATTCTCTAAGTCAATACATACACAACTTCTTCAGTTTCAATACTTATAATAACCTATACACAATATGCACAAGACGTTGGTACCGTTACGATATACCAATTTTTTGTAGGGTGGACGACTTCCACCGGTCACGCAGAACAAGGACAGATAAACTATCCAAAATAAGCACAAGAGATTAATACTGATACGATATACCAGCTGTTCAAAACTATATAATTACAATTGTTTCAAACCCTAACAGTTTTAAATTGTAAATATAAATTCCTACATTTCTTATCAATCGAATAATTTTTTTAAATATCTTGTACAAGATAATTCGTAAGTGAGAAAATGCACCACATTTTCAAAACCAGTGCTTAAAAATGGAGTTAAAAATTTCTATTATGTGGCTGGAATGTCTCTCAATTCCTCTCATCCTGACTTGGACACTAGTTAAACTCAAAACAATACTTTTGTTTTTAATTACTTTATACTCTACATTGCGAAAGTATATTACAAGACTATAAATAAACGCATTTTGACGAAGTAAGTTTCTAAGAACTGCATATGCATATTATTCCTTACATAACCCTTAAACTAGGGCTTAATGGACGGTTTGGTTATTTGGTTAAACTGTAAAAGAAAAGTATCTTAACCCCTGTTGCTTTATACAGAAAAGTTCTTGGTTTACTAATAACTCATTAATAATTTAAAACTTATTTGAAGAAGAGGTAGGAAAGCAGAAAAAGTCCCAAATCGTCGAAATCCAGAACAAAGATTTGGGGAATATGTTTAAATTTTAATTAAAGTGTTTAAGTTTTGGATTACTTCCTAAAGTGTAAATTTTTAGTGTTAAATCAATTTGTAAGATGAAAGTTTTCATTAAAAATGTTGGTTCTTTTTTATATTCATATGATAACTTTCAAAGCTCACTGTATCTTACCGAGTCAGCTATATATGTGTGCATTTCAAAATGGAGCGACACGTCTATCCTGCAGCTATTTGTGTATTTGCCTCCGTGTCCATTCAATAACGGTGGAACTGACCAGACTACAATATTAAAACTCTGCTTTTCTGTGGCATTTCACATGAGAGATTATATCAATTCGTTTTTTTCAGTTGTAGCTCCGAGGGTATTACATTAAAAAGTAACTGTTAGAATTGAATGTGAACGCTTAAATTAATTGTAAATAATAGCTAAAAAGTTCGCTAAAATTTTATGAAAGTAATACCACTATTTCTTCCTATTTATACAATCGTAGTATAAACATTCAACAAAAAGCGCGAAAAGGCTGCACAGTATATCACAATAAATAGTTGACACATTTAAAGTAACTAATTTGTAAATGACCTATTTCATTATTATTATATATAATTACCTATAACTCTATGAATTACTAAGATATACTGCTAACCTATGCTTCAAGTGATGCCTAAGTTAATAACACCGGCCATACTAACATCAAAAATCTTGAAATTTTACACACATGCAAAAAAGTCACCTATTGTCTACTTTAGAACATTTTGAAATTTACAAAAGTGCCAAAACAAATCATAATATATTACTAAATTACAAAGATTTTCTAACAACAAATTTATTATTCGATAGACTTTTAAAAAATATACATAGATCACACATAAAATTTAATACAACAAATTTAGGTAGTTAAAACACATGACTATTTGGTTTTAATTATTTATTTTCATAATTTAACTTAACCTTAGTACCTGAAGATGAATTCCTAGAATTTGAAATGTACATTTTACGAAAATAAAAAAGTTTAAAAAGGTTTATTATTATATACATATTTATCAAACGCTTTTTGAGGCTACATTTCTAACTAAGATGTCTAAGTTGTATTACAGTTTATAAATACAACATAATCCACTAGCTGCAGTGTTGTAAATTTAAAATATTGTATTTATTAGTATAAAACGTGCCATTTCTAGATAAATAGCTACCTTCATACCCGCAGGTAACATCAGGAAACACTTTTAAACTAAAGTATGACAAGCTATATGAGCAACTTAAAAAATACGTACACTTAAAAATAGCCATATAGCTAAAAGTATCTTCAGGA
Source organism: Homalodisca vitripennis (assembly GCF_021130785.1). Taxonomy (NCBI): domain Eukaryota; kingdom Metazoa; phylum Arthropoda; class Insecta; order Hemiptera; family Cicadellidae; genus Homalodisca; species Homalodisca vitripennis. Next base: position 150,897,432 of record NC_060207.1, on the reverse strand, counting down.
AATGAAGCTCCACACTCTAATACGTGGATATTTCATTGAGGTAATACTTTGTTTTCTCAGTCTATAGACACTATTGTTATCCCAGCTATGATATAACGACTATATTTATGTTGAAATCATATTTGGTTTCCTGCGCAAAAACCACTCATTTATTAGAATAATAATATTTAAAAAGAACGCTCTACGTAATATCATGTCCTTTTCTCGCATAAGACAATACTTACGAACTGCAACACCTAAAATTTATACCGTACAAAATGTTTTTAGAATGTGTTTAGACATCGGATGAATGAATTTTCAACTTAGGTTAAACAATAAAATTTAGGATTTTCCGAACTCCGCAGTTGATCCGAGAATCAATATCGGGCACAATATATACCGAGACGGGCCCGAGGAGAGGTTTATGTGTCTGTCCTGTAAGTACTGGCAAAAGGATTGCATCAGTCTGTCCGCTGGCCTCTGAATAATTCATAGCCTGAATCCACCCACAAAACTGAAACTTTCCCCTCTGAATCAGCCCAAATCACCATGAATTTATCAATACTTTAAGTTCAACCGTAAAATTCTCATTTAATTCTATTTAAAGATTTATTAGTATATAAATGTCAATAGCATTAACTTATTAAACTCAATATAAAATAAAAAGTTAACAGTGCAAAATTTAACAGATGCCACAATTTTCTCCTTGTTATAAAAAAATCCTCTAACAACACTGCCGGGCTCTATACTGTGCTTACGTGAGTGTAATTTTATACCATGAACAGAGTGTTATGAGTTTAACTCAACTTTACCTTCCACTCACCGTCTAATCAGGATCAAAATTAATTGCAATACGATATTGTAGAGGTGAACTTAAAGCACGGTGGAGCAACTGAGTTTTCTAGACATAAAAGTAGCTATTGTTGGGAAGGATTAATTCAAAGTGAATGTTGAGTTCGGCTCAAATTCAGTTTCCGCTCAGTGCTGCTTTTGAAACCTGACACTGTCACAGACTTAACTCCTGTAATCTGAAGTTCACGTCTATATTAAGAGATGGTCAAGACGAACACTTTGCATCATTTTGACATCAGATACACTTAGAATACAGAAGAGTTCTGTCTGGTTTAGCCAGCAATCACTCAGTATAATCCAGATGTAGAGGAGTTCTCTATGTTTCATCAGATACAACATTGAGCTCAATATGATGTTCTGGACATTATCTCAAATCACGCAGAGGCAGCTGAGTTTTCCATGCACAACCGTAGCTATGGCGGGGAAGGATTGATTCAAAACAATGCACTGAGCGGAAGGTGAAATGGGAGCTAAACTCAATATTCGCATTGAACCTATCCTTATCGCCATAGCTATATTTATGTGTGAAAGGTGCTTGAATGTAATCTTTACTTTAATTACAGAGGTGTTGACGTCATAGGTATTTCATGTATTGAAAATCATAAAATAATAGTAATCAGTTATGTATAGTTTGCTGCTTGATGTTGAGCTTGTACTGCATGTACTGCAATATTAAACGTTTTGTTTCCCTGATGTAGACAGTCGCGTGCAGTTTTGTAGATTCCCTGCGTAAATAGTGGAATTATGACCTTCACTGATCTGGAATCATGTCATGTTCACGACGTAGTATGAATCGAATACAAGACAATCGTTATATACGGGTGTACATAAAGTCCTGCACGGGTATAATATTTTCTGAATGATAACAGATAAATAAACAAGATTTGGTACATCAATACTACACCTAAAAATCTACTTTTTGAAGGAACTATCAGTTTTCTGTAATATCATGGGGACGTCCCGCAAGGAGTCAGAAGGAAATCTTAAATAGGAGCATAGGTCAATATGGACATCATTTTAAAGGGCTTGTCTAGCAGAGTTTAATGCCGCAAACCGCACTCAAAAAGATTGATCCAGTACAAAATGGTGGCTGTTCAAAGATTTTACTTGGTTACATTTTATTAGTAGCCATAACCCCAGTAAAGCAAAACTGCAACCAAACAAATACTGCAGCTAACCACTACATTATGCTGGTCAGTTGTACAGAAGTAAATTATGACATTAGTTATCCTCAAGGGTTATAAATTTGGTCCTAATATATTGATAACGGGGAAAACCTGATAACAGTAACAATTAGAAATCTCTTATCTTTGGGTCGCAGTTAGGACTTTCCTATTAGCCAGTCTATTCATAGTAGGCTATTCTAGTTTTCTTGTTTTAGTAGTACTGTCCATCCATTTTTATCAGTAAAGTAAAGTAAAGAATGTCTTATTTTACCAGGCGAAGTTAGGGCTAAGAAGCCCTCTCTAACACTTAACCTGGGGACCAACGGCTTAAAGGTGACTTCCGAACCACCACCAATGGCCGGGCAGGCGGGCCGCTTGCAAGGACAGGATCGCTCAGCGGTCACCTGTCCAAGCAGCAGCCACGCTCGGCGTTGGTACAGCTTTAGTACAAAAGAGTTTGTCGTATTGCTTGTAGTTCTTCAACTACACTATGTCGCTTGACGAACGTGAACGTATAACACTTCTTATGATGGTTGGTTGGGGAAATAACAGACGATCACACGAAGAAGCATGCCATTTATTTAATAACTACTTTCACGAGAGGCAGCCAATTTCTAGAACAACTGTAGGGAGAACTGTTCAACACTTTATGAAAACAGGAAGTGTTTCCGATCGTTATAGGTCGCTGAGATTTCTAATTGTTACTGTTATCAGGTTTTCCCCGTTATCAATATATTAGGACCAAATTTGTAACCCTTGAGGATAACTAATGTCATAATTCACTTCTGTACAACTGACCAGCATAATGTAGTAGTTAGCTGCAGTATTTGTTTGGTTGCAGTTTTGCTTTACTGGGGTTATGACTACTAATAAAATGTAACCAAGTAAAATCTTTGAACAGCCACCATTTTGTACTGGATCAATCTTTTTGAGTGCGGTTTGCGGCATTAAACTCTGCTAGACAAGCCCTTTAAAATGATGTCCATATTGACCTATGCTCCTATTTAAGATTTCCTTCTGACTCCTTGCGGGACGTCCCCATGATATTACAGAAAACTGATAGTTCCTTCAAAAAGTAGACTTTTAGGTGTAGTATTGATGTACCAAATCTTATTTATTTATCTGGTATCGTTCAGAAAATATTATACCCGTGCAGGACTTTATGTACACCCTGTATGTTTCTTTATATGTATAACCTCGATAACGTTTAACTCCTACACGCAATAAATATTTTTATAGTCTTCAGCAATAAAATCTATGTTAATTTTCACTTACTATTATCCAGTTTAACAAACTTAAAATTAAATACTAAAAAACCCATTTTACGAAATACAGGTAACTTTAAACCTACTTAAATACAACTAGGAAATAAAATATTGCCTCTGGTGATTGGATATCACTAGTAAGTGGTTAAAAACATTAATTTTAATTTTTCAAAAGGCCGTGTAAAAATAAATATTAATTTAGGAAAATGTGTAAGGATTGTCAAATTCAAAATTTCCCATTTGTTCCAAGAATTTCTAATGCCTGTGGTATATAATTTTAACGGAAAACATAAAAAATATGAATTATTTTAGTCATGCTGCTTTAAATTTACTACACCTTATACTAAATTCAATAAATTAACATTTTATGTACGTTCATTCCAGAAAGTGACGACCCTAAAAGAGGCCAAGGTAAAGCTACATTAACTTCAGAGGAAACTTACAGCTTGGAGTCTCAGTTTATTACAAAGTCAAGGGGTTTTATCTCCTATTGCTGCACCTCTTTGAAATGTCTTTTTTCTTTACTGCCTTTCTTTTTAGAATAATGTTTATTTATAGGACGGTTGTTTTGTTTCTAAGTATTCAGTATTGTGGGGATGTAGGGACATGACTCTACTGTGATCACTCAATTGCAAATTAAGAGAGTATTTGTTTAAGTTGTAAAAATTTAAAATCAGATTCCACTCGTGCACATTTTCTGAAAGTTTTTTCTCTCAACAGTATCAAGCTGACCTAGCTACATTCCAGTGGAATCCTTGCTCATTTTTCTTTGTAGGTGACAACCAATTAGTGCATTAAGAATGTCTTTGAAAAACGTTTAACAGCGAAAGACTGACAATATGTCTGGTTAATATGTGTCAAAGGCAAAAACATTTTTTTTGCATTTTTCAGATTATCTCAACGAGTTATTACAGAGAATGTATCGCTAATTACCAGAGGTTTAAGACAATTGAAGTTATATTTAAAAGCTTTACGAGTACTATACTGGTGGCTATACCTTTACAAAAACACCCTAGATATCCAAGTTCACTTATTACACTTTTTAAAACATTTTTCTTTTATGAATCGTATAGATAGAATGGAAATAACAATAGTGACATACACTAGCTCAGTAGTAAGCACGAGAAACACAGAAATGATATTATTTAGTGACGTTAAGAATTAAATGTTTACAGTTTATGATACAATTTATGCTCTTTCTACCGTAATTATATTATATTGAATACAAAACGGCCTCATTTAATATTTTTAAAGTTACTTTTTTAATTTTATTATTATTATTTTGTATCTTTGTAAGAATTAATTTTAATAATTGTTACAAATACATAACACTTGCAATGTATGTTGCAATTTAAAATATTTAAACAAAGTCTTTTAATTAATTAAAACAAATCTTAATTAAGGTTGTGAAAGAGCAAGCGAGGTAGGGGGTAAAAAGGGCAGCTTATTATCTGTTCATTCCAAGTTAGTGAAATAACCTCGAAGCCTCTTAACAGGCTTTACGTGACAAAGTATCTTAAATACGCTGCTAAAAGAGTACTCCCTTCAGCTCCCGTTTGTATAGGTATGTAAAGAATAATAGGGTTTAGTCTCTGTAACACAGCTGTCTCTCATTGTCCCCATTATTATTTTTACACGCATAATAGTTAGTCCAAAACTGGGGCAACTCTCATGACCTGATCTACCATTAAGTTACTTTCTTCAATTGAAAAACAAAACGGAAAATTTTGGTCTTTTACTGGTTAAGGAATTGCACCTTCCTTTATAAGATGTTGTTCATAAACTTTAATTTAGTAAAGTTTTAGTTGGCTGAATAAATTCATAGCGAGTTATTAAAAATCATGACAAATTATCTCTACCTCATATATTTGTTAATCTAATTTCTCTAGTCATTTCCATGCACGTCTAGTGTAATAAACTTGAAAAATTTTTAATCTAATAACAAAATTCTCTTGCGTGTTGAAATTACCGCTTATATCAATATTACGACATGACATCTCAAACCAAAAACTTACTGGCATAAGTTGTGAATGATATTAGAACTAATTTATATTTGTATTTATCTATGTTTAACATTTTTGGTTTTGTTTCTTATACCTGGAAAATAAATACAATTCAACTGAAGGATTCCGTGCCTAATTACACTGAAATAGGATTTGCAGGAGATTCTTCTGGAGATTCTCGAGCAATAAGAATTTTAGGATTCTTAAAATTTCAGACTTTCTCAGCTCTTCACAAAAACACTGTTATTATAACTTCACAATACAAAGAGGAAATCTTGAAAGCCTACAGCATTCGAAAAGAGTCTTTATAGCTCACAAGTTACGATTTATAATAGTCTGAATTTTATAACAGGCAGATACAAGAGTAATATCATAGTTCCTTCAACAGTCTTCTAATACAATACTTCTTATTAAAATTATGTTATAGTTTAAGTGTGTGTTATTATTTTTATTAAATCACAAAACCGAATTATATTCATTGCCTGGGCGTTAGCGACGGGGGCTAGAAGAATTTCTGTCTGCACGATATCTCGAAAATGAACTGACTTGAAAGTTTGCACTAAACTTCATTTATCCTGGTGTTCCAAATTTTATTCAAACCGAAAGGATTTTTAATCCACAAAAGATAGAACAAAGATTAAATGGAAAAGTTGAGCCTAGTAACAAGACCAAAATTCTATGTGGATAAATCAATTGTCGATTGCGTAGTTCAATCGCTGCGCTCAAAAATTTGCTTTTGGTGAAAATCTTAAAACAGTTCGTTAACTAGCTCGTTATTATTGTTACATACAATGGCACATTTTTTCATGCATTCTGATTTACATTTCTTCTTGTTTTTACTTATTATTATGAATAATTCGTTAAGTCTATCAAGCATTAGGGCCTAATTCGTGAGATCTAGGGTTCGAGTTATGTTTTAACTAATATGCCTATGTTCTTTCATATTAGAAAAGAAACTTTTGTTTTATAATATGTGTTATAACTTCCTTGTCAGTTTCGTCAAACCCATATAAAAAAACATCTTTTTGTATGGTTGTTTGAAGAGAATTTTGATTCTACCAGTCGGATGATTGGTAAACCTGAGTGATCACATGATATTTCTTCTGCACTTAGTGTTAGGTTCAGCTGTTGGATCGTACAAGATATCTGACTAGGTTAGTCCAAATATTAATATTGCTGAAAGTTCTGTGAGTTATGAGCACAGTCGCATGTTAGATTTTAATAGTATCATATTTTATAATCTTATAATAAAAGATTCTTTCTTTTTTTATAAGTAATAAAAAGAAACGAAATTTACCAGCACATCCAGTCATAGGCTTCTCTACCGATCAGCTAATAAACTTGATTTATATTAATTTAATACTATTTAATCTCTATCAATTTTGAAGAATGAAACCATTTCAATTCATTATTATAAAATATTTGTTTAATTTTAAAATAGAATTACTAAAACCAAAAATAAAGCTATTAAAAATCACTTAATGATTGTTGCAAATATTGATTAAAAGTAGCATTTACAGTGTAATAAACATTTTACTTTTGTAATACATAATAATTTAGCTTATATATACCTGTAATAGCAAAAGATCCTGGATATCGCATAGATCGCAACAAAGTAGAATCCTCTCTTACAAACTTAGTGAGGAGTATAAGTTTACAGTATTCGAGCATTTTACACACAGGGATTTGCATAGATATTGTGCGAGGTAACCTGTAGCGGATTTTATATCATACCTTTATATAAACTTTGCCTGGCGGTTATGTTAGGAAGCATTTTATTGGAAATGCAAATCTTATTTACTGAACAAAAGTATTGTATAACTCAATGATAATACATTTTATTTAAATAAATGTTTCTGAAGTAGTATTGAATGACTCCAAACACAAATCTTGGTTAAACCTAAGAAAATATAATAACTTCAGGTTAAAAATTGTAGATATGTTATATGGACGTTAATGTGTGTGTGTTTTGAAACGATCAAATAAATCTACAAATACTTGCGTAGTCGTATATTTTTAATCAGCAAATGAAGCGTTAAATGAGCAATGAGCATCGCAGTTGTTGTTATTCAATATAGTACAAATATATAAATGTATTTGTGCATAAGTTAAGGCATTTTGCGAAATTGAGCAACGTTATTATAATCTAAGTATAGTAAAAATATGAATGATTTTGTATAGGTCTGATAATTGATGCACAAAGTAAAAGAGTATCTAAATGAATTCCACTAGTAGAGTTGTATTTAACTAAAGTTTACTTAAGATACAACTAAAAGGCAGTGGACGAGGACAGTGCACTTTAAGCTACTTCTATTACAAAGAAAGATCTCTTAATTATACTGCACAGTGTGCTTTATAAACCGTTTACTTACTACTTTTTAACAAGGGTCTTATTCACTTCGTTTTGCGCAGTTTCTATTTTAATGTAGCCTTATGATTTTTCATCTGCTTTAGAACAACAAAACAAAAACAAATCGTAAGTATTATTATTTTAAATTTTATAAGTAGGAACCAATGATATTTCAAGTAGTTTTTTCTTATATTACCCCAACGCTGAGTGTCTCCAGGATTGTATTTCGGGCTGATCCCGTGACTACTCTCCAACACCTGAAATGCTAAAGCTATTACTCTTGAAATTAGTAAGCACACATGAAAAACATTTACTCTGGTAAAAGTAGCTACAAGGAAAAGACACATTTCTAGCCAAATTTAGCGTTACAAATTAATAGAATATTATTAATATTATCATTACAGAAAACATGTTTACACATATAGCGGTTAAAATAAACATTTGTGCTGTAATAGAGTAAATTGTAAATGATCGTGATTGAATTGTGATTATGTATTGTATAATATTGTACATGATATATACAATATATATAAAACTTCGAAATTGAATGTTTACTTATTCATATTTAAGGAACTCAAAGTTTTAAAGGTAGCATCCTGCGTTTTTTATAGTGATATTAAATTTGGCGTAACATTTCATATGATATGATAACTTATAAAAATTGTGCCATGTCTAAAACCTCAAGCTCCACTCGTACTTTAAATCAGTTTTTTATGCATGGACATTTATAACTGTTTTGATTTAAAATCTGTTTTGTGGTTTATGATCATTTTTATAAGTATAATAAAGTAAAAATATGGTTTAATTAATACAGGTAATATGTATCAAGAATACAAAATAAAAGTACATTAATTAATGGACTATTTTATTAGAATACAATGCCGGAAATCCGATCTAAATAGGTTTAATCCTTAAAAATGGCACTGGTTTACAATTTTTAAAAGTTACAATGTAGGTCCTGTTGTAGACGGCTTAATATTTTTTCTATTATACTTGTGGAAGTTTAACTTTGTAAATGCATAGTGGGTCTAAGAATTTTTTTCTAAGGTAGTTAGTCAAATGGAGTTTTTCTACCAAAGATATAATACCGCAAACAAGACTTACGGTTTGAAGCAATGTTGAACCCCAGATGGTTAACACTAGAAACACTAGAGACACTACTAAGTCATAAACTAGTATAAGTAGAAAAATCCTAATATCACATACCATAAACCACAACTTATAATCGTTAGATCCTATAAGTCCATAAGTCGCACAATAATGTACCGCATTCTTATAATGAGTATCGATGAATATCAGTTCACAATAGATTGAACTTTAGAGGGTCGCAAGAGGAATATGTTTATAGGATATTCATACACCACTGGAGTTTTTAAATACACATATGTATGGTGTTCATTTGAAAACTTCAAACTCGTATTAAAATACTTATAGCCAAAGTATCAAAATTCTGTAAACGGGAGTGTATAGTACTAATTGGACGAACAAAAAAATTTCAAAATGGGGGTGCTCAACCTCCTGCCCCCCGTATCCAAGGCAAACATTTTGAAATTGCGACTAATACCTTGTGAGCCTTCAAATTGAAGCTCATAAAAATGCTGTATTTTGTTAAAAAAAATTTAATCGGCCAAGCCGTTTGGTATCAGCAGCCAATAATGTAATTTCTTACTCAACAATAATTAGTATACGAACTACTGTACTGCTGCTAATAACAACATAATTACTCACTGAATACTGTTGTAAATGTTTTGTAAACTTTCAAAAATACTGTCGCTTTATATTTGCAAACACAGATGTACACATGCATATATAATTATTTTCTGACCATCTGGATTATATGCTGAGCGTAAATTATTAACATTCCAAAATGAATTACTTTCATAAATGTAGAGTTTCTGATGGCAGTCTGACGAATGGTTGTCGAACAAGACGTCAGGATGTTCTTTCTGCATATAAATGTAAGCTCATTTGTTACAGTCACAGTTCGAAAATCTCAGCACGTTACGCTCTCTGGTAGTGTTGTTCCTCTTAACACATCTCAATATTTTACTCTAAGCAGGTCACAAAGTATATGCGAAAATATTTTGCAAACATAACATAGAGTTGTTGTTGATAGAAAAGATACGAAATCTTGCTAACATTTAAATTAACTGAATCACACTACTAGCTATGTGACATATAATAATATTTATATACTGAATCGAATATTTTATAATATTTTATATATGAGCTTTTTGAAGCTTTTTGGATAGCAGTTGAAAGACCATTATTACCAGATATTATTTGGCGCTTAAGAAGAAAGTCTGCGATACATTGGAAATATTATTTAACCCCTGTTTTGAAATACACCCGAATGAACAAACCTGTGAATGTTTGAACATCAGGTACTCAAAGTTGGTTGGCTCCTTGACATTTTGGTATGAAATTTTTACTGGGCCTTAAGCAAGCAACAGAATGGACACAAATATGCCTGAAAACCCATGCTTTCCCAGACTAAAATCCGTAAAACATCAAATCTTCTATCACGGAAACGTATGATAAAAAAATATTTAAATGTTAAATGTACTTAGCTTTAATGACTTTGCGGAAAATGGCACTCTAATACCGGAGATACATTTTTAAGCCAATGTTTTAAATGTTATTGATCGCAGTAAAAAGATAAAATCAATTATACCACAAAATATGGTATAGAAGTAAACGCTTTTCCATTTAGGTTGGTTTCTGATACCTACATATGTATATATTTTCTTAGCCAGAGTAACAATATAAACTCAATTGTGAGACCATAATATACACAGATCAGAAGTTAATTTAAATGAAAGCACATTTTAACCGTATATATGCAGGTCGTAGTCAACATTTGAAGATTGAAATAGTTTCTTGATACCTTCATATGTATATATTTTTGAAGGATTTTAGGGCAGGCAATCTCAAATGTAGAGTCAGAATTGTAACTGAATCAAACCAGATACGTATTGTCCTATACGAGTTAAAACATCTAAAAATAACCAGTCCAAATTGTTTTTAACTTTTTAATCTTTTAACTATGAACACCAAAAGATATGTACCTGATACATTCCTACTTCTGTTTGAAAAACCTCTGGTTCTCTTTATAAAATATGCCCGACCAACAACACAGAATTCTCTTGTGGTGTAACCAGTAAGAAAGAAGTATTGCCAGGAGGACTTAGAGAGTTACGCTGCTTGCAAGGCACTTTCATTTTTGGGATGACATATGAGATATAAGATGTCTCACAGTTTATTGCATAAACACAATATATATGCAAATGCAGATCCGTTAAACTTTGTTATTGTTCATCGTCGATTCTGAACAAACGATTGCTTTAGGCAAGGAAGTAGTGCTGAGTACCCACTATAACAGATGAGTATTAGGTAGATTTTGTGAAAATAATCAGCTTTACGATGTTATTTCTCAAATCACAATCATATCTTCTCCAATAATTAAAAAAATTGAAATCATTGAAAAAATCTTTAAAAAAAGTGTTTTGCACCTGATAACTGACAGTAATTCACTTATTCTAGCCAAATTTGGCCTAAGATTAGTACGTGCATAACACCTGACGTAAATAAGTTCTTTTATTTAGCCGCAAACAAGAGAAATGAGAAGTTTTTTATATTTCATATTTAATCCATTCTGTTCTACTAATATAAAACCACAGGGAAGGTAAATCGTTTTTTAAAATGTTTAGATTAGAAAAAGAAATCGTTAAAAGTTTTGTGTATCGTACCTTTTCAATACGAATGTCGTCCAAATTTAGAGAGCGTATAGCAATATATGTTATCATATCAATTTAAAATAGTAAATGTAATTGTAAAAAGTAATTTGGTAAGTCTATTAGGTAATGAAACAAATAAAACATTCCATAATACGTAAAAGGGAGTAAAAACGTCTAGGTTACATGCCATATGTTACTATTTTAACGCTGCAAGTTCATATTATAGTGCACTCATTTTGTTTACATGCTTATTTATTCTCCAATTTTCTCGTTTTTTCCATAGTTACCTGTAACACCAATAGAAAAATATTCACTAATGATCATGTCACGTGACATAAACGACAGTCGAACTCGATGTTGACTATTTAAATATTAAGCGTCGTACAGCATTCGTCTATAGAAATTATATCAGAGATATAGTGCTGAAAGTGAAACAAATAGAAATTGATTTTTTCCGGCCTCTCTATTGCTAGGTTTCGCATATAGTTATAGTAGGTATAGTTAGCACAATAGTTTTAAACTAAATGAATATATAACACATAATTTTGTTACGTATCTCAAATTAAATCACTTAGATGAGATGATTGTATTATATCTATTGTAATTTAATATGTGGTTCTAAATAATATTAATATTATTAGCTGAGCATATGCGAAGGTTGGGAAAAATAATATATCTTCTGTTTGTCTGTATGTTCACGCGATGTCTAGACACGCGACTGATCTATAGCCTTTCACATGATGTTTTATTTCTATATAGGTAAAATTGAGTTTGATGGTGATGCATGACCTTGGCAGGCATAGACTTTGGCAGGAAGCGTGGTCACAAGACACTGGAAAGGCAGCATGGACAAAGAGAGTAATCCCTGACGTTAGACCTTGGATCAGCAGATCTCATGGACAGTGCAGTTATTATCTAACGCAGGTACTGAGCGGACATTGGTGCTTTGGCTACTATACGAGACGCTTTGCTCTGAGCGACACAGATGCCTGTGCATACTGCGGAGAGTGCGACACTACTCTTCATACTGTTTTTGCATGCCCACGGTGGAGATACAAGCGGAAAGGAGTCGAGGAGAATCTGGGAAGAGCTCTCACAGTGGAGAGTATGGTGGCACTGATGGTGGAGAGCGAAGACAACTGGCGCACAGTAGCTGACTACCTCAAAGTCAAAGTCAAGTCTTTTATTGCCGTTGATAATAATACAATTATGTGGCAAAGGTCATTCCGAATAAATCTAAAATTTTTACATTCGTTCACAATACCACATTCAGACATACAATCGTTACATTCATCCATACCACTTACTCGCCAATTCTCTCCACCGCCAACGCCAGTGTCAGTCTTCTAGATTGGAGGTCTCCCAACTATAATTCAAAAACTCGTCGACGCTATAGAATGCTTTAGATGCTAAAAAGCGCTTCAGACGAGTTTTTAACGCCTTGGGCGTTTGTACGTTTTTCATGGAATCAGGCAAACTATTGATGAAACGGACACCTGCCTGCGAGGGCAGGTGTTCATAAACCACCGTTCTGTGTCGCCCAGTACGGTAGTTTGTCTCTGTCTCTCGTTTCATATTCATGCACGTCATGGCCCCTAGTCAGGGCACATTTTGACTTACAGAATAAAACTGCCTCCAAGATATAGAGACATGGCAGAGTCAACAGCTGCAATTTTTTGAAAGCAGGTCTGCACGACTCTCTGAAGTTCATGTTGGCGATTGTTCTGATCGCTTTCTTTTGAAGCCTGAAACTCTCAAAATTTGATTGTTTGAACAAGCTCCCCAAAAAAATCACTCCGTAGGAAAGATGTGGGTAAATCAGGCCGTAATACGCCGCCATCAGCACCTGACTTGGGCAGTATTTGGCTAAAGATCTTAAAACATAAACGCCAGATGCTAATTTTGAACAAACTGAATCAATGTGAACATTCCATGTCAAACCTCGATCAAGGTATATACCAAGGAATTTGGAGGAGTAAACTTCTTCTAATGTGGAGTCTCCCAGCATGACGGAAGGTCCACACCCAACGTCCATTGGCCGCAGGGCGAAATTCAGAAAATTAGATTTTGTGGAATTTGTTGACAGGTTGAGGCTATGAAAGTGTTGGACGCAGTTATTAAGGTCAACAAAAGCTTTCTGTTCCAAAACTTCTTTTTATTTTTCGTTAAAACAGAGAGTCGTGTCATCAGCATACTGCACGAGATTCCCGTACAGAAGTGATGACTCGATGTCATTGACATAGACCAGAAAAAGGATTGGACTGAGGATGGAGCCTTGGGGAACTCCATATCTCAAATCCAATGGACTTGAAAGGTGATTTGTAATTTGGACAGTCTGTGTTCAATGGCTTAGAAATGTTTTAATCCATAGCAGGGGCACACCTCGAATGCCATGAGATTCAAGTTTGTCAAGAAGTGTATTTTGGTCAACACAGTCGAATGCTTTGGATAAGTCGAGAAATACACTTATGGTAGGATTCCGACACTCTAACCCCTCTCTACAACCATTTCGACCAGACTCACCACTGCGTCTATCGTCGATTTTCCCGTTCTGAAGCCAAATTGGTCTTCAGAGATCTGGTTGTGTTTGCTACGAAAACAAAGCGTTCTTGTCAAAAATAGTTTTTCGAAAATCTTGCTCACAGTTGGTAAAATAGAGACAGACCGATAATTGTTAAGGGAGCATGGGTCATCTTTTTTGAAAATGGGGTGTACTTTAGCATTTTTCAGGAGGGGGGGGAAAACTCCTGTTTGAAAAGACAGATTTACCAAATTTGTCAAAGGGCTCACAATATGCTTGGCACATTTTTTCAAAATCCACATGGACAATAAATTTAGATCGGTTAATTTTTTGGCCGGGAGCTGCTGAATAATTTTTTCCAACTCTTCCTCAAGTACAGGTCCCAGTATCATTGATTCTACTGGACTACGTCTTTGCGTGTGAGTAACCTGGGGCTCTGACGGTCGAGGACCTCGCCCACAAGGAACAGACGCAAAAGATCTATTAAACTCGTGGGCGATCCCAGCTTCATCCTGCGCCAAGGTATCTCCAATTTTAATTTTGATCTGTTTGTGAGCTTTATTTTTATTATTAATAATGTCCCAAACAGTTATAGAAGAAAGAATTTTTTTTTGAGACATCATATGATTTCGCGGCTTGGATCACTTTTCGGTAAATTCTTTTGTAGTTTCGGTAATAAATTTTGAAATTTTCATTTGAATCTGATCTATAAATTTCGGAAAGGAATTTTAGTTTATCTCTTGAAACCAATATTCCTTTCGTGATCCAAGTATTTCTTGTCTTTTTTTGGCATATTTTAATTGTTTTTGTAGGACAGCAAAGATTTAGATCAAAATTTTGGCAATTATTGAATGCCTGGAACTGCTGTTCTACTGTTTGGCTTAAATTTAGAAAATGCCATTGTTCTTTAAAAAGAGAGGCGTTTAGGAGAGCAATGTTGCTAGGCCTTATGTCTCTTATTGTTTTATTAATTTTGGACTCCCTCTCGATTTGTTGTCCTGTAATTATAGCCTCTTGGCCATAATGATCCGCGATTGCTGTGTTGATCACGGACACTTCGACATTTGGGGGATTTGAAATTACATTGTCGATAGCAGATTGTGTTGTTGGCGTCACTCTCGTTGGAGTTTTGACCAGCAACTCCAAGCCAAAGCATTGTAGCATATCGACAAACCGTTTAGTCAACGGATGAGTTTGGTTCATCGCATCGATGTTAAAATCACCCATCATAACGAAGTTCAGTTGCTGGCTAGTCAATTCTGTCAGCAATGCTTCAAATTTTGACATGAAAACATCTTCGTTCCCGTTGGGAGACCTATAAACGCCAACGACGATTAATTTTGACTTTTGACGTGACAACGTCTTAAATTAGGTTGCGGCTCGGAGTCACTCATGAAAAAGTGTAACGCCCGGTAACGTTACGATGCCCGTCCAGTGGGTCCGCCGCACGGGATCCGCACGGGATAAAGCAGATAACTGTGGGTCCGCCGCACGGGATAAAGCAGATAACTATGTTTATTCGTGAAAATGTGGAGTGCTTAGATTCGTCATTTACAACAACTACAACAATAAAGGTAAATAATTGTACACTGATATTTCATTATCGTAAACTATGATTGATTGATTAATTGTTAGATTGACACAAAAGTTGAGAAACTGAGTTTATAGGTTATGTCATACTATTGACAAATGTTGATAGTGTTAAGTAAATTGTTAGTTTAAAATCACTCTGCAATCAATCGTAATTCAGTCGATTGAGAAGAAACAGCGCGTATTGCTAGTCAAACATTTAAAATAACAAATTATAACCTCTAACCTGTCATAACAGTGCGACCAAACAAACGAACTAAACCGACCAATCACCACGCGCGGAGTTAGAATTTAACTGTGTTTAGCAAGAATTTCAAATTCCAATTTTAGTAAATGTTTTATTCAACTTTACCATTTACAATAACAAATTTTAATTAATTTCAAATTATGTACAATGTTTTAGTAAACAAAATATATTTCTATAGTTAAAATTTGTGCAATTCTTATTTTTATTCAATTCCTTGTTCCTATTGTGCAATTTAATAATATTCATATCAATAAATATTCTACCGAGAAAAAAGACGTTGTCACGTAAAATCTTCGCCCGTAAAACCGACTTTACAGGCAACCATAATTTTTGTGTGTAAATTTTGACTCCAACTGCTTCAAAATCTTTTTCCACTGTTTCCTTGACTGGAAAAAGGTTGAACTTAAAATTTTCCTTCATAAAAATGGCGACACACCCCCTTCTTTGGAGAGTTGTCTACAGAATGCGTTGGCCAAAGTGAAATTTGGAATTTTGCAGAGGGCAATGTTCCTGTCGGTGAAACCGTTTTCGGTCACAACGAGCATATATGTTTTTTCGTCCTCACAAATGAGTTGCAGTTCCTCCAGTTTGTTTCTCGCTGATTGGGCGTTTTGGTGAAGCAGTCGTACTGAATTGTTTTGATTAAGAAATTTTTGAAGCGGTTGTTTGTTTTGATGGAGAGGTGTCTGTCAATTTAGTCTGTTGTTGGCAAGTGGAGCCCCTAAAAAACAGTTTGGTGTGAAATACTACTAATGTTTGTATCATGCAGTTGTGTTTGTGGAGGCGCAGGCTGTCCCGGACCTCCCGGTGTAGAAGGTACTCTGACCATCTCCGCATACGTGAGTAGCTGGAGACCAGATGACCGCCGAGGGGCAAAACATCATTCCTTGTGGGTAGCAGCAGGCGTCGGCAAGATGGGGGGAGAGACCTGGTAGTAATAATGAGAAGAAAAGAAGTGGATGAAAGGCATGTAAATGTAAATTTAAGAGCTGAAATAAGAAGAGGCCTAAGACAAAGAAGGTAAGCAGATGACTGTCCTCTCACCTTGAAGAAATACTGAAAGGTGGTACCAATATGAAGAGGAGTAGAATTATAGAGGGAGGTTTTTTAGTGGAATCACCACATACCCCCATTATGCGGACCCAATGGGAAATCCGAAGGAATTTTTTCCCCCTCTCGAAGAAAAAAGAAAAAAAAACAAAGTTTGATGGTGATGCGTGTTACTCTATTGAAATTAGCCGAGGTTTAGCGAACATTTTACATTGGTAACTATGAAGGCAATGAGACAATTACGGAAAAAATAGATTTGTAAACAAACTGAGTACAACCATTAACATTTTAATGTGTGATATAGTGATATGTGTAGTCTAAATATCTGTAATATAAATTGAAAAAGATTTCACCTATAGATTTATTTTTCAAAGTTATTCTAGAAACACACTGGAAAAATTCCTGCCTATGTGCTACACCACCGTTTTCTAACGGGCAATTTTAATACTTTTCATGATTGTGCAATTCAGTTCGATAAAGGTGTCTGCTAAGTTTCATGAGAGTATTTCAATTCAATAGACAGAAACACACCGTTTCCAAAAAGACAATTACACATACTGTCATTTAATATTTGTCAGTTTTTACCTGCTGAATGAGGTATAAAGGTTCATCAAATAGTCGAGAGTACCCAGTACACAATATCAGATATTATATAGATAAATAGTAGTTAGATATGTGGGTTACGTCAATCGATTGTTTTAAAGAAAGAAAGTTTTAGAAATATTGCTACAAAGCTAACTTGCGTATAAATCAGTTAGCTTAACCTGTCTAAGAGATAAATGGATTCCAGCGGAAACCTTCTTGTAGTGGGAACCGACCTGCTAGCCAGTAATTGAACTAATAGTTTTATTTAATAAGCAGTATCTATTTCAATGATTAAAACACTAATACCATCCATTACGAAATCACAATATTAATTCTACTTCTCATATTGTATATAGCTACAGATCTACGTTGCGCTATACAGAATTGTACATACCACATTTTTGTTGGCTGTTGTAGTTCTTATCATAAACTAAGTTGTAATTATAGCTATAAAGCAGTATATTAGCTTAGCCACTTTGTAAAAAGTTTTTTGTGACTTACTTTTCTTGCTCGTTTTTTCACAATAACATTATTACATTGCTAAATACTAAAAGTGAAACTACTAAGCTACAGTTTTTTGGTCTAAAATCTAAATATTTAAGTTTATATTTTTTTATTTCGGTGCAAATATAATTTAGGCTAACGACACTCCAGTCTGTTTATATCACAGTGTGGATTGATCGTAGTAGACGGCTTTCATAACTGTGTCGTAAACCTTTCCCTATGATGTTATTAAACTCTACCACGATGTCTTACATTAGTCTGCCTTGTTAACGACTACTAAGAATTATTTGTACGGATT